>NC_142053.1:140564989-140905447 GCF_982192425.1 Myodes glareolus
GTAAAAATTATTTAGTAGAGAAATAGATCCAATAAGAATTTTGCAAAGGCAATATTTTGCTTGGTATAATATATGTAAAAATAACTTCTATAAATAATTATAGCATGTTTTAAATAAATAATCAAAATAAAACCATGAAGAGCAGTCTCCCTCAAAGGGTGACTTCCCACTTACCTGGACAGTAAGCTATCTAGAAGGTCATCACTCAAAGGTAACCTGGAGGATTTGCACATCCTTTTGATGTCTTTGGTGGGTAACACACCTTTTCTGTATTTAAAGAAAGCAAATGGGATTTTTGTGTTATTTGTCCTGCTAACAACAGTTGCATGCTATAGAAAGGAAAAGGAGATCTATCCTAAGATGGAAGTATGGAAAACTGGCATTGGAATTGAAAGTAAAGATAAATAGTCATCATATTGTATTTCACCAATATTTTCCACTTCGGGGATGACCAGACTGTCCTTAGAAAGGTCTTTCAAGATTCAGATTCCAATTCATGCTTGGTGATAGTACAGCATATTAAATCTGTAGCCATGAGTGTTGCTCTAAGTAATTGATCTGCATTCTTGACCACAAGGCAAAATGATTTTGATATTCGAAAACATCCCCTAATTTGACAGGCATTTAGAGCCTCCAACACAAGTATAATATGACTTGAGGGTATTTTTATGGACTTTTACTTGGACTCAAACCCAACTGGGGCCTTTGCTTTGATTTTCTCAGAATCAAGTCATGTTTTTTACAGGAGGCCCAGAGGTTACTTTATACAGAAAAAAAATTCTTCTGTGTTCTCAGCCGAACAGTAATCTTTCATGTACACACAACATTAGAACCCAAAAGAAAAAGTGGGGTCTTTCTTTGCATTAAAGATGTTGAGATATACAATCAAAACACATAAAGATCACTATATCAAGCTGTGTATAAAAATGATTTGGAGCTGGAGAGAGGGCTCAGTGGTTAGAAGTGCTTGCTCCTCTTCCAGAGATTCCTAATACCCATGCCAGTGACTCACAGTCACCTGGAACTCCAGCTCCAAGGGATTCAGCACCCTCCTCTGACCTCCACAGACACTGTAATGATATGCATATGCACACAGAACAACTACATACATGTACATATAAATTAAAATAAAAATCCTTTTTAAAAGGAAAAGGTTTTTAAAATGACCTAATGAAACTGAATACATATGAGCTTTATTTTAGAAGTAGATCATACAGACTTTCATTAGTTTTAAGATGAAACAGCTCCCCTACTAGATATGTAGAAATTTTAGTTACAAGGTCTTTTGCCCTATGTATTGCAAAAGCCACAGTTTATAATCCTAGTTAGTACCAAAATAAAATAAAGATGACACTTCATTATTAAACTCTGTACCATCTTCATTTACTCTATTTTAGTCAAAGCACCTAGAAACAAATGAAAATTCAAGAGGGCAGCCTATTCTTTTTAAGATAGGGATCTTCTCTATCCCTCCCCATCTCCTATGATTTAAGAAAGATTTGCTAAAAATATTCAGTATGATGAAACATGGTATGGGAGAATTGTCTGTATTCTGTCAATCATGTTTTAAATAAATGCTAATTGGCTGGGCAGGAAGTATAGGTGGGTCAACAAGACAGGACGTAGAGGCGGGGCGATTAAAACAGGATTATTCTGGGAAGCAGGAAGCTCCCTCCGCAGTCCAGCCCAGATCACCAAAGAAGCAACATGTGAGCTGATCCTCTGAGAAAGGTACTGAGTCATGTGGCTAGCATAGATAAGAACAATGGGTTAATATAAGCTACAAGAGCTAATAAGTAGCCTGAGCTAATGGGCCAATCAGTTTTATAACTTATGGAGATCCCTGTGTGATTTTCTTTGGAACTTGCCGGCTGTGGGGTACCAGGTGGGACAGAAACCCTAACAAACAGGCCCACATGTGACAGAAACATGTCAATTTTCTTTTTCCCATTTGCAGAAAATAAATAAATTCCTTTACTACTTAAGTTCACATAAACTTAAATGATTTATTAGAATCAATACAACTAAGCTTACTTTTGTCTGTCTTCATACACACAGTTATGAATGAATACATCGAAATTCTCATACATATTTTTCTTGAACTTTTCATGGGCTTGTGCAATTAAGTAAGTTATGTCGGGATCCATGATTTCAGGCACTTGGTAGTGACGTGCAATGGTTATGAGCTCCTGTTCTATGAGCTTCCCCCTAGTTATGTTTAACAGGATTTCTCTGCAAAATAAAGTAGAAAAACACTCACAAAATAGCATTGAAGAATATTTTCTCTCTATTAAGCAAGTTCAAATTTTATTTTATAAAACTGTCATTGTGTCTCGGGAACAAAGATTATTGTTAGTCATTTTATTATCTTTTCCTTCCTTTTCTAGCACTAAGGATTGAATCCAGGTCTCTCACATGGGAGACAAACTCTTTACCATTGGGCTATAATGCTAATTCTCTTGTTACTGTTATCATTATTCTTATTTCAAGATGGGGGACTCATTAATTTACCTAGAGTAGCTTTCAATTAAGTATATAGCCCAGGCAGACCTTGAACTTGAGATTCTCCTGCCTCAGCTCCCAATTAGGTAGGATTACAGACCTGTGCTACCAGACCCAGCAATTGTTTGCTTTAACTGAATTCATATACCTAAATTAAGAGCAACAAGAAGGCACCAAAGCTAGGATGGAAAATAATAAGCATCACAGTATAAAAATAAAATACTATGTCGTCCACCTTGAGAATACTCTGCAATGAGGAAGTTAGTTGTTAAGTCCTTGGAAGGTTAGAACATCTGTCACTAAGTGCATGACTTGGTTTAATGTCTTTATCTTCCTTAAAAAAATAGTAACTGACTTAGGTTTCTGTTTTGTCAGGGCATGGGATTTGTAAGTCAATAAACTAGAAGAATATTTTGTGGACAGGAAAAGCAGCTGCTCACATTTCTGTTGCCAAAAGTAAAAAATGATACATTCTGGCGATGAGAAGAAAACTTAAAAGAGTCATTTAAGAGTCCAGCTGTCTGAGTGTTTAGAAGACAAACAGCACTGATATTATTTGGCAGTGCTGAAAATCCAAGCAACAACATATTAATGATGATGAGGATGCAAAGTCTGAAACACTGTATGTACTATTTTCAATATATCATCTATATGAAAGCTATTAATTGTGTAGCCTACATTAGGAAAAGCTACATCAAAATCATTAAAATGAAAAATGTCATGGTGGTTACATGAATAAACTTCCACAAGAAAATTGACTTACTGGAAATAATTCAATTCTCAAGAGTCCCAAATAAACAAGGGAAAATGAGATTTTATTTGTTCTACTATAGTTGGATCTTTCAGATTAGTAATGGCCTTTAGTTCTTTTGACTATTTCTGATCATTATCACTATCATTTAGGGATCTCAGAAAGCTATGTATGGTGGTGCATTTGGAAGGCTGAGTCAGGAGAATTGTGAGGAGTTCAAAGCAAACCTGGGCTACATAGAGAGACCCTATATCAAACACACATATACAGTCACGGGAAGGGCTGGGGGAATATGAATAATAATATATGAATGAATGAATGAATGCCAGGTTATCCTAATCAGGAATCTCCTATTCTGTATCCATGATCTTGCCCCTATCCAAATGAACTTCATTTTATATACAGCTTAGGCTGTTGAGCTTTCCTGCTCTGCTTTTGTACTTTTATCAAAGGCCAAATTCAACACAAAGGATCTATCAGTGTCAGTAATTCAGGCCAATCAATATTGGCAAGGGATAACCTTGTGGGAAACCCTGTGAAAGGCACACTGGCATCTAAATTTTTCTGACTCTATACTGCAGTTAGACTGTCCAAGCATGAGATGAGCTCTGAAAAGCACAAGCTAGCAAGACCAAATAAATGAGGTAATAGTAATAACAACTTCTACCATTTGCTGAACACTAGCTATATGCCAGGTCCTATGTTACAGATACTTTTGGCATGGATCATCTCATCTGACCTAAAAGGTTAGTACTCATTTTACAGATGAAAATATGCAGGCACCAAAATATTAAGGAATTCACTCAATTTTCCAAAAGCTCAAATGTGAACCCAATCATCTAGCCTCAAACCCTATGCTTCTGTGTACTACACTATGCACTCTTCATCTAGGACAGAAGATAGGATGGATAGAAGGGAGGCTTAGAAAAAAAACTTCCTTGAAGGACATGAGATTTGAATTGAACTTTATGTGTTTGTGGAGCTAGTGATCAAAGCTAGTTCCTTACATATGCTAGGCAAGAACTCTATCAATGATTCCCAGCCTTGAGCTGACTTTGTACGGTCTTTTCTCTTTTCAGTCCATTCTATTGTTTGCAGATTCATGGGTTGAAAACTTAAATCTCCATATTCAAGCTACTCATATATGAAGAGGGAATTAGGGTTAGATAAACTCAGGAGGATGGGCTACCGAGAAGGCATTAGTAGCTTCATAAAAGAGCTTGAGCTAGCATAGTTGCACTGACATGATATGAAACCATCTGTTATATCATGATACAGTAATAATATAGCAGCATCACATTCTCAGATTTCCCAGCTTCCTGAAGTCTGAGCTAAACATGCTTCTTTGTAAACTAAGTCCCAGGCATTTTGTTATAGAAACAGAAAAGTGGACTAAGACATTTTACTAACCTCTGTTCTGAAAGCTGAAATTCGTTAACACTATTTTGGAAACTCTGAGTCACTAAGCATCCTTGACAGAGAACCAACTGAATATAGGAAATGGTTTTCAAGGAGAGACCTGGATAATTTCCTGTACTAGTAATGGAATAATGACATACATAAAATGAAATACCATTAATAATTACTACTAGCAGTGATATTATTGCTGATGCTCTGTGATAAGCATAAAATGATTCCAATAAAACTCAAGATTTAGATTAACATAAAATAATGGGAAAAACAACAATTATGGAACACATACATGCCAAAACTTCAAGGACATTATCTTGGATTTCTTCCTTTTTATAATATATATTTTAAATTTTTCTGAGTTTCTGCAATAAGAAAATATCCCTTTCACTATCTGAAATTCAAAGTATTTGAAAGTAAAACACAGCATGAAGAAGAGTAAGTGACATACTACCTCAACAGGAAAGAAGGAAGAAAGGAAAGAAAGAAAGAAAGAAAGAATATGCACAGCAGTAGCTAGAAATTTTCCATACACCTTTAACTAAGCTTATTATAGCACCTCCAATCATAAAAGTTTATTTCCTTTTTATTGCATAAACTGAAATTATCCTGGCTTCTCTGCAACTCAAATTTATATCTGTTGGTTTCCCTCTATGCTTGTTTTAAAAAGCTCAGTATCCCACAACATTCCATGACTTTATGTAAAGGTGTCACAACCAAACCACCCCGCAGGAGAAACAGAGGCCCAGCCCCAGAGCCCTGCAGCAGGCCTGTGTGACTGCTGTAAGTGAGGGGTGGGTCTTCACCCTAGGATCTCCACCCAGAAACCCAAGCCTCACCACCCAGACATCCAAATGGTGGCTGCTGCTGTTTTGCCCTGTATTTCTAATGTTCTTTAGGATTTGAATCATCTTGCCAAACTTCAACAAACTTAACAAGAAAACTTAGGAAATCTCTGCAAAAGTAGGACATTCTATTTTTTTTAAATCGTGGTACAGTATAAAGAGCATGAAACTTGCCATTCCTGACATTTAGGAGGTGATAATGCTACATAACTACTACTTGTCACTAGATCCAAAACATTAGATCACCCAAAAGAACTCCAAACCCATTAAGTAGCTATTCTCCTTTTCTTCCTCCCAATAGCCTTCTCCCCTACATGGTAGCCTCCAATCTGCTTTCAGTCTTTTCAGATTTCCCAATTTCATATTCATATAAATGGAATCATCTGTGGTCTTTTTGTTATTGGGTTATCTCGTGTAACACAATGTTCATCCATGTTTAAGTGTTTGATTCCTTTTTTTGGTGTAATATCTCATTGTGTGAATATACTATATTTTTCTTATATGAAATCATGGATATCTAAATTGCTACCAAGGTTTGTTATTATAAACAGTGCTGTCATTAATACTTGCGTACAAGGTTTTGTTTGTAAACCTTTTTTTGTTTTGTCTTACTTTCTTTGAGATAGAGTTTTGCTATTTAACCCAGGCTAGACTTGAATCTACTTGCAGTTCATGCTAGTATCTAACTCATGCTAATCCTACTACCTCAGTCTCTTAAGTATTGGATATATGTCACCACGACAACCTGGGCACCTGGTTTCAGCTTGGAGAAGATACATGTACTCAGGAATGCAATGTCTGGGCTACATAGTAATCAATTTTTAACCTATTAAAGAGCCACCAATCTATTTTCTGCACACTCCACTTTGGATTTACAAGAGAAGCAAACGTCTAATTTCCACCAGTCATATCTAGTCCTCACATAAAATTCCAAAGAAACTAAAATGAGACCTGATACCAACATCTCACCTCAGAACTTCGTGTCTATTCACTGAGGAGAAATAAACATATACTTACTTTAAAAACTACCAACTTGGTAGTTCAGCAGTTGCATGTACATTTCTTGCAGAGGAACCAAATGTAGTTCCTACCACACAGAAGCTGCCTGTAACTCCAGCTCCAGGCAATCTGATACCCTCTTCTGGCCTCTATGGGCACAACACACAGACCCACACACAAGCAGACATAATTACAAAAATAAATAAATAAAATCTTTAAAAAGAAAAACCTCACCTACTAACTATATTACTCTTTATTTCAATGGTTAATATTAACTATTTTAAATATTTTAATGTTAACTACCTTTGTCTTTACCAACACTGTATTACACTCATAGCAGTAACATTTTCTATAGCTTAATATTGTATTAATAACAGTGTGGTTTAGTTAATAGTAGAAAGGATAATAAAGCCAGGCAGTGGTGCTGCATGCCTTTAATACCAGCACTCAGGAGGCAAAGGCAAGTAGAATTCTGTGAGTTCAAAGTCATTCTGGTCTACAAAGAGAGTTCCTGGGTAGCCAGAACACAGAGAAGTTCTCAGAGAGAAAAGAAAAGAAAAGAAGAAAGAAAAGGAAAGATAAAAAGAAAGAAAAAAGAAAGAAAAGATATTGACATAATTCTGGTTTTGTAACTTGCTGTGGGATAGCCCCTCTGTATGCTGTGAATATGTTTTATTATCATTTGTCAATAAAGAAGCTGCATTGGCCTATAGCATGGCAGGATAGAACCAGGTGGGAACTTAAAGCAGAGATGCAGGGAGAAAAAGGGCAGAGTCAGAAGGGATGCCAGTGAGCCAATAGAGCAACAAGATGTACTAGAGAACAGGTACATGAACACACGTGAAAAAATATAGATGAATAAATGGGTTAATTTAAGTTGTAAGAGCTAGTTAGCAATAGACCAGATTTATTAATTAATATTAATAAACGTTAATTAATATTAATTAATATTAAGCCTCTGAGTGATTATTTTAAAAGTGGCTGGAGGACCTGGAGGGACAGAAAAGTCTCTGTTTACAGTAACTAACATCACAAGACTGAAAAAAAAAAGGAATGCCACGCTGTTTTGGGGTAGGAAAGTAAATGTGCAGATTCTGACACATGAAATGTGAAGCAGTTTAACAAGCTTTTATTTCATTAGAGTCATCTAGTCAAGTAATAATAATTTAAAACTTCATTTTAAACCTTCAGATCTCAGAATATTTTCTTACATATCAAATCATTAAAGTCTAAGCAATATCTTTTAAATAAACTTTTAAAAAATGAGTTTCAGCATAAATAAGACCTCAAAAGCCTAAGCTTTATGTTCTAAGGCTTACAAACAAAACAAAACAAAAAATAAAAAATAAAAATAAACAAACACCCAACTGAGCCTAAGTTAAATCAAACAGCACTTTTGATGACTGTTAGCACCATTTCTTATTTCTTTCCATTTGATATTCATCAAATAAAATGTGTTTTGCTTCCTTTAATCAGAAGTCATGCTTGGTTGCTCACATCCTGCACTCCCTCAGGCTTCCTCCCATATCGGAGGGCCAAAGAAATCTCCACTTTGTTGTCATTTACATTCCTGCATGAAATACTGTTGCACTAAGACATTGACAGACAGTAGAGGGTAGCAGAGGTAGCTGATAGAATATATGTCAGGAGAAAGAGATAGAAACATACACCAAAATGGGGCTAACACAAATACATGACCTTCTGAGCATCAGTTTCTCTCAGTGAAACTGGGCAGAAGCGTTTATGTCAGGGAAATTTGTTTTGCTTCAGGATCCTTTCAAGATATTAGCATGACCATGCCACTATCCTGTTAAAACTTTCTAGGGTTTATCATTTCTCAATGTAAGAAGCCAAAAGCTTCATGATAGCCTCAAGGAACAAGGTAATCTGATCCTTCTACTCTGCTGCATCTTAGAGCTCGTCCCCTGTGATTCTAACTCTATCCCCTCATACCTGCCTTACTGTGATTCTTGATCTGCATCAAAGCCAGGCAGGAGCCTCTGCAGTTGCCATTCTAGTCACGATGCTTTTCTCCCAGAAAATTCCAACAGCTTCGACCTTGGGAATCCTCTTCTCATCTGCTTATATGCCATCTTCTCTATAAGGCCTTCCCTGATCAACTCTGTTAAAAGTTTGACTCCTCCTTCCTGCTGTCTTCTGCTGGTACCATCCATCATATCTTACCCTATGAATAATTTTCTTAGTGACTTTGCATACCATCTAAAATGTATGGTATACCAGGACCTGGGGCTACTTCAGTTTGCTAAATCTACAATACTTTACATAGTCCCAGGTATGTCCTAAGCCCTGAATAATAAATTGTTTACTAAAGACATAAAAACTTAGGATTAAGTTAGCAAGCTATGAAAAGCAGTTAGCATAGTGACTGGAATGCTGAATGATAGATGAGCAATTTCTAGTACCCGTATCTTATAATGGAGGCTGGTTTGACCTGTACTAAATGGAACAAGTGACTCCTCTTAAGTAAATTTGTTTTATAGGACAGGGAACTATTTTGAATGACTCTGAAATCTCAGAACTTGTCTGCATAATGGCTAGGTAAAATGGTCTGCTTGTTTTAAATCGTAATATTCAGAGAATAAGTATAAAGGGTTAAACTAACAAGCTCCAGGTGGACCTTCTTTTATCTACTGGCTAGATCTCAAAACACCACCAATAAGGATTTTTTAGAAATCAAATTATATGCCATCTTTCATTTCTTGTTACACAAAAAGACAGGCTATCTTCATTTTGGTCAGCTGTAATTGGCAGTGACACTCAACATCTTAGCTGTAAATTCCTCCAATTTACAAGATTGTCAAGATCTTAACAGCAATAAGCACACTGAACCTTGAAATACATCCTTTTGAAACTAAAGAATCTATGACAGTATAATTACTGCCAAATGAATCTGCTTTGTAAATCTAGTTTTGGAATATTTTCTAAAGAAGAGGTGCATCTGTATTAAAAATCATTGATCCTGCTTTCTTATTCCAAATAACTAAGCAGCTTCTTATATTTTATTACTGTTCTCATCTTATTTCACATCAAATGTTATGGATTTTCCTGTTTTGACGTGCAGTGGAATATATCTGGTAATTTTAACTTATTTAGTTTGAAATTCACTATGTCCTGGTGCACTCAAAACTCAAGAGCTGTTTGGGTGTAACCAAACAAAAAGATATTCTCATGCACTTAAGAGCAATTGCTGTACATTAACAGTCTATTCTTCACAGAGGCATAATTTTCGACAGCCTTTAACATTCAGGTACAATTCCACCATTTGGGACAATGCATTTAAATGAACTGATGTGACAATTATTTTTGTTGTTATTGTTTCTTAAATTGTGTGAATGCTTCTTTTTTGGAAAAGGAAATGGAAAACTTGGGGATGGTGATTAGCTTGCAATGTGGGTAGAAAGGGATAAATAGGCATTTCATTTTGTAGCAAAAGTCTTCATTTTCTGCTACCTCACTTCGAACTGAGACTATCCTGTTTTTCAGGGATCATTTGTCTCCAGATAAACCCCACTTACTTAGCTTTATGAAAGGAAGAGTTTCACTGTGTAGCCCAGGCTGGCTCCCACTTCTCAGTGTTCCTGTTTGCACCTCCCAAAGTGCTGAGGTGCCACCCTGATTGTCTTGTGACTGGTTCTCACTTTATTGTTAGTTGTTTTAAAGGCATTTAAAATAATTAGCACAAGTTATGTGGAGTGTGAGCCCACATAAGCCCTGTAGTACTAACTGATAACAAATAGGCTGAAAATAACATGGGGGCCTGTGTCCTCTATATACTTATAAGCAACTCAGAAATTCATAAATTTACTCCTATCAAGCAACTAAGAATGGTATGATCAGAGTCTTCATTCTAAAGACTTTATCCAATCGAAAATGATATATTTGCAATTGTAAAGAATTTGAAAATATATAAAAACAAGATTTTAAAAAAGAAAATTGGGGCTAGAGTTAACCTCAGTGGAGGAGAAAATGCTTAGTTTACCTGATGTCCTCATTGTCAGAAAAAAATCACAGGTAAAAAAGGATTGGGGAAAAGAAGGACAGAAGGGGAAAAGGATATATACATTCCTCTTGCCACTTAAATATAACCAAATAAGCACGGTGCACTGCCTTACAATCTGTTTCCTAGAAAGAATTTTTGCTCATTTTTCTCTAAATAGTTGTGAATATATTTATAATCTCCTTTTATCCTCACAACTAATACAACATATCAATGTTATCAGTCTCTCTAAATCAAAATGCTATACTACAGTTCCATTACTTTATATTTCATAGCTTTATTTTAAATTTTATATAGATAATGTCATGGTGAGTATTTGCATATATAACTTTTGTCTATACTTACAAGTGTTCCATTTAGATCATGTTTTAGAAATATAATTCATGGGACAAAAGAAAGAAAAATTTTAAAGGATTTTCATATATGGCTCTAAGTTATGTCTACCCTTCTATTATCAATGAATGAGCTTATAACAATAGGATAGTATCATTTTATAATAATTTATATTGTTTGAAATAATAATATAGTTGCATCCTTCCCCCCCCCTTTTTTTTTTCTCCCTCCAACCCTTCCCACGAAATTGCCTCACTCTCAAATTCTTGACCTGTTTTTCTTTCATCATTGTTACATCAGGGCAAAGTGGTAGAGCAATGAAAGGTCCTGGGCTTCAACCATAGCAACTCCACAAAATCCCAATTCAACATGAAAGACAATATCACTTTAATAACCAAATGAAAAATAAGCTTAAAAATCTCTTCCCCTATTTGTTACAAGATTATATTTACTCCGGTATGTTCTGGATGCATGTATTCTTTATTATGTATTCATTTCATTAACAAATATTAAATGCCAAACTTCATGCAACTGATAGAATAGAAGAAAGGAATGGAACAGACTGAACTCCTAGCTCTTTCTACTTGCATCGTGGAGGTGGTCACAGTCCAGAAGCAAAGCCAAGTAAAAGGAACAAAAACAAACTGGCTACAATAAAAGCATGACCAGAAGCTCAGAGAGGGCATCCAACATCTGATCCGGCACATGTATAGGCACAGGGAAATTCAGAAAGATGTCACAGCAGAGGTCCTGGGGCGGGGGGTGGAAGACCTTGAGGACAAATAGCAATTTGCTAACCAGGGAAGTAAGAAGCAAAGACAGGAATGATGTTGGGAGGAAAAGGACAAAATACCATATTTTCTAAGACTGAAAGAGAACAAGAAGATGGCACACTAGAGAAGTTGTGTTAACTATCGCTGACAAGTGCTTTCTCAAGTGATTCACCAGTGTGAGTTCAGTTACTGCTCACAGCAATCCTCTCAGCACATTTTGAATGATTCCATCTCATTGATGAGGAACTAAAGCCCAGGAAGCTTCAGTAAGTTGTTCAAGGACACACATACAGTAGTTGGTAGAGCCAAAATTTGAACCAAGATAGTCAGAGTTCTTCAGATGACTAGGTCACAGCAGAAACAAAGCAAGAGAAGAACCCGAGAGAACTGACAAGTGAGTCCCAATCAGGAAAGACATGCTTGTGAGCCATGGTGGAACAGCTTGGGTTTCTTCTGCTGATGAAAAACCTACCTTGAAGAGTAGTGAACAAGATACTAATAAGAACAGAGCTAGACATCAGAGCACACACACAAGAAACCGTAGAAAGGAAGGCCCATCATTGAGCACTGCTTGCACAGAGAGAAGAGGGTGAAAGAGAAGAGCTGAAACACATCGACTAGAGCTGCATGTGTTTGACCTAGGAAAGTTAGGGGAAGTGAAAGAAAAGGAAGAAAAAGTACACGTGGTAATTCCTGATGATGCTATGGGACAATGCTCTTGTACAGTGTAAAGATTTGTCACTCATATTAGTTTAATAAAATGCTGCTTGGCCAGGCAGGAAGTATAGGTGGGTCGACCAGACTAGAAGAATTCTAGGAAGAGGAATGGTTCAGTCTGCAGTTACCAGCCAGATGCAGAGAAAGCAAGATGAAAATACCTCACTGAGTAAGGCACTAAGCCACGTGGCTAAAGATAGACAAGGATTATGTGTTAATTTAAGTTGTAAGATCTAGTAAATAGTAAGCCTCAGCTAATAGGCCAACCAGTTTATAATTAATATAAGTGTCTGTGTGTTTCATTGGGACTGAATGGCTGCAGGGACAGAAACTTTCACCAACAATCCATAATTAGAAAAATCCCAAACCTGTAGTACTCCAAAATCCAAAATATTTATTTATTTATTTTAAGATAGTTTCTTCAGTGTAGCCCTGACTACACTGGAACTTCCACTGTAAACCAGACTGGCCTCAAACTCACAAAGATCCACCTATCTCTCTGTCTCCTGAGTCATGCTGGGATTAAAGGCATGTGCCACCACTGCCCAGCAAAATCCAAAATTTTAAAATCATCCATTCAGTGCTCAAAAAGCTATAGATTATGGAACATTTCAGATTTGAGGTTTGTGGATTAGGTATGGTAAACCAGTAAAGCATACACAAATATTAGCTGATATACATAATGTCAAGATCAGAAATGCTTTCTGCTCTCAAATACTTTAGGGACAATAGAGGCTCAAGGAATTAAATGAGGAGAGAAGATGGTGGTTGACTGAAGTCAGGTAGAATGTGTTATTATAGTCTCGGTGGAAAACAGGGAGTTGACATGATCACAATGTCTAAGATTCTTTTTCTTCCTGTCACCTGATTGTTTCAGCTTTTCATGAGTTGGCTGTTATCTACTAATACTGCTCATCTTTTGCAAGAGACTATAATTAATAGTTAGTGGTTTGCTCATAAAATCTGTAGCTCTATTCAAATTTGACTGTGTATTAACTTGAAATTGTCTTAAAATATCACAAATCATTATTTACCTACCTATCAAAGATAAAGGTGAAAAATAATTTTATACCCAGATGACATGGAAGAAATTCAGTCTTGGTGTAAACCACATCATCCACTTTTATGTGTTTTAATGACATCATTAACTTCTCTGAAATGTTTTATTTTTCCACTTCCATGTATGAGTATGCATGTGTCTATGAAACTTGTTTGAATGGTAAGTGTTGTTCCATTTAAGAGGTCATTTCCCCTTGAGTTCTTTTCGTCTTTCTTTTCATGTTCTCTATGAACTTATTAAAGTAATTTGTTACATTGAACAATTGTTTTCAATTTTCTTGAAGTTTTGAAAGCATTTCTTATGACCCATGTACAAAAAAAAACCCCTTGTCCCCATTTTGTTTACTTCAGAGCACTGAAGATCTGATCTAGCACATCCTTGTATTACCTGCAGCCACAGTTTCCTGGTTTCTAGGTCAATGGTTCTGCTGCTGGGGTGCTGTTTTTATGCCTATCTTGCTTTGATGTTTGTAAGAGTCTTTTCTACATCCTTTAAGCCCCTACTATAGTAGAGAGATCTCTTCTCTTATATTTTGCTTGGATGGTGAATTTGCCTGATTTCCAAATACAATCCCACCCCACCACTTTTCAATTTAGAAAAGGAATTCTTGGGAACTGGAGGTATGGCTCTATGGCACAGCATATCCTTAGCATGCACCAAGTATTAGATTCTATCCCCCACCACTCCCCTCAGAAAAAAAGAAGGAATAAAAAAGAAAGAGTATGACGAATGATTTGCTATTCTTTTATTTCCATTGGTCGCTTCTATTTTTACCTCCATCTCTGCTTTCTTCATTGGTTAAGTGCATTTAAGCTATGTTTCTGAAGCCAATTCCCTGATATACTGTCACATTTCCTCTATTGTCCAGTTTCCCATTAGCACCAACTTTTTAGTTAGTTTTTAATTAAAAATATGTTCTTTTTAGGCTTTAAGAAGTCTTTTCCTTATTTTGGTATGTTTGCTTCTCAAAATGGTCAGTTCTTGCTGAGACTGTGATGCATTTGATTATGAACACAAACACACACCAAATTTTTATCCAACAAATCACTTTAGCATCTGTATGAGAATAGAATCCCAGACTCAGTTTTTGTTGCATTTACAACTTTACAAGGAGGTCTATAGAATAGTCTAGGTGCTCAAGGTTCACAAAATCCCATGGACTCTATCATAGATGGTGTGTGTGTGTGTGTGTGTGTGTGTGTGTGTGTGTGTGCGGATATGTGTGTATGTCTATATGTGAATACACAGTTGGGAGTAGTTAAGGAAAGGAAGAACTCAATCAACCTGATCTAAAAAGGGAGATATGCTTTTATCTTTTAACACCAGAACACATGTACATATAAATGTACAAAGGCACACATGCACACTTACATTTTTAAGTATCAATAGAAACATTTCTTAAAATTTTCCTCACAGCCAGTTTTATGATTTGAGTCTTTGATGAAGACTCCGATATTCAGAGAAGGCAGCACTAGGCTTCAGACTTGTTTATTTGCATCAGAAGTCACAGATACAATGGAGACTAACCACCTGCATTTTCCGGGAAGTTTTTAAATTTTGCAATATTATAAGAAATAACTTGGGTTGGAGAGATGGCTCAGAGGTTAAAAGCACTGACAGCTCTTCCAGAGGTCCTGAGTTCAATTCCCAGAAACCACATGATGGCTCACAACCATCTATAATGAGATCTGGTGACCTCTTCTTGTACACAGGCATACATGGAGGCAGACTGTTGTATATATAATAAATAAATCTTTTAAAAAGAAATAACTTTTAGTCAAGATAACCTAATAAGAACTTGTTCCTGACTTGTTTTCAACACAACACATTACATTAAAGACTCTGTAATTAACCATAGCATGTAACCACAAAAAGTGTCAGTCCTAAATATAGTAGTTTTAAAAAATAACAGAAAACTTTCATATGCCAATAACATCCTCTCAAAGGCATGCACGGCTCTATATTAAACATAAAAAAGATGCTTATCTATTATGTATTTACATTTTTATTTATAAAAAGAAGTAAATGGTCTGGTGAGATGACCCAGCAGGTGGAAGTACTTACTATGCAAGCCTGACAACCTGGGTTCACTCTTTAGATCACACAGTAGGGGAGAACCAGCTCCTGAAACTTGTCCTCTGAACTGCATATTCATGCCATGGCACATTTACACCCAGGCTTGCACACATGTACACACACATGTACACACACATGCACCCATGTACACACTCACGCACACACACAATAATAATAGACTCAGTACATTTCCCTAGCTAACTTGTCTCTGCTCCCTGAGTACTGGTATTAAAGGCTTGCACCACTGTGCCCAGTCACAATAATAATTTTTATTAAAAAGTAAAGAAAAATGACAGCATGAGTCAATTAAAATAAAACAAAATGGGGAATCTGGTTGTCAGTCATAGCATTAACTTCTTTTCCATTTCAGAGTCTAACTTTATTCCTAGGAGTAAGCAGCTTTGGCAAATACTGCCCCCTAGTTCTTCCCAGGTCACAAAACTGTCACCCACAGTCTTCTATTTGCACAAATTTATTTGTTGCAACAGTGACTAGCTATAACCATAGTTGTGTGATCACAAATCCACTGCAGCGGCAAACTGAACCTGCAGAGCACTAGCAGGAGTGTGCCTGGTGGCTTGGGTGTGTATGGGTGGTGGTGGTGAACTTTGTCTACAGTCAGTTTCAATTTTCTGTGATATATATGATCATTTCACTCAGTATTTCACTCTGCTTGTATCTGTGCCCTTGCCTGTGTGTGGCATCCTAACTTCTAAAGGGGCCCAATTTTGTTCCTTCACCTTGACAATGGAATTGGTCACGGGACAAATTTTAGCCAATAGAAGAATGTAGAACCCAAAGTGTACTTGAGTCTTTAAGAAGACATCTATGTTTCCCATTCTCTGATGTCACTTTTGGCATCATGACAAGAATACATGTCCATTAACCTGTTGCTCCTCAGAGGAGAATGACAAAAAAAAGGGATTCACAGCAGGACCTGGCTACAGCCATCTTGAGCATAACTAATATGACTGCCTCTGAGCAATCCTAGTCTGTTTTCTCCACATAGTTTCCCAGCACACTATAAATAGACACAATCATTAGAGTGGTATGAGGAGCTTTACGACTCAGACTGAGGCACCACAAAAATGCCTGACATCCATGACAGGAGCTTGAGATAAACCAGGTACATTCTGGTTTGCATGAAGTCGCTTTTGTCATGGCCATTTTATAAGCCCCCTCCTACTAACTCGTAACGCAGGGATCTACCTGTCATGCTGCTGCCGAAGACGTCTTCCTGCACACGACTCCCCCCCCACCCAATAATTTGCACTTGGCAATCCTGGATATGTTTTTCTCTTTCTTTAGTCTCATGGAATCCTGCAATTGGGTCTCATACATTGGGACCATATGAAACAAAGTGATATTTGCTGGATCTAGAGCAAACTACCTGACACCCAGCCAAGCCACAGACCTGTGAACTAAGAGAATACATATCTGGCACAACACTGATGATCTGAGACCACTTGTTACACACTAGAATTGTGGCTATGAATTATTGATTCAATCTACTCCACCCCACAGTCTATATTCTTCAACCACATGAAGCTGGGCCTCAGGAAATTGGGAAGCTAAGTTATGGATGCATGATGCTGCTGGCAGAAGTACTTGGATCAAACACCATTCTGGTAAGAAGCTATTGCTTTCTTCAAAGTAGTAAGATGAGAAAGAGCTAATTGGTGCTCATCTTTAAGTATCTAGCAGGCAAGCTACTAAAACAACCACTCGCCTACCACCTTCCTCTCTGTGAATCCTCAAGAATAATGTTATACTTGGATTCTGCATTAGGATTCTTTTTCCTCAATCATTTGACTTATTGTTGCTGTAAAAACCCCAGGCATCATGTAAGTACTGTCTTTCTCCTGTCAGTCTGCTTCCTAAGAAGTTCAGAGCCCAATCTATGGCTCACTGGTAGTTAACAACAGTGATTTTAGAGTCATAATAGACTTTGTGCATCAGCCAATTTCTGACTCCATTGTTGTTTCCTAGTTTCATTTTTTTTCTTCTGGGCCTTCTGCAAGAGCATCAAGTAGTCTTAACCCCTGAGTCATCTCTCCATCTTCTTTATTTTTATTACTTGCATATCTTTTCATGGTATAAAGTTGCCTAAATATTTAAAACACACTTTAAATTAATTTTTAAAGCAAAATAAGAGCTAGAGAAATGGCTCAATGGTTAAAAGCACTTGTTGCTGTTGTAGAGGATTTGTGTTCAGTTTTCAACACCCACATGGTAGCTCACAACCACTCATAACTTCAGTTCCAGAGATATGATGCCCTCTTCTGGCCTCCACAGCATCAGGCATGCACAAGGAATATGTATATGTATATATATATATATATATATACATATATATATATATATATACACACACACACATGTACATCCATGCAGGTAAATACTTATAATATGCACCTAAAATAAAAATAAATATCTCAAAATAAGACAAAATATAACTAAATCTAAAAATAAATACAATACAAACAAAAGTAGAAGGAGTATATACTTTAAAAGTATGAAAGGGCAACTTTAAAAAGAACCTTAGCTAGCATGATCAAATGTTAGCATAGGATGGAATTGCTAAACTCCATGGTATAAATGAATGTAATTCTATGTAGTATCCTTAACCCTTATGTCCTCTTCTCTGTTTTCTTACCTTCAAAATAGGTGATAATCATACCAGTTTTGTTGGAGTGTTATGTGGAATGATATACACAAAAATGTATAAGTATTTCCTACAGTGCTTGTTACACAGTAAAGAACTATTTATAAGTGTTAGCTACTTTTAGTAATAAGTGATAGAATGATTTGTCCTTCAACAAAGGTCAAAATAAGGGTAAGAATAGTGGTATACACCTGTAATTTCAGAATTTAGGAGACTGAGACAAAAATATAGCAAATTCTCGGCCAGCTTCAGCTACATAGTGAGACCTCATCTCAAAAAGAAAAGAAAGGAAAAGTGCCATTAGAGTATTCCCCTATTTAATATATTAATAAGAGTGTAACAAAGGCTAATGAGATGGCTCATTGGCTAAGGATAATTAATATGCAAGCATCTAGAATTGAATTCAAATCCTTAGCACTCATGTAAAAAGTCAGATATGGTTAAAACACAGTTGTAACCCCTGCATTGGGGTGTTGAAGACAAATAGATCCATCTTACAGGGCAGTCAAACCTAACCAAAATAATAAACTTCTGGTCTCAAGACAGTAAGACACACACAGAGAGAGAAAGAGAGAGAGAGAGAGAGAGAGAGAGAGAGAGAGAGAGAGAGAGAGAGAGAGAGAGAGGAAGACACAACGTCTTATTATGCTCTCCCATGGACATACATAGTTATGAACACCAGCACAGTGACATGCATACACTTCGCATGTGTGTGCACATGCGCATGCACACACACACACACACACACACATACACATACAGAGATAATTACAACTAGTAAGTGCATGGAAACAATTCAAACAATACCACTAGAGAGTTACCCACTACAAAATACTGTGTAAAAATCTAGATCTGAAGCCCGAAACAAGCAGTCTAAGACCACAGATGAGGTTGAAACTCTCAAAGACAGCATACTTAACTCTGAACCTCTCTCACTCACCATGTGAGTCTGTTATGCATAACTCATAGACAACCATGGATCAGCACAGCATTGTGAGGCATGCCTTCACACTCAGTACTTTTGAGTGCAAAATTTACTTGCATATAAGACAGTCGGGCAGATCCTGCCCTAAGGTGGCCCTCTTGTTCTAAATAGCCTCTTATTTTATACCCTCAATTTTACATCATAATTCTTGGTCTGAGGAACTACAAATTAGCATTTGCTTACTGTTTCAATTTGTAAAACTAGGTTGTACTCTAATTAAAGAGGGAAGCATGGGTGGCACTAACTGGGTCATTTGCTAGCAACTATGTGACCACATAGCTGCCTTGCTTTTAAATCACAGAAACTTCATTTAGAAAACAGATCATTAGCACATTGTAATTCTGGATAAAATAGTAGTTGCACTGTTAATGGTTTACCTACTCCCACAAGGACATAATCATGGAAAATAAAGAAATAAAATAAACAATATAAATGTATATGTTCATGTACAACCTAGCAAAAGAGCTGGTTCTTTTTCCACTCTTTAGAAACAAGAAAAACCCTATCTGCTTTGGCACAACATTATATGGTTTATTTATTCTAAAAGGTCAAGTATTTTTTCTACCATCCCATGAAACTCAATTTGATAAGAATGGATAGCCTTTTTAAAGGAAAGAAAAATATCTGAGAGTGATATGATTTTTAAATGTTGGTGCTCATTTTAATCACTACCAAGTCCACTTCAGCATCCATATTAATAATAATATGTTAGTCCCAAAGAATAATGTATCTAGTTAGTATTTTTCCAGATGTGATTTTAGAGGGTATTAGATATTGTGTATGGTAAAAATTATAGAGTAGGCAGCAGTTCAAACTCCTAGCTGAGCTTGAAAGAAAACAGAAATCGCCCCAGGTATCAAGGCAAAGGGGATTCTGACAGGCAGAGAGGATGTATGACATAACAGGTAGCAGCTAGGGCCAGATGTGGAACCAAATCCCCTGAATGTAAGAGTTTCTGTTTTAATGGTCACTTAGGCATGTGAGACAAGACCTTTGAGCATGGAGAATACCAATTTATATCTTCCACTTATGAAATCTGTGTAGAAAGCTAGAAGTACAAAAGACCACAACCAAAATCAAAGAAGGCTTAGAAGGATTAGTAAACTCTACCCGTTGACCTAGAAATCTAACAATGAAATATTTTTGGCTAAATCTGTGCATGTAAAATACATATGTACACACACACACACACACATATGAGTATGTACAGCTTTTAAATAGTATATATTTATATGTACTGAAAAATAACAACCTACTAGAAATCAAAGCTGTTAATTTGGCTATTTAGAATTTGGAGTACTAATTTATTTTTAATCACTACTGAGTAAAGCTTCATGGCAATAGATTAATAATAAAATTAAGATGAAATCTAACTGGTGTATAAGCCAGCTTAGAGAAGCAAACACAAAACCACTCTTAAAATTCTTCTTCTGGATAGTAAAATTAGGTGAGTTTGAGAAAATATAAGATTCGTATTGCAATAGCTGTCTTGAGGTTAGTCAAAAAGAGAATGATAAAAACAAAGATTGTCATTTTACAATGGAGAAATCTGGCAGACACTACCTCAATCATGTGACCAAGTTCAATATCGCCAGTAGTTGACACCAAGAAGTCTTTGACATATTGAAAATGAGAAAGCTTTATTTCTGTGGTATAATCTCAGTCCAACCATGAGAAAACACCACTCTATCCTAAACTGAAGGACATTAGTGTCAAAGTGCTATGTAGTCGTTTCCTCCAAATGTAAAACTCTCCATCTTTGGAAGGAAACTCATTAAGACACAGGATATTCACAAGGAGATAAAAACATCAGGAAGTCCTAAGGGATACATAAGTATCCCATCCTGTAGGTTAGTTAGCTCCTTAAGCCCAGGAAGTAAACAACCAAATGGCTTGAGGAAGCCCCTGACACAAACCAAGTCCCTCTGTTAGTGTTTATAAGCAGGAGCACTGCTGAAAGACCCGAGCTTCCAGGAAGCAGCAGAGAACAGGTGAATTTCCTGGAGGAGGCTTGAACTAATTAAACTACCTGCAAGTTACCATCTTTCATGAGCTGTCATCATGCTGGAGGCAGCATTGGTGATACAGCTGTTTGTGAGTCATTTCCGCCCCATAAGTAACTCCTTACCCATATTCCTGTAAGTAACCTACCCACTAAAGCTTTGGACGTCAGTGGTATATCTGCACTTTGGTCTGTTGTTGGATCCCTGTCTGAGGAGAGGAGACAGTTAGTTGTACACATTGTCATACAACATAATGCCATTAAAAAAAGGAAAGGCAGAAGAGTTGTTATAGCCAGCAGAATATTAAGAGTAAACCATGACTAAATACAGAGTGGGATCCTGGAAAGGCTCTTGGAACAGGAAAAAAAAGGCTTTAGTGGAGGGAAGAAAAGCGGTGATCTTCAAATAAGACTTCTGGTTTATAGTACTATCCCAAAGTGAATTTTCCTTGTTTTGATAATTATGCCACATAGGATGTTAACATTAGGGGAAGCCTGGGGTAGCCATACAGTATTTTGAAAACTTTTCTGTAAATCTACAATTAGTTCAAAGTAAAATGCTTTTTAAAAATTACTCTTTTAGAGCCAGCCCAAACAACAAAGAACTCCACAGTGGAAGAAGAAAGTAGTTTCAGATGAGCTCATAAAACATAAAAGGAAATAAACCTTCATGAGTAAGAGTCAGCAGAGGTAGTGGAAGAACTGGTAACCCCTAAGTGGGGACCAAAAGAAGGAAACTCCAGAATGGCCCCTAAAATTATGCTTGTAAACTTATCCAAAATGTAAGACACAGAGAAACCATAAGAAATTCATAGCTCAGTACTTGAGAGCACGTGCTGCTTTTTCAAAGGATCCTGGTCTGATTGCCAGCACTCAGTCCCAGGGCATCTGATGTAGTCTTCTGACTTTCTTGGATACTGCTTCTGTGTGATGCACAGACACATATGCAGGTAAAACACTCTACAGGTTAAATAAAAAAAAATCTTTAAAAAAAAAAACAAAGAAAAGCATAAGGTGTCACGCGAAAAAAAGGAAATATATATAGACTGATCATGATAGCAAATGGACAACAGACAGAATGGCGCTTAAGGACCTAGAAAGTATAGTCACGGAAACAGTGAAAGATTTCAGGAATATGGCAAGAGTGCAACACAGGAGGAAAAACTGTATGAATATATGCATGGCCAGAGAGAAATTAAGGCAATGGCAAAAGAGTGACAGCTTGAGAAGCAAAGAAAGAAAATAAACAAGAGAAGCTATTTGAAGAGATATATGATGTAGATTAAACGATTCTCAAGCCCAAGAATTGAAAATAGTTCTAAGTCAGGCATCGTGGCATGCACCTTTATTACAAGCACTCCAGAAGCAGAAGCAGATAGATCTCTCTGAGTTCAAAGCAAGCCTGGTTCACATAAGACAGTCAGGGAAACATAGTAAGACTGTCTCTCAAAATATAAAAAAAATGTAAAATAGGCCCAAGGTATACTCTAATTAAACTACAGAAAGCTAAAGACAGAAAAAGGCAACCAGAGAAAAGAGGGCAAATGGTGGCAAAGTAGCATTTGTGTGAATTAGTTTTAGACAAAACTCCATGGTACAGGACAAAAGATAATAGCACAACATCTTCTAAATCTCAAAGGAAAATAACTTTAAATCTAGAACTGCTCAAAGTTAAAAAGAGAAAAAGAAATGCATTTCAGAAAACAAGGGCTCCCAATATAATCAGTATCATAAAGCTGTATTTTCTAAGTAAATGCTATAAAAGGAAATCAAGAACTAAAAGCAAGCAAGTCTCATACACATTTATAACTTATAAGAATTTGTTTCCTTGATTGGCCAAGGTACTAGCGATTGATTATGATAAATGTTTTGCATATGAAAGTTAATGTAGTACATAAAAGAAAAATTAAAATCTTAAGTGTTTCCTTATAAAACATTAAAGATCAGTAAAAGTAAATATACAAGCTGGGTGTGATGGTATATGTCTATAATCTCAACACTCTGAAGGTTGAGGCAGTGGATTCACCAAGAGCTTAAGGCCAGTATAGTCTACACAGTGAGTTCTAAACCAGACTGGACTGAGTGATACCTTGTCTTTAAAAAGAAAAGTAATAACAAAAATAAAATTCCTGAAAAAAACACTATTCTGAATTGAACAATGAAAAAGATAAAAAAAAAGAAAGAGAGAGAGAGAAAGGAGGGAGGAAGGAAGTAATGAAGAAGGGAAAGAAGGAAGGAAGGAAGGAAAGTACATAGACCAATAAAAAAGAGTAGGTAGGAATGAATGAAATAAAGAACAAAGTTTTAAAAGAAGACAAGTTGAAATCTGGCTCTTCTAAAAAGCCAGTAAACAACAATCATAAAATTGATTTAAAAACAAGAAGCATAAATCAACAGTAACAGGTCTTAAAAATGATAACTGGAAGATTAGAATAAATGGAAGCTTCTGGAAGCTAATTTCCTAAATACCCTCAAGAAGAAATAAAAAGTTAAAATAAGATGTAACACACTGAGAGAGTGAATCATTAGGCAATCTACCCTGATTTGACAGACTACTTAGATAATCCTTCAAAGAACTGACAAATATCTACCTTTTACAAACTGCTCTAAGAAACCAAGAGTATATGTTCTGAAACTGACTTTACCAAGCTATTATAAAGCATTGTCATTTGAAATAGAAAAAAAACTGTACAAGAAAATAAAAATACAGGCCTCTCTCTTTTATGAACAAAGATATAAAAATCCTACATAAAATCTGCATCCACCAAAAGTCTATACAAGGCAAGCACTCAATAATGAAAAAAGTTTCTTACATACTGGATTGCAGGCATGAATAATTAAAATAGGAAATATTAAAACATATATATTGATTAGAAAGAAGAAAATCTGTCTTTATACTGTATATCATGTCTCAAATTAAAATCTAAGATAACCTACAGAATCCATGAACTCAAAAAAGAAAACAAAGACAAACAAGATAAGTATTTTACAATAGTATTCAAACACACCAAGAACAACCAGCTAGATAATCAAAGTTTAAAATAAATTTATAATAGCAGCAAAACTAAAATATTATAAAACAGATATACTATATTCATAAATGAAAAGTTTCCATTTCATAATGGCCCTAATTCTGTCCTCAAACTAATACACAAGTTCAACCCAAGTCATCAAAATTCAATTAACCTTTTTAGAAACATAGAAGAGGTTTTCATGAAATTGATAGCCAAAGTTAAAAATCTAGAAGAAAGATGTCTTGAAGAAAAAAATCCTTTGCTATACATCATCATGACTCATTATAGACTGTACCAACTGCCTTGATCTCTCCTCAGAGGTAGAAGGCAAGTCCCTATTGCTGAAGACACAACACACAAATAAATTGTAATAACGTTATAAGAGCTGATACACTGAATAGTATAAAATGAATACAAAATACCATGCTGAACAGAATAAGCCAAAAGAGTACATATTGTATATTTCCATTTATATAAAATTCTAAAATAAGAAAATTATCTAAAGAGAAAATATCAGAACAGTGGGTGTTTCTTGAATGGGATATGTGATCTGAGATTGACTAGAATGAGACATGTAGAACTTTCTGGAGTAATGATAATACTCTATTTCTTAGTAGGAAGTTGGGCAGGTACAAATATATGTACCTATCAAAGCTCACTAAATACACATTCAAATTTGTACATTTCACAAAACATGAATTTTATATCAAAGAAAATGATGTAATGATAATCATACAGAAATATTTAAAGAAAAGTAATCAATATCTGACTTCCTTTGAATTACACCAAAAATTAAATGAATTAAGATAAATGGACATAGTGATAACCTGCCTCCTAAATTCTTATCTTTATACTCCTATGGGAACCTCTCATCCATTATCTGAGAAGCATCTTTTTACAATTAAATGTGGATTAATGCAAAAACCCAGAGTTGGTCAACATACAGAAAATAAAAGACTATGGATTACTGGGGTCTAAATTGGACCTCTATATTACATCTCCTTCCCTTAAGTCTTATGGATCATTGCAGGCAAGGGGACAGAAATGTAAGATCCAGAAGGAGTAGACATCTACAGCAAAATAGTATTTATAAGACAGCACACATGAACTCATAATGGCTGGGGCCACATGCACAAGATCAAACTGCCAAACTCCCAATATGGACCAGAGAAGAGCTCCTGAAGTCTTACTCCTATATGAAGAGCTATTGGCAACTGATGGTTGCTTGGGTGAGAGAGAGTGAGTTTTCTTCAGGAATGTAGATCCTGAAAGGGCACCCATGCCACAGTAGATAGTCCTACACCCATGAATATGCAGGCAATGTTAATTGGACTCAGTGGGTATGAGAGATGCAGAGCAGGGAGAGGGTAAAAAGAGGAGGAGAAAGCACAGTTTGGAGGGAAAAGAGGGGAAGGGATGATAAATTAGGAACTAGAAATAAGGGAATCGGTGGGTTTAATCAGAACATATTATATACATGTATGAATATGAAATCCCCTATTTTTTGTTTTATTTCATTTTTCAATATGAACACACAGACATCCTCCCGCCTTTACATCTGGAGTGCTGAGGTTAAAGGCATGTGTCTCCACTGTCCTACTAAATACCCTATTCTTTTAGAATAAAATAATAGAAGCAAAAATTAAAATGAATTAAGATAATATGGGGGAAACCAGATGTCCTGACACTTCCCTTTAATCCCAGCACTTGGTGGCAGAGGCAGGACAATCCCTGAGTTTGAGGCCAGCCTGGTCACAGAGCAAGTTCCAGGACAGCAAGGGATACAAGGGCAGAGGCAGGACAATCCCTGAGTTTGAGGCCAGCCTGGTCACAGAGCAAGTTCCAGGACAGCAAGGGATACAAGGGCAGAGGCAGGACAATCCCTGAGTTTGAGGCCAGCCTGGTCACAGAGCAAGTTCCAGGACAGTAAGGGCTACACAGAGAAACCCTGTCAAGAGAAACAAACAAACAACAAACAAAAACAAGCAAACAAACAAATGAACCAAAAGAAAAGAAAAGAAATATATGGGAAAATGTTAGGTGAAAATACTTTGGGGGTTAATCTGATAAGAATTTGAAAATGAAGGGGGAAAAGGTAACCTATCTCAAAATTTAATTTTAAAACTCTAGAATTGTGGAATCATGCTCAATATAAAATAACCTGTCTTGTCAAAATTTGTGCATTTTTTTGTTGAACTAACATAAAAGACATAAAAGAGAGGTACAAAAATAAGTTCCCTTTTGTCACCTAGAACTCATTCCGTTTGAATTTTGATCCATATTAAAAAAAATATGATTTCAGGAAAGCACAAAGCAATGATGATTCTGATATGGAGACTGGCTGTTAAGAGCAAAGAACTGATAATTAAAAGGTAAAAAGCCCCTCTGTACTGTAATATAAGAAGTGTAATATAAGTAGCACATTAAGGTTATCTGATTCTCACAAGGTCCAAATGAGGAGCAGAAGGAGGAAGAACATGAGAAAGGAAATCAGGACCGCGAGGGGTGCCATCACCCACTGATACAAGGGGACTGATCTAATGAGAGTTCACCAAGGCCAGTTGGACTGGGACTGAACGAGCACGTGATCCAACCAGATTCTCTGAATGTGGCCGGATTCTCTGAATGTGGCTGGCCCGGAGTCTTTCTGAAAAGCCATTGACAATGACACTGGGACTTGTTTCCTCTGCATTTCCTCTGGATTTTTGGGATCCAGTCTGTTTGGATACTCTCCTTCCTGGACCTGGAGGGAGGGGGGAGGAACTTGAACTTCCCACAGGGCAGGAAACCCTGACTGCTCTTAGGAATGGAGAGGGAGGAGGAGAGGGAGTGGGAGGAATGGGAGGGTGTTGGGAGGAGGGGCGGAAATGGAAACTTTTATAATTTAATAAACTTTGAAAAAAAAGGAAGAATAAAGCAAGATAAAAGAAAAAAAGAGGATGATGGACAGATTCAAAGAGGAAATAAAAGATTCCCTTAAAGAAATGGAGGAAAAGGAAAACAAAAGAAATTGGAAGAAACCAACAAATCTCTTAAAGAAAACAAAGAAAAAATAATCAAATATGTGAAGCAAAGAGTTGAAACACTTCAAGACTTGAAAACTGAAATAAACGCAATGAAGAAAACACCAAAAGGGGGAATTCTAGATAAGGAAAATCCATTTAAACAAATGCGAACAACAGATGCACACATAACTAACAAAATAGAAGAGGTAGAAGGAAGAATATGAGGAGTTGAAGGTACTAATAAAGAAATAGATTCATTGGTCAAAGAAAATTTTAAATTCAACAAATATTTAACACAAAACATCCAGGAAATCTGGAACATCATGAAAAATTCAAACCTAAGAATAACAGGGATAGAAAAAAAAGATTATCTGATTCTACTCAATAATCAGAGGAGAACATTGACCAGAAAAATTTGTACCTAGCTCTGTGATTCTGAAACCCCGAACTTTCGATCATAGTAGTCTGTCAGCATCTACCATTAGTAATCTCTGGAAACTGTAAATAAGAAATCATCTCTTGTTGTTCTAATTTCCTAGCATTATGCAGCTGTTTACTACTGTAGCTTTACTCAACCATCCCTGGCATACTAATAATTTCTCCTAGCACTTGGAGGCAGAAGCACAGGATTCTTTAAGTTAAAGGCCACCCTGGCCTACATATCTATTTCTATGCCAGCCAGGGCTACATAGTAAGACCTTGGCTCAAAAGAGCAATAGCCTTAAAGTGTGCAAGGGGGTGAACATAATCAAAATATATTGTGTTCATGTATGATATCAAGAAACTAAAAAACAACCAAGTCTAAAGAGAACTGCTGACACCTGATTACTGTATAATGCCTATTTCCCAATGGGTCTCAGATAAATAGATTCTGGTCTCTATTTTTATGTTCTTCTAATTTTAAAGTATTAAAAATAGCCAGCAAACAAAAACATAGTGGAAGGCTTTGTGTCCTATTTAGTTAGTATGTCCAAACAGAATTCTCAAGCACTGAAACAAGGTATTTCATTGTTTTGTGTAGTCTAGTTTATCCCCTAATGTTAACATACATTTGTATTGCCTGTTTAGCTCATGTTGGCTTGGATTTTTCAATCCTTGCAGTGTGTGTGGCAATGAGCAAGATAACGTCTCTGTAGTTTTTAATTTATCCAGCTGCTAAAGTATAACTGAAAATAAAATTATAGTTATATAATATGCACTGTGAAATGATTTAAATGAAGCTAATTAATAATCCACTACTTCACAGTTACCTGTGTACATGTGTGCATACATACATATGTGTGTGTGTATGTGTGTGTGTGTGTGTGCTTGCATGTGGTGAGACTATTTGAAATCTTCTCAGCAGTTTTCAAGGACATAATAGATTATGATTCATTATAGTCACCATGCTATACAACAGATCTCCAGAATTTACTCATTCAACTAAAACTTTGGACAATGGGTAGCCTTTTAAGTAACCTTTCTACATTTAGGGAAATTCCCACATCATATTTCCTGTCATAAGCAACATTCAATTCAGAGCTCAGTTTTCCAGCCTTCTAAGCAATTGGAAGTGTGCAGATGATCCATATTGTACCAATCAAGAAGCTTACAAAATATTTGGCTCATATGAAAAACCAGCTCGGTGCAAGCACCACTTTGTGTTAGAGGGGGCTGATTCTTAGGATTAACAAAGAAGTCAAGGTAGTGAAAAGTAGCATGGTAAAATCTACTTCTTGGCAGGAATGCAAAGTGTAGCAATGACTTATGGGTGGTATCAGTAGTAATAGGTCATTTTTTTTTTTTTTTTGGTTTTTCGAGACAGGGTTTCTCTGTAGCTTTGGAGCCTGTCCTGGATCTAGCTCATGTAGACCAGGCTGGCCTCGAACTCACAAAGACCCAGCATCTTTTAAATAAATTTTCCTTTTATTTAACTGGCCAGAGAAGAGTTTGCTTTATAAAAGTAAGCCCTCACCAATTCAAACACCACCATCAGGCAATGACAGAATTAAATCAAATATCTTCAACTTTTCAATTCCCAAGCCAGCATTCTTTCTGCCCTACCACACTTACATTTTATGCTTTCAGGAAGGTTTGAAATATTATTTTCAAAAATGCATCCCAAAGTCTCCATCTCAAAGATATCTTATAAATTAAGGACAAATTACCTAATTCAAAACAGCTCATATTTACTTGCATCGACTAGTGGCTTCCTTTAAAGATTATTAGTTCACAGTAAAACCAATAGTAAGTATCTAGTCATAGTGGCACATGCCTGTAATCTATTCTGCACTGGGGCATGGGAGGCGGGATGAGGCAGAAAGATCATAAAGTCAAGGCTACCCTGAGCTCCACAGAAAGACCATATCTCAAATGGAGAAAAAAAGCGACAGCTCATGGGATATGAGAGCTTGCTATGAATGCATAACAACCTGAGTTCAAATTCCCAATGCCTATGAAAATAGCCAGATGTAGTTGCTCCCATGCCTGTAACTCCAGTTCTGTGGAGGATAGAGACCAGAGGATTCTTGAGACTTGCTGTCTTCCAGCCTAGCTCCAGGTTTAGTAAAATACTATAAATAAATAATAAATAAGCAAACAAATAAGAAGTGTTAGAGGAGGCCATCCAATGTCCTCTTCTGGCCTTTGCACAAACAGTGGCATACACACATGCACATGTACTCAAGTACCACACACACAGCATTTAAATACAACACACACATACATGTACCCTAAAGCATGAAATAACCTAAAACTAATGCAATCAAACTAGTCTAAATAAAAATAGAGCAAAAGCTAATAAAGGGAAACATAACTGTCTTAGAAAATCAGGTTGAAATCACTGCGATATTCAAAACACTACATTTACAATCTATTTCCTTGAAGTAAAAGACACTAAGAGAGTAGACTGTAATAATATTACCCACCTTACATCCACAAATGTTTATGTTCAATATTTTCTACCTTTTTGAACTAAAAATTTTTTAAGATTTCCATTTTAACCTCGCTTAAGAATGTTTTGAATGAGTTGGGCGGTGGTGGCACACACCATTAATCCCAGCACTTAAGAGGCAGAGGTCGGCAGATCTTGGTAAATTTAGTGCTAGCCTGGTCTACAGAGAGAGTTCCAGATTATTTCACAGAGAAACCCTGTCTAAAAAATGTTTTGAATAAGGCCACCATGAGTAAAAGGACTGTTTACTGAAATACTGAAAAGATTATACAGTTTATAGAGTACTGCCTTTATCAGAACAACAGTCACAATTATGAGAATGAAATAAGAATGAAGGTTTTCACTGTGTTAAATATCTACCATGAAATAGTTGGTGGGCTACAATAAGAACTTTTCAAACAGTAACAAATCTATTAATAATCATAAGAGTTTTATGCAGTGGGTATTGCTATACCTATTTTATAGATGAAAAATATTTAGTAATGTACCCAAGGCCACCAGGCTTGTAAATGAAAGAGCTTAACTTTGGATATGGGCCTGGCAAGTCCAAAGTCAGCGGTCTAGTCTATTTATAGCACACTACCTCCCGCAGGATATAAGTGAGAGCATTATTCAGTTTTATAAGTGAGAACATTTACTCAAGGCTCTAGATCTTAGAAGAATTTGATTATACAATGTTCACAAAAGAACCACTGACCTTTCAGTCAATAATGAGAGTCTAAGGAAGAGCTGTGGAATAATTTCCTGCATTTACTGAGGCCTCATATACCCGGTTCTTAAGGGATCTGGGAAGACACAGGAGGAACTGGCTCGGACTCTGCACTTGGACAGTTGTCATCTAAGTAGTGAGAAAACAGTAGCATGCACAGTATCAAAAATCTATACAGCTACAAAGTATCAGGAGTCATCTCTGATGGCTAGTTAGCACAGTGCTCAGAGAGGTAGCCAGGAGAAATGAGCTGCACGTTCCCTGGTAGAGAGCTCTTACTGCTGCTGCCACCTGTGCTTGGGAGTGTTGAGGCCACTCTGGAAAGGTTCCCCCTGCCTGTGTTCCAAAGTAAATGAAATTCTATGCCTGTTAAGCCTAAACCTGCCCCTGCATACTACTGATATCTGCCCTCCCTCTGAAAATGGCCCACTGTACTATCTTGGACAACAATCAGTAGCTGTTACAGGTGAATCTCTCAGAGAATAAAGGGCCACAGAGAAACAGGTCCAGTGTAGAAGCATAATTGATGATTTCCATAGGGCAAAAGAGAAATGCTCACCACTTAAAGAAAAAAAAAGAGAACCATGGGACTCAAGAGATGATTCAGCCATTAAGAGTACTGAGAGCGCTTGCAAAGGACCCAGGTTCAATTCCCAGAATCCACACGGCAACTAACAAACACCTGTAACTACGGTTCCAGGGGATTGACTTCCTAGACCACCAAACATACATATAGTGCATATACATACATGCAGGCAAAACACTCATACATGTAAAATAAACTAAACCTAAAAAAAATCTTTTTAAAAGAGATTATTACCTATGACTTCCTGACCTGTCCCCACATGCCATCACATCTATACTGACAAATTAAAAGACAAATTCTTAGGGAGGCCTCCATCTGAGTCCACAATCAATCATGGTGTGAGGCATAGTTTATTAGCTCCTGAACCCAAGGTTTTCTTGGGAAGAAGAAAAGAAAACAATACAACAGGTATGGGCCCTAAGGTCTCAGGTACATAGTAGGTAGGCCTCTATTTCAGAGTACTGGAGTCATATAAATGAAGCCTAGAAGTTTCTATTATGCATGAACCAGAAAAGGGAAATTTAACAAGTTCATTGTAAACCTACGGTATAAGAGTTTCAGGATGTCAGAGTATATAAAGAACCGTAGAAATCAAAGTATGGATGTAAGAGGAGATGTAAGGAGGTTGCTTTTCTGGTGAGGGATAGGTCTAAGTGTCCCTGCCATCATTAAGCCAGAGACATATGGCCCTTCCATGATGTCAATTATTTATCTGTCTTCAGAAAGCTTTAGACTTAACATTGACAGAGAAATGGAATCATTCATTAAATTATTCAGTAAACATCTATTGTACTTGGCAGAGCTATGGAAAAAGAAAATCAAATAAGGAACAGCAGGGATCTCCCAGTACAAAGAAAAATTAAAGCAGTTCAGTACTTCTATTAGCCCACATTAAGTACTCAATAAATGGTGGCTTCTAAAAAAATTTATGCTAACAAGCTGTAAATAAAGCGGTAGGCAAGGAACAGACTGTGACCAAAATCACATGATACACTGAGTGTCTAGGATTTGTCCCAGAGATAATAGGGAGTTAAGCAAGCTTTAAAGAGAGGAATGACCTAATCAGATCTGAAGAGGATGACTTGGGAAAACTTTGCAGAATGGAACTTTTAAATGGAAGATCACTTTCTCAGTTTTCCAAACTTCAGGACAATGATAGGATTTTAGGTAGAAAGTAAGGAACCTTTCTAGAGGGTAAGAAATGCAATTCCAGGGGCTGGAGAGATGGCTCAGTGGTTAAGAGCATTGCCTGCTCTTCCAAAGGTCCTGAGTTTGATTCCCGGCAACCACATGGTGACTCACAACCATCTGTGGTGAGGTCTGGTGTCCTCTTCTGGCCTGCAGACATACACACAGACAGAATATTGTATACATAATGAATAAATATCTAGATAGATAGATAGATAGATAGATAGATAGATAGATAAGAAATGCAATTCCAAAGATGAGGGGGAAACACAGGGATTAGATGGAGAAAAGACACCAGGAAGATCCCTCGCTTGGCCCTACAACACATAATGTTACCTTTACTAGAATATAGTCCTCAGGTACAATTTAATGGAGAAGATTAAAGTCACGGGGTTGTAGAGACGCCTGGGTGGTCAAGAGTACTTACTGCTCTTGTAGAAGACATGGGTTCAGTTCCCAGCACAACAAGTCAGCTTACAACTTCCTGTAAGTACAGTTATAGGGGACCCTATGCCCTTTTCTGGCTTCCACAGGCTCCTGCATGCTACGTGGTATACATAATCTCCTCTCTCTCTCTCTCTCTCTCTCTCTCTCTCTCTCTCTCTCTCTCTCTCTCACACACACACACACACACACACACACACACACACACAAAGAAAGAAATAAACAAATAAATAAATTTATATTTTTTAAAAAGGTTCTCTGCAGATGCCTAAGGAACATCCAATAGCAGAAGGTCCAAAGATACTCCTATTTCAAAGTCTGAACACTTCAAGAGACCAATAAGTTTGAGAAATTAATTAACACGTAGATGTCAACTAGAACATCTCTATGTCAGAAGCAAAGTAGTCACGACTAGAGAAAAGGTGGCCAATTAACATTTATAAATTTCTTACTATTTGCTCAACACTATGACAAATGCCATGGCTAAAGTAGAAGGCAAGAAACCAAAGGTTCCTACTTTTCATGAGGTTAGCTAAAATAGAAAGGATCCAGAATATATACAAATACATACACACATAAAAAATACTAGCTAGTAGAAGCATGGAGTAAAACATTAAAATGTTTGATATGAAATGACTGGCTATGGAGTTCCTTTGTCATTACCCAGACTGGGATATGGAAAGCAAAAGAGCATACTGATGAAGATGGGCAGGGACCTACACTTGCAAACCAAGTACTGATGGAAGAGGTCCACGCCCAGGAACTCAGTGTGGAACCTAAAGATATAACCTGGACCAGAACATATTGACTCCCAATCTATGCTCTAATTTGGAAACTGTTGTGGTTTAGATGCAATATTCTCCATGTTGGAAGTTTGATTCCTTTCCAAGTGCAATGATGTGAGAGGTAGTAAGAATCTTTAAAAGATGAGGCCTAATAGGAGGTGGTCAGGTCATTGAAGGCACAGCCTGAGGAAGAGAGGGATATGGTTTTCATGGATTTCTCATGAGCTCTTTTAAGGAGATTGTTTCTTTAAAAGAAGACCAGCTTCCCTACTGTCTTACATGTGTTTCTATGCCCTCTGTCATACCAACGGCTTACCAGAGTAGAGCTGATACTGAGGCTATGACCTTGAACCTCAAAAGCTAGGAGCTAACTAAATCTCCTTTCTTCATATATTACTCAGCATCAGGTATTATATTGTTGCAATGGAAAACTGACTAATATAAGGATCATGCAGCCACCTCCAAACTAGACCATCCAGAAATAATCCTAGTGGCTCATGCCATTCAGTGACTATGTCTAAATCAAACTTAGCACTGGAAGCCCAGGGATACTGTAGTGTACAAGATTATCAAGGTTCTTACCCTCAAAAAGTTTACATCTTCTATTAGAATAAAAAACACCCAAGTACACATACATCATCACTCCTCCAAGTAAACAATTCTCTAAGTAAAACAATTACAAACTGTGTTATATGCTGTGAAGAAATATAAGCAAAGGTCTAAGAATAACAGCGGGTATTTTACTTAGGGTTGTTGGACAGAAACAAATACTCTGGTAATAAAATTTTCCCTGGAAAGGAAAGTGGTAAGGTCCTTCCAGGCAGAGAGAACTGTGTGTATAGACTTGGAAGCAGGGAAGAACTTGATATGTTTGAAAAATTAAAAGGTAACCAGTGGGGCCAACAGACGGGGCTAGAGAAAAAGAAGTGATGGCATGGAATATAAAAATAATAGGCCTTGCCAGCCTGTTTTATAGACAATATTTTTAATTAATGGATTTGTTCGTTTTGGTTTTTTGACATAGAATTTCTCTGTGTTGCTGCGGCTGTCCTGGAACACACTCTGTAGACCAGACTAGCCTTGAACTTACAGAGATCCACCTCCTTCTGCCCCACAAGTGCTAGAATTAAGGGTGTGTGCCACCACTACCTGGCTAATGAGTGGATTTGGTAGTGTTTTTACCATATTTCACCCTTTCTGCATTGTGTATTTATGAAGAAGCCAGCACGATGGCCACTAACCACACCATGCACTCTAGCTAAAACTCCAGTCGGTTATGAGGAAACCTGACTTATACTTCAGGCCTAGAACCAATCCCTAACCCTTCTTGGACAAACAAAAAGGAAACCCTCTTGTGGGGCCCATAGAAGTGGGTCTGCTTTACCTTGACTGGAGGTCAGAGAGCTTAAGCCTACTCCTGCTCTTTCAAAGTCATTGACAGAAGTCTGACTTAAGGAGCAGCTACAAACAACATCCCTCGACCTCGGGTGTGGTTACTTGGTGTTTGGATATTAAGATGGCCCACGGAGGTGGATCTGTTCCACCTTGGTCATCAAACCTATTCTTGTTCCTACAAGGATAAGACAGGAGATTTGACCCAGGGAGTGGCTGCCTACAGGAAACTTGGTCTAAGGTGTAGTCGCTGCATGTCATGTCTAAAACATCAGAATGCTTAACTCAGGAAATAGTGGCTTGATGTCTCAAGTATTGAAGCAGGTGATTGTTCTGTTTGTCCTTTGTATCATGTTAAAACAGTCTTTTCCCTTCTCCAATTTTTGGATTGGGGTGTATAAGCATATGGAAAATAAACACAGGCATATTCAGTATTCACTGGATAGCCCTCCCAGTTCTAATTAATAAAATAAAATAAACAGTCCCATTGCTGCAGTCAAGGCAAGCCACTGAAAAGTTTTTCAGGTCTGTGGTAACCTGAGGCTGGATTTCATGCTATGGAATGTCTGGGATGTAGAGGCTGGTGAGTTTTTTGTTGGTGGTGGTTGTTTCTTGTAAGCCCACAGTACCTGGTAGCTGTCATTCTAATCATACAGTGTGGTGTTCCCTTATCACATCTACAATTAGGGTGAGGCCTCTATTTGCAGACCAATTTCTCTTCCTTGGAAATTCTTCCTGGCCAAAGTACTTCCCAAAAGGCCCTGTGAACTTGCTAAAATATTTCCAATAGTCTTTTGAGAGTACTAGGAGGACCAATGCTTTCGTAAAAGGACACAAAATAATAAAAACAAAAGTACTCCCTCATTTCTGAAGGAAATTTCTTGTTTTCTCCTCCAGTGTTTCCCATTAGTGCATGGACTGAGGAACTGTCTTCGTCTTTGCTTTGTCTCTGTTTCTATTCCAAAGCACCAGGACCATATGCATATGATGATGAAAAATAATAAAGAACTGTACATTCTTATTGATCCCAGAAATTTGGCAATTCTAAACAATAAAAATATGTCCTCTGCCAGCTCCTCTCAAAAGAATACTTTGAAGACACAAAAGAGCTTTGGTACAACAACAAATAAACTCCTAGAAAACATAAGGCCTCATTATGGGCTCCAGACTACCAGGGAGTGATGCCAACAAGGAACTGTAAACACAGATGTGAAAGTCCACATTGCCACTCTTACCTGACTTCCTATCTTCATTTCCCAGGCTACATCTTGACTGTATTAAGCCCAATATACTATATAGCTTTTAGCTACTTATTCTTTTCAAAAGCTAGAATTCTCAAGCTAAAGAGAAAGTCCTCTTTGTCCTCCATCCATGATTTAATTTACATTCTCCTAAACATTCCATTCACTTTGTTTTCAAGCAAAGAGTTCTCACAATTATACTAGACTCTGAACTTGAATTTCCCTGTGTTTCTGTTCTTTGGGAATTTGCCTAGGTCAGCTACTGGGAAATCCCAGAATTCAACTTTACCCTTGAGAAAATATTGTTCATGATTTCATATGATATGTCTCACTACTTTTATATATAGTATGACAGGAAAATTGAGGGGAATTGAGACAAAGTCTCTGATGCCTGTCTTTTGTCTTTCGGAATGCAGATACAAGTGAAGATACAGACACACTCAAATAAAATATGACCTTTTCTCTGATTACCAGCAACTGGCTTTTGTCTCCATTCCTCCCTCTAAATGTCTTATATATAATTGCATAAAACTTACTAGGACATCACAGTGAAATCTTAAATACAAAGTAATACAAAGGCAAATAAATGCCAATCTTTAATAAAATCCATGTAGCTAACTGATTGGGAAGCACCAGGAATGTAAGGGTTCTTTTTATTCTTTGGGAAAACAGATCAGTGCTAGCAGAATACAGCTTACCTGAATGTATTAAAAGGCAACACCTTTGTGTGGTTATAGTCAGCAGCCGAGAATATCTGCATGATCTCTCTTGACTTAGATTTTTCTTGTTTCAGCTTTTGTACGGCAAGTTCAAAGTTGCTGTATGGAAACTTGAAGGAGTAAAAACAAGACATACGCATGAGACCAGGAGGTGGTCATCATCATCATCATCATCATCATCACCATCACCATCACCGCAAGCATAACCATCATTCTCAATATTAGTTCTTTGAGGATTTCATACACTGTGGTTTGATCACATTTACCTCTTCCCTGACTCTTCTCAAGTCCTCCTGTCTTCCCTACTTACCCAACTATGTTCTTTTTCTTGTTCTTAACTAATCAAGACCAATTTGTGCTACCCAATTTTTTTTTTGATCTGTGACCTTACACTCAAGTGTGGCTGACTTACCAGAGACTATACTTTATTATTTTAAATTTTTTATTAATTTTACATATCAACCACAGTTCCCCCTGCCTCCCCTCTTCCCGTTCTCCTGACTGGCTCTCCTTCTCTTAGCAGCTAACAATTATCAATAGCTCCAGAGCTAGTGGTAGAATTTCATGTACAACTCCACTTTCCATGCTGGAATTTGGTCTGCCGTAGGCTTGCACAGGTCTTATGCATGCTATGACAACCACTGTGAGCTCATAGTGAAGTTGTTCTGTTGTTCCCAGAAGACACTGGTTCCCACTTATCCACGGTCTCTGGCTGGCTCTTACAATCTTTCTCCTTCCACAAAGATGCCTGAGCCTGAGGAAGGCATCTGATATGTATGTTCCATTCACAGCTGAACATTCTGAAGTTTCTTATTCCCTGTACCTTAGGAGGGTAATGGAGACCAACAAGACTACATGGTAAACTCAACGTAAACTATACATGTCTTTACCTAGAAACAAATCTGCATAAGAAATAACTAGCCTTGTTATCTTTTGAATGAAAGATTTAGGAAAAGGGCTGCCATTATTCCAGGCCCTAGATCTCAAACAACTGAACTTAAGGGATAGCAGGTAACAAAGTTTACTAAACAATCTTAGCCTTCTTCTAACTCTCACACATAGCCTTGATATTTTAGTTGACCCTGATGGAAAGAAAATGAGATTTAGAGCTGGCTAAAATGTACACCTACTTTCTTTAGATCATTAGAATTGCTGGCCACCAGGCAAAGTACTGATCATAACAAAACTGTGTGTCAAAGTTCTCCAAAAGCACTGCAACCTGCATACGTTTGTTGTCTGGGAATTCCACTGCTTCTGTCTCCTACCTTGTGGTTTGCTTTTTTAGTTAGAAAGAATACTTCTTATTCAATTACAGAAAGCATAAGGTTGTAAATAATTACAGCCAAGAGATCAAAAGTAAGAAGATGAAATTTTAGAAAAAAAAAGTTCCGATGCTATTTTGGTATAAAGCTGCCTCTATTCGACCATCAAATGATCCAGGTATTTTGGCACCTACTGATCCCCCTCCTTTTTTGCATTTCCTTTCATGTGTTTCTGTGATAGCATCTGTTTGATAGCTCCTTTGAAAAGACTACTGAGGCTGGTAATAAGGAGTATATTAATCTTTATCTTCTTACAATGCCTTTGTTAAGAGCATTTTTTCAGCAATGAAATTTTCACTTGAGATGCTGACACTAGGTAATGTCTTATACCGCTTTTTCATACTGAAAGACAAAAACCCCCTTATACCTTAAAACTATATATTATGTTTTGCTGGATGTATAACTTAATGGAATAGTACTCATTTAGCATGTTCAAGGCCTGGGTTCAATTCCTATCACTGCAAACAAAATGAAGCAAAAGACACATGCATGGTTTAATATACACAGAGAATCCTCAATTTACAGTGATTTGTATGTTAATACACCCACTGTAAGTTGAAAATGTACCAATTACAACTAATTTACAGAACATCTCAAGCTTAGCAGTACACTGGAGAGTATTTCACTTCATGTTCACAGTGTTTTTGAAGGTCTGCAACTCACTGCTGACGCTCAATGGCATGTAAGAAGACTGGATTATATAGTATGTACTAGCCTAGGCTGGAAGGGGAGCAAAACTCAGAATTTTAAAGCTTCTATTAGAAAGCACATCAATTTTTCATGACAGTGAAGTCAAAACTCCTATGTCAAGCAATTCTAAATTAAGAAGTATATGTTTTATGTTAAGGTAGAGGTTCTGTTCAGAACCAGAATTTTGGTTTATAACAGCAACAATGACTAAGCTTGCCATGGGTCCTATAGGGCTAAGCCCCTCATACAAATTATCACAATTAACCTCTGTAGCAACTTTATCAAACAAGCACTGTTGTTACTCTTATTTCAAAGACAAGGAGACTGAAGCTTAGAGATCATACATAACTAAAGTCTGTTTTGGGGTTATACTCTTATAAACTGTAAAGATTTGTAACTCATATTGGTTTAATAAGATGATGATTGGCCAGTAGCCAATCAGGAAGTATAGGCATGGCGACCAGACTAGGAAAATTCTGGGAAGAGGAAAAGCAGAGACACATTTACCAACCAGATGCAGAGGGGGCAAGATGAGAATTCCTTACTGAAAAAAGGTATGAAACCACATGGCTAAACATAGATTAGAATTATGGGTTAACTTAAAATAATAAAAGTTAGTTGTAAGTCTGAGCTATAGGTCAAACAGTTTATAATTAATATAAGACTCTATGTTTATTTGGGACTTAACGACTGCAGGACCATGTGGGACAGAAACTTCCATCTACCAAGCACTGTCACCTATTAGTGTGGAGACCAGATTTGAACCAGGCATAGTGGTCTCTGGAAATCTAACTGCTTAATCACCATGCTTCTCACATGAGTTTAGAGTTGTCTTCTAGTATAGGTTTATAGTTTTAGAATAACCTGAATTTCTAAAACTATAAACAGAGAGGTGGTGTAGTAACTGTGGAAGATGCTGTACTCAATAAAGGTACTGAGAAGAGCACTGTGAACTACCAGCTTTCAACTATCACTTCTGCATAACTCTGAATTTACCTGATAAGCAGGCTGTTCTAGGGCCCCCATCAACCTGGTTAAGTCTTTCTCTAAACTGTACTAGCTAGTTTTTTTAAAGATTTATTTATTTATTATGCATATAGTTTTCTGCCTGCATGTATGCCTGCATACCAATAGAGAGCACCAGATCTCATTACAGATACTTGTGAGCCACCATGTGTGTACTGGGAATTGAACCCAGATCCTCTGCAAGAGCAGGCAATGTTCTTAACCTCTGAGCCACCTGTGCAGCCTGTACTAACTATTTAAAGTTCTTTCTACCCACCCTTCCTTCTTTGTCTTCTCATTTCACAAGAATGAGATCTGACCTGCACAGCACTCTGAACATAGCCCCAATTCCCTGAGTCTTCTTGAGCCTCTCCTTTCATCCCACAGAGGTCTTTCCTCTTATATTCCTGGTGTGGGTCTAACTCTGTCTTGAATGAAACCTAGCAACTCAATTCTGGTCATTTTCTTTATAAATGAGATAAAGTATACACTGTGTGAGTATAAATAGTGCATAATTATTTAATAAATCTTAAAATAAAATTTTCAGCCTGATTTTTTTTCAAAATTACAAGCAATGAATTCCAAGTACAACTAGCTTATATGCTGAACAAGTCTACATTTAAAGCCTAAGAGTTATATCCAGGGATTTTTACAGAACAATATTGTCAGCACAGCACGTTTAGTAACAGTAACCATTTGCCACTTCAGTATTTTCAATTAAACAAAGAAATTGTTGCAGGGTGTGGTGGTACATACCTCTCATCTCAACACTCAGGGAAGAGAGAAGTATAAGAACAGTGAGTGCAAAGCCATCCTGGGTATCTGGCTAGGTATGTCTCAAAAAATGAAATTAATTCAAGAACTAAAACACAACAAGACAAAGACACTTCTATGAGCTCATTGAAGCAAATTTCTTCTTCGATTCTAATTTCAGCCTCAGGTGTCACTGCTAAGCAGACCAGCAACTTCAGCAACTACAGCTTCCTTTGGGGTTTCTGTCTGTTCTACCCATAACTTCCTTTGCTGCCTTGTGTCAATTAATTTGGATGACACAGTGTATGTCATCAGATTTTCTTTCTTTCCTATAGTTATTGCATTGCCTTCTAACAAACATTGTTGGCATCAGCAAAAACCCAGGAAACTTGATTCAGCATTGGGTCTGCCTCCCGCCAGGGTCTGGAATCTGTGATGCTGGGCAGTGGAGAGCTAAGTTGTAAATAGAAGGGACAAGGGCTGGGCCTCTGTGATAGGACCTGTGGCCAAGCCACATAGATTCATTATTCATCCCACATGTGTGAATGTGCAATGTACACCAGTGGCAAGATGCAGAAGAAAATGCCCTAGAGGGAGAGAAACCCACACTGAAGAAGGTAGGGAGTCAAGAAGTATACAGTGTATTCACCTTGTCTGTGTTATTCTCCATGTACTTTAAGGTGTACTCATCAGCATTAAGCAGATGAAACAGGTAGCCATTCACATTCACTGTGGTTCCAATATAGAGCTCCTCAGCCTTGATGTATTCTGAAAATTCACTTTTAAAGACTTCTTGTCCAGGCTTTTTCACACGACTTCTTTTCAAGAACATTCCACCAGCATTCCCTAAAGAAACATGAAAAAAAAAAGTTCATGAGTTGCTTCATTCTTACAAGAACCACAACTTGCCTTTAGTTATTTTCTCTTCCAACACAGACTGTACAAATTATCTGTAAAGCCATGTTACACACTGTGGGAGGGAAGAATAGGGAAGTGGGCAAAGAAACAGCATTTTTTTTCTTGTGTAACTCTTAAACACCACTGGAGAGAATGTAAATTAGTGTAACTACTCTAGAAATCATAAGATAATTCCTTAAGAGATTAAAAATAGAACTTGCACATCATCTAGCTGTATAACAAACCTGAGTATAGATGTACAAGGCTCAAAGGCAAATTACTACAAAGATAGCTGTGCACTCAGATATGTCTCAGTGGACAAGTTAGGGAATCAGCCACAGGTATTAATCAATGGATGGATGGATGAAGAAAATACGTCTCATATACACACTGGAATTTTATTTAGCCATAAAGAATGAAATCGTGTCATTTGCAGGAAATGGACATCATCATGTGAAAGCAAATAAACCACACTCAAAGTTTAATTTAGGAGGAAAGGATATGAAATTAAAGAGAGCAGTTATAAGAAGATAACAGAAAAATGAATATTATCAATATTATATGCATGAATAAAATGAACTCATTACTTTGTTGCCTTGTAAATGACAAGGTGAGTGCATTAAAGAAAAAAGTACTATGGTATTCAAAACTTTTCTTTCCTCATTCTTCCAAATTCCAAAAACATTTAGCAAGGACCTTTTGTGTATGTTCCACAGCAAGCTGGAACTGTGGGATATCAGCAAGTTCCTCTTCTCTAAGGCATGAGTGAAACACCTACTTTCTTTATTTCCACAGATCTGCTTCACCTTAACCTGGCATTCAGATTAAGGGCAAGATACCCTACATCTAAGACAAGATTTAGATTAAGTGTTAGAAAGCAAGTATGGAGTTCCTTTTGTGTTTCCTCCCTCACACCGTAGTAAAATATCTTTGCTTCTTTTAGTAGTCTTTTTATGCTGCTTACTTTCCTGAATTCTCATGATTTTTCTGTTCTATTCTGGGCATAGCTACCTGGTGCTTGTTTATTTTCTTTGACTTCTTGGAAAACAAAAGGCAGAGCTGAACAGGAGATTCCAGCATCTTCTGATGTGGAACTGACATATGACTATAACTGAGACCAGAAGAGACCAGACAGGAGAAGTAGTGAAAATATACAGGCTTTGGAGTCAAATTGAGCTGCTTTCTATACTGTCTTTGCCAGTTGCCTACTGCATACTCTTGATGTCTTCTTTAAGCTCTCTAAACTGCAAGAGTTGGTACTGGTAAAATAGGAATTTTAAGATGTGTATGTGTGTGTGGGGGGAGTCATAAAAATTTACTCTCAGATCACCTCTTACTATGGGGAACATTACCATAAAAATTTACTCTCAGATCACCTCTTACTATGGGTAACATTACCATAGAAAGGCCCTAGCTGCTACCAACAAATGAAAGTTTAAAGTAGGAACACTGAGACTGGTCCATTTCTGCATAGACAACTGGCAGCTTTGAATATGTCTATCAGAAATTGCTTATAAGTCCACTAAAGTCTAAGATCTACCACTTTCTCCCTTTCCTCTGTCCTTCATAGGAGTTAGAAACTACTATAGCCTGATGTGGTATTAGATATGTATAATTCTAACACTCAGGAGATAATAAGTTTTAGTTCCTGCCTGAGCTATATTTGAGACTATGGAGAAAGAAAAAAGGGGAGAGAAGATTAGGGGAGGGGTGAGTGGGAGGAAGTGGGAGAGAGAGTGAGAGAGAGAAAGAAAAAAGAGAGAACCTACTGTAATCTGATGGTTCTTTGGGCTTCCTCTGGTTTCTTCAACATTTTTACTGTTGTTTTTGTTTGTTTGTTAATTTGTTTTTGTTGTTTAAATAAATCTCTTCTACATTAACCCTGTCTCTGGATTTGTCTCTTTTTAGAGGACCTAACCTGCTTTGAAACTTAAGAATAATTGTAAGTCCTCAGTGATGGTCACTATTTTTGTAAACCTTCTGTTTTACAAATGCAATTTGCTTGGCCCCATAATTTTATGTGGGCTTCTGCTCTGTATGCTATGAATATGTTTTATTACCATTGGTTATTAAAGAAGTTGTTTCAGCCAATGGCTTAGTAGAGTACAGCTAGGCAGAAAATCTGAACAGAGACATAGAGAGAAAGTAGGCAGAACCAGGAAGATGCCATGTAGATGCCCAAGGAGACAGATGCCCTGGAACTTTTACTGGTAGGCCACTCAAGATAATAGACAGATTAATAAAATGGGTTAATTTAAGATGTAAGAGTTAGCTAGAAATATGCCTAAGCTATTGTCCAGACAATATTGTAATTAATATAGTTTCTGTGTTATCATTCAGATCTGGGTGAGTGGCATACAAACAAGCAGTCTCCATTCACAAAATGGTGCCTAATGTGTGGCAACTATATCCACATAAACCCTGAGAGAGCTTGGGGAGAAATTCTAGACACAAAACAACAGAGTTTAGTACAGCTTCTTCATAACTGCAATTTTTTTGTTCAGATGGATTCTGTTCGCTAGTGGCAATCAGGGGTTCTGAGTTTCCTTTAAGAGAGGTGTTCCTGACTTAGCATTGGCAAATAAGACTGCATGCCTTCTTTATGGGAGGCTTTCCTCATTCATGCCGGCATGAAAGGCTCTGTCTTTGTTGGGAGGCTCTGCTATGAAGCATTTGAATGGGGTTTGTGAGCAGAGTGCTAAAGGTTGACTGATGGTGAAGTGGATCTGCTGGAACTGGGGTAGAGAGCATGGCTTGTAGAGCTGGCAGTAAACATACCTCTGCCATGTTGGAATGGGCAGAGTCAAAAGGCAAAGCAGTCTTAGTCCTAGCCATGTCTGCTCAGCATTTTTTTAAAAAGGTGCTCCTGGTCAGAAAGTGATTACAGATACACAATAAAGATAGATTCAGATGAAAAAAAAACTCTGAATGGGTCACAATGTGTTCTAAAAATGTACATAGGTTTGGGACAGAGAAGAAAAAGGTATAGACAGTTATGAAAAGAAATAAATAGTTTCTAAAAATAAAACAAAGTATTTAAAGAGACAGAGTAAGTCGTAGATTAAAGGTGTAAAGATAATATTAAAGATGTAAATAAATATTAAAAAGTAATGGAGTAAAAAAGAAAAATAAGCCACATAAAGATGGAAAATGCATAGAGAGTCTGAATTATGTAAATTATTGTGTTTCCTTTGAATTTTTTGACTGTAAATGAGCTAAGTACAGAGAGACATTTCATTGTACAGGCTACCAAGCTAAACCAACATATATGTTTTAAAGGTATCTTGACTTCAGTGTTTGGGTCTAAGGGTATGTTGCTTTGGAAAAGAGGTTATGCTTTTGTTTCCTCAGAGGATAGAAAGCTGTGGATTCCCAAGTGGCTAATATGGTTTGATTAAATAAGACCCCCTGAAGCAATGGCCCAGATGGCCCAACATCCATGACAGCTTCAGGACTGCTGGCTGAGATAGACCTACCACATAGGATATCCCATGAAAGACCTTATACAGCACCCCCAATCAGCAGGAAGTAGTCTAGAGAACAATGCCCAAATTCCCTAAATGATTGTTTATGAATATTTGTTTACATTTATAGGGAATATGCTATAGAGATGAATACCTTGTATTGGTATGTATCTTAGCTTATTGATACATATTTGAGGTCACTTTTGTTATATGTATATTTTTGCTCTGATTAAGGTATTGTGCTTGTGTGGCTCATTTAAAAATGTAATGTATAATAAGAAATATAGGTTAATAGACAGTCATCTATAATAGTCAAGCATGTGGTCATGTTAGTTAGGTTTTCTAGATGTACAGAGATGTATTTCAGTTAAGTATTCTTCAAGCCTTTTAAAGTCTAACAGAATATGGCATTTAACATGTTTTAAAAACTTAGGACTTTTCATGACAATGAGACTGACTCATCTCCTCCTGGCAGCAAGAAACTACTTCAAGAGGAAGATGGGCATCATCAAAGAGGCTCCTTAAGAAGTTTGTTAGTCATTTGGGCAAGAAATTGTAATTCTTGGACTGCTTGATGGCATGCTGTATAAACTGAACATGTAGGATCCACAGAAAAATTACTTGCCTACAGGTGAGACAGTCCTTTAGGGTTTCTGATTCATGAAAGAGCTGCCAGACATTTTGTAGGACACAGAAGAAAACATCTTATGACCTTCGCCATTACAAAGCAAAACAGATCTTCAAATTTCCTGATTCATGGAAAAGTCTGCCAGATATTATGGACCTACAGGCTGAAGATAGATGTCCCCACATTACAGAAGAACTTTGGGTGACTTTCCAGGTAGCAAGATGTCTCTGTTAATTCTAGTGTTTTGGAAGCTGCTTATAATGCATTTCTTGTTTTCCTAGGTAATATATCCTTCTGGAAGTTTTTGATAAAGTTGAAGACAGATAGTTATAACTATTCTTTTCTTTAATTATAATAAAAGATAAAGTGGATATAAATATGATAACTGTAATTCTTGCTTGATACTTGTTTTGTTATATGTAATTTTACTATGTTAAAGTTAAAACTTTCCTATTTATTTAGACAGAAAGGGGAGATAATGTAGGATTCCCCTGTGTATACTATAATATGTTTTATTACCATTGATTATTAAAGAAGCTGACTCAGCCAATGGTTTAGTAGAGTAAAGCCAGGCGGGAAATCCAAACAGAGATATATAGAAAAGTAGGTAGAGTCAGGGGATGCAATGTATGGTAAGCCACAGCCTCGTGATAAAACACAGATTAATAGAAAAGGGTTAATTTAAAATGTAAGAGTAAGCTAGAAATATGCCTAAACTATTGGCCAAACAGTGTGTAATTAATACAGTTTCTGTGTTATTATTTGGGTTTGAACAGCCAGGAAATGAAAGAGCAATCTCCATTTACAATAATTACTTTTTTTAAGTGTACAGAATTGATATTTGTGAACATTCAGAACATGGCATATGCTCATCCTTGTTTAGTTTCATATTTTAAGATTTTCTATTACTCAAATTACACTGAAAGCCTGAATTAGTTGTACAAATTATCCATTATTCATCAGCATACTAAGTGGCTAAAGAAGTTCAAGTATATGACTTGACTGTTACATTTTCAGACTTTTGCATATCATTTTTTTTTTAAAAAAACCCTTATTGGTTTCTTGAAACTGGTCTTGATCAGGATATTCACAACATGTAAATTGGCAAATGGTACAAACCAAAGTTTTTACTTATTTTTTTCCCAAAGAGTTAGTTAAGCTGGTTATTCTTCTCAAACATATGTCTTCAGCACAGATAAAAGTTGTAAACATGTTGAAACAAAGAACATTTCCAAATTTGTTAATCAATGACTGTCCTTAGCAATAGCCATGAGATCAACATACTGGGGAACATTCTACAGGCCTGGGGACAGGACCTTTGGCAATAGCCAGAACAAACAGAAGTAACACAGAAAAATGAATTCTGAAGATTAAATTTGTATATCTTGTATTATTTTCTTAATCAGGCAAAGATTTTTGTAAGTGGGATAATGGAACACTCTCTTGGCTTTCTGACTGGGAGTGTGATTGATGGTAGTCAAACCATGACTTTGAAGCCCTGAAGTTCCTTCCATAGGAATGCCTCAGAAAAAGAAATGATAGCGGCAAAGGGGATTTCCCTTGGGTAACTGATATCAGCTGTTCTTTGTTTATCATTTTATATATTGGGTTCATCTTTAAGACATTGCTGTAAGAAGAAATTTATTGGTTATAAAATTACCATCACAGATCTTCTAGGTTATCAAATCAGATTATACTCCCTCATTTCGAAAGGGAAAGGTGGTTAATGGTGTGAAGAAAATGCTGAGTAACATATGTCTCTTACCGGAATTCCTCTCTATAGGTTCAAATACTGAAACTGTGTCATCACTGAGATAAAACGCAATAACAAACATCCTGTCCAAATCAGCACATTTGTCTGTGACTAGTTTTGCAAAATACCGGAGCGTGTTACTTATGTTTCCATAGCTAAATAGAAGAGAAATGAGAGTTAGAGCATTGTACAAGCAATACCCTAAACATTATATATGTATTGTAAAAAGTGAGTCATGGCTTTAAGAAAGAAATTTATGCTTTTCTAAACAGTCTAAACATCTTCTTTCTAAGGTTCTAAATCTAAACACTGGAGAAATTTTCTCAATAGATTAAAATCTTTCCTGTTCTTCATATTCTGGGAAATATACTGAAAACCAGGCCTGGTGGCACATGCTTGAGATCCCAGCATTAGAATGAAGAGATGGGCAGGTCTTTGGAGCACACTGGTCAGCCAACTGAGTCGAATGCTTCGACCAATGAGAGACCCTATCTTAAAAAACAAGCTAGGTGACTCCAGGAAAGTACTAAGGTTGATCTCTGCCCTTCTGTCCACCATGTGCACAGACAAAGACATGAACCCTCATGAACTTGTTGTACACAATCAAAAAAATCCATAAACACCTGCTGAAAGCAGGTGAATTAATCAGTTGTCCTTTGGTCATAAAGTTGGTCAACAATCACAGTAATTCTGCTAGGTAGAGGCATAAACACTTAGCACAATGGCCAGAGTCAATCCAGATGACATACGCTACTGGGCTCCTGAGGCATTTGTCTCAAATCCAGGATTTTTCTGCCCTCTCTATCACTCCCATCTCTCCAAGATCATTCTTAACTACTTTCAAGGAAAACATTAACTTTTCCCCTTCATAAACATCATGTCCATGTCTCCATTTTAATGCACTTATTATTTGCATTGTATGTAGCCAATATATGCCTGTTTTCATGAGAAAGTGCTGTCTTATTTTAACCATTATCTGCTATGACACTTTTTTTATATTATAATGTATTACAATAAGTATTTGCAGAAAGTTATACCCATAATGATTAGAAGAAATACTTAGAACTATATGAATGAACAGGGGGTTAGAGATGGAATCAAATAAAATTTAAAATTTTTCTCAGGTAAGCAATGGTAACACACACCTGTAGACCCAGTACTGGGGAGGCTGAATTTATGAGTCTAAAGCTAGCCTGGGCTACACAGTGAGACTCTATCTTAAAAATAAAAGAAATAGTTTCCAAAGTTGGTTGCCTGAGCAGTGAACTAAGTAACTCATGATCTCTTAGTAAAGGCATAGCTGCAGTTATTAGCCAGTAAAGTCAGCCCTCCAACGAATAGTAAGGCCTTGGGAGGTCTGTGATATCAAAACCATTACCTTTGAAAGTGTCCGCTACAATCAACCATGCCCTTCATCACTTCCCTATAACTTGCAGATTCTCCTGTCCTGAAATCCTTTCACTGTGTTACAGTAATACAAACCACAACAAAGTATTTCTAATTTGCAGAGACATAAAGTGCTCTTCTTCACCCCTTTCTTGAATTGTATAGGAAGGTGGGCTGGGAAAACACAGTGAGTGGCAAGATTGCCAATTTGAGGCCTCATATGAGCTAGAGCACAACAGTTTGGAGATCTCATCCCAGGATAGTCTGGACAAAACCACCAGTGGGCTCACAATTTGGATTTTCCTAAGTGCCTAATTTCAAGGCTTCAGATGGACCTTATAGGCTCTTTGGGCCAGCTATACTCTGTGAATTACCTTCTCTGGTAGTTAATTGAACTCACAGGTAAATATTCAAGAGTCCCCTCTTATGAAAGACTCATAAAGTTACAGATGCCTAAAATATCAATAAACAATGGAATTAGGTCTAATCTAAGTCCAAATGAATACTATTTTAAATATAACTTCTTACAACTTAAGTTTATAAGTGCATATATTTACTGAGAATATTTGAATATAGCATTCATTTCCCCTTAATTGTAATATCCTGGATATCTCATCAATTGGTAATATAAACCTACTCAATAAAATTGAGCCATTCATGAAGTTTGATGTACATAAAAATCACCCAGAAAACTTATTGCATATGCAGAATCCATAATCTAATCACCAGAGATATGGGCTCACAAGTGAGCTTATATTTGCAGTAAACTACAAGATGGTCCCCAGGGAAAATTGTAGGAAAGTGTATTCAAATATTTCCTTCATCTAAATCAATTTTCAAATGCCTGACTTCTGTTCACAATCTTCACCCTTACGGGTGATTAACTACTCAAATCTCTTGTATCAACCATGATATCATATTTAACAATTTAACACTATACAGTCCTGTACTCTTGGTTGGTTTTCTTAAAATGTGTTTATTCCCATTGTCCCAAAACAAATTATACATTCCTGGATCTAGGATGCATGTCTTAATGTTTTCGACATAGATCCCAATGTTACTTATCTTCACTGCATTGAATTCTCCCCTACCATCCCTTTCCTCTGTCTTTCCCATGCTGGGAATGGCACCAAAGGCCTGAAATATGCCAGTAAGTCATATTCTCTGCCCCTTCTCCTTTCATTTAAATCCATTTCTATTAGTAAAGGGTTCTGTTACATAAACTGATCTTACAAAAACTAACAATCATCTCCAAAATGCCGCATCCCAATCTTAGTCCTTTTTCGCATCTAATTTTACTAATCAGCAACTTCTTCCATGACACTCTTGATTCACTTAGTTCAAAGCACTATGCATTTATTAGCTCTTTGTCATTCCTGTCTTCTTGTTTGCCCCCATGCCATCCTTCTTCGTGGTTCCTTCACTTTTATCCAAACTCTTAATTTGGGATGTCCCAAGGTTTATTCATGTACTTCTTGACATCTGTTCATCCTTGGTGATCTTACAGTCTGAAACTTTAGTATAATTTGGCATTGTTAACTGAAATGTTAAATATACGCTGATGATTTCCAAATTTACATCTCCAGTTTAGATCTGTCTCCTGAATACCCTCAATACAGACCACACCCATCTTCACTTGATACCTAATTGTCATCTCAACTTGTTCTAAAACTGAACTTGGGTTCTTGTCCCCAAACCCATTCTACCTACGGCACCATTCCAATTATTTGAGTCTAAATCTTGAGACATTTATAACTCTTCACTTTTTTTTTTGGTTTTTCTTACACCTCATATCTAATCCATCAGGAAATCTTGTTAGCGCTACATTCAAAATATATTCAGAACCTGCCATTTCATTTCATCCCTCCAACAGTATCCATCCAGATATGATAACTTTTTTATTGGACTATTGAAGTAATCTCATAGGTTGTCATAAATCTACTATCATTTTCATATAATCCGTTCTTAACACTGAACAGGAGATATTCTTCCAATAGGCCAGCCTAATTAAGTAATTTCTCTGGTCAAATCTCCCAATGCTTCTTCCTTATCTTTCTAAATATCAAGAGTCCCCATGATTGCCGGCAAAACCTTATGTGACCTCACATTTTGTTACATCTTTTAACTTATGTTCGTGAGATACATCTTGCGCTTCCCTTATCTTCTCCATCCACATTGGTCTCTGAGAGTTTCTACACACTCCAGTCATATGCATTGTTCAGAGCATTTATACTGACACTTCCTTCTGCTTGGACTATGTACTATGTCCCTTTGCCTCAGAGAGATCTATCAGAGCACCATTGAAAATTTCAACTCGGGATATTCATCATTTATGTACTCCTAGATCCTTTGTGTGGAAAAGTAATGCTTTTTCTTTTTAATGTGGTGCTTAACACATTCTATATACTATTTGATGTACTTGGGTGTCTTTCGTGCATATTTCCCTCAACTAGAATGAAGTTTGATAAGGGAAGGTGTACTTGCATGGCTACTTTGTTCACTGATCTATCACAAATACTTAAGTAAATGCTAGTCACACAGCAGGTCCTTGGGACATATTTGTTGATCCCCACCCCCACCCCAAGTTCACCTATACCTAAGAATTTTTCGAAAGATCAAAAGCAAACAAGAATAAAACCTCTAGAGCAGTGCTTCTCAACCTTCCAAATATGGTCACCCTTTACTACAGTTCCTCATGTTATGGTGACCCCAACCATAAAATTAGTTTTATTGTTACTTTATAACTGTAATTTTACTCCTGTTATTAAAGGTAATGTAAATATCTGTGTTTTCTGATGGTCTTAGGTGACCCCTATGAAAGGGTCGTATAACCCCAAAGGATTTGTCCTACAGATTGAGAACCACTGCTCTAGAGATATATAAGTCTTCACATTGGAAAGCATGTGAAGACCTTTTTTCCACGTAATGATAGGAAACATTAAAGGGGCTGTTGGTGGAAACAAAAGATGAACAAGACCTGAAACCAGTGAAAAATTAATAATAAAATTAAAAAACATGACTTTTTGGAATCTATATGATCAGAATAGTAGTACGAAATAACTTTTCCATTAGGAAGCTATCTGGTCCTTCTACTTTGATCCATCATTAAAACCTGGATTAGTGGGGCTGGCTGGAGAGATAGATAGCTAAGCAAGTAAGGGCTCTTGTTGTTTATGAAGAGGACCCAGGTTCAGTTCCCAGCACCCACATGGCAGTTCAAAACTACCCATAACTTCAGTTTCATATCTGATGGCCTCTTCTGACTTCCAGAAACACCAATCATGAATGTGGTGATCATACATACATACAGACAAAACACTTATACAATAGACATATTTTTAAAAGAACAGGATAAGCAAACATTTTGTCTACCACTGTACTTATTCATACACCCATTTTTTATTGGATGAAACATTTGCCAGCATTCTTCTAACTCTCGTGTAAACAATAAAATTAGTCTCTTACATCAAGGAACTCTCAGCCTGGGGGAGTGCAGAAATTACATATGTGAGTAATCCCCAAGTCATGTGATAAGTATAGATTCTATGGCAAAAAAGTAAACTCCAGAAGTGAAATTTTCCTGGATTCACTTCCTAGTTCAACTAAAAATTAGCTGTGAGTTTGGACAAGTTGCAAAGCTTCTTAGTGTCTTGATTTCCTCATTTGAAAAGTAGGTGCAAGAATATAATCTGTTTTCTTCTAGGACTGTTTTAAGGATTTGATGAAATCAGATTCTATAAAGTAGCTAATCCAAAGCAAACTACTAACTGCTTGCTATCACTAGTGCTATGATTATTAGAAGTATGATCAGCAGAGTATTGTGGATACAAAGAGAACAAAGCACTGCAGTCCTGTGCAGCCAGTTTGTGCCAGTTACCATGGAAACAAGGTCACTGTGTAGGAGGAGCTACAGGGAAGTATATTCCTGACACAAAACAAGCAGTGAACAAAAGGAAATTAAATTAGAGACATGTGTGCCTACATCCCCATCGTTCAACCCAAGAGTACAAGTTACATGTACAATTCCATCTGTAGTTAGGGTCCTGAGGCCAATTTACATGGCAGACAGAGAAACTAAGTCAACTATTCACAAAGAACTAATTTTCCTGGGTTTCAGAGCAACGTCCGGAATAATATTTCATATTACTTAGTTATGAGGAAATGTTCCTCATCATTTACCATAAGGACATTCTTCTAGTACATACCCTCCAGGTGGAAGTCCTTACAAACAGTAGTTACTGATAAAAAGGCCATCCAAGTATACCCTGAAAGCTAGCCTAATGCCAACAAAATAACACGGCAATGCTGATGTCCTTCTTACATGTAAAATGCAGTTGATTCCCAGACACTGGTATGCCTCAGGATCCCCCAGGGTGCCTGTGCAAAGAGATTGCTAGGCCCCACACCAACATTTCTTTCTCATCCACCCAGAAGCACAGGAATTAATTAATTATTTCTCCCAAGTATGGGAGCTTCAAATTTAAGTAAAACTCTAAGGTTCTTAAAAATAAACAATGATTTCTTGAAAGATAAATGACATCATGTCGCAGCAAAGGCAAACCTTCCCACACTCCACATTATTCACAGACAGGGAGTTAAAGCATTTTTATAGATATAGCATTAAACTTTGTTCTTTCTTTCAAATTTTGACAACAGCATGGGACCCCATTCAATCTGACCAACTTAAGAGTGCTTTTTCTTCTTCAAGTCTTAACACAAGTTCCCTTTATTATTCTCTCCCAGCATCTCACAACCCATTATCTCCCTCACACAGAGCCACAATTTTTAGTTTACATCCTATTCAAGCATCTGCAAGGTTCTCCCACAATTTTTCCCTGACTTTTTTCTTCAAGGCCTGCTCATACTGAAGAATCAAAAGGTAGCCGCAACCAGTGCCCATGTTCTACATGAACAATTCAGGATTGGATTGTGCCTCGTGTATATTAGGGATACTTTGGAAAATCTATCCATTTAACATTCAGCAATATAAGCAATATATTCTTACTGGACTCAGACCAAATCTCTCAAGTCAGAGCAACATGAATTTTCTAAAAATTACATGTTGCAAAACACTAACAAACCATTGAAATTTCTCGAGCAGGGGTTGGTAAACCATAGTCTGTGAGACAAATCCAGCTGGCCACCTGTGTTTGTAAGTCTTTGAGCGAAATGTACACTTTTACATGGTTGAAAAGAAAAAGATCAGAATAATATAGTGTGATATGTAAACGTTTTATGAAATTCAAATGTCAATGTCCATAAAATGTTCTACTGAAACACAGTTACACATATATTTACATTCTGTCCATGTAACTTTCATACTATAATGGCATATCTTATGACTGTAATGGAGGCCGTATGGTCCAGAAATTTAAAGCGAGGTATTCTCTCACCCTTGAAATCAGCTGACTTCTCTGCTGCATTATTCCAAGAGAAAGACAGACAGACAGATATGGAAAGACATCAGGCCAAGGATGACAGGACTTTAGAGGTGTCCAAATCACACATTAAAATAAACTCTCAAGGGAGAGACTGTCAATCCGCATGCATTCATCAACCTCATTGGAAAGCTACAATAACTTGTCCCTGGGCTCAAAATCAAATGGGCTGTGTGACAGGGTTAGGTTATAAATTCCAAACATCTTTGGGAAAGATAGAACTATAATTGAGGTCCCCCCCCCAGGCACCTGTCTAGTTCCATGAACTTTTTGAAGTTCCTCCGATGAGGTGTGGGCTTGAGGCCTACGCAGGAGCGGAAAGAATCCTCTTCAGACCCAAAGCCATTGTAAGGTGGATATTTCCTTTCTATTTTTGGAAGAGGAGGAGGCTTGCATGAAATGGCAGTAAAATCATCTATAACAAAACACAGTCAAACAAAACGTCAATATTTTTTTGCCCTGATTATGGCTGTTTTGAAAGGTCTGTTATTATTTCAAGATGAACATGAAGATTTTGTAGACTATTTTAAACTCTTTCAAACAAAACATGAGAGTAGGTTTCAACTGGGTTTATAACAACCACAGAGCTCACTTACTAGTCATTGATTCAAAGGAAAAAAAGCAGAAATCTTTATCAAATAACCTCACATCCCCATTTCTGAATATTATTTTGCTCTTCCCTTGATTTTTCAACAATATGAAAATTTAAACTTGAAAATTTATCCTATCAATTTCATGTTTTAACCTGCAATTTGGCCCTCTCCTATCTTCAGACAACATTCACTAATGAAAGTTACTTTCCCAATAGGAATGGCTCCTGACTGCCTCCCTTTTAACTTTACCCATTGGTCAGTTCCTCCTCCTTGAATCCACTTTTTTAAGCCCTCTTCCTTGCCTCCAATCAACTCTAAGACACTGTATTTCACTGTCTATTAATAAAACAAACCCTCTTCCCGTCACCAGCCACTGTTCCAGGTCACTCATGTTATTGCTCAAGATAAGATTGCAACTGTAGTTGTAATGAAGTAAAACCCCAAACAGTTAGGGATATCTAATTGCCTACACTCTCAAATGGAGCATGATATGATCAATACTGTTGAGTTTTTTACTTATCATGTGTAAGAAATTAGAGAGTGGAACAAGGTTACAATATCTCCAGAAGCTCTTAGGTAATCATTTATGGTGTTGTCATCTTTAAGAACCAAGTGTGCTTTCTAGAACAAACAACATACTGACCCAATCTATCCAAGTCACCGTGTTTGACCTACTACAAATGGCAAAAGAGATTCTAGAACATTTCCCAAAATAAAATTAAAACAGATTTCTTTCTTTGTATTTCTTTCTTCCCCAAGCTTGATAGGTGTTTCAGTTGTGAACAAAAAGAGCTCTACAAGTGTAAAGTATATTTTCTTCTCCATAGCCAAACTTCTAATAGAAGAAATAATCAAGATTTTGGTACACATCATTAGAAAAAATGCACACCAATGTTAAGTGGGTTTTTTAATTGATCAAAAGTCTAAGGGTGTGAGGCCATTTTGAATTATGATTTGAAAACATTTTTCAGCTTTCAACTCTTCTTAGATTTTCTAGCTGCCTTTGTATGAGATTTCCTGAGGCACAATTCCCAGAAGAGCTTTGGTCCATCTTAACAGAAACTGCTCACAGAAGACACGTGGACAAAGGAAGTGCCAGAAAATATTTCTCAGTGGCACAGTGAAAAGAGACAACTAGTGTGTTCTTATGGAGAATCTAATCAACCTTTCTTAATGTTCATTTTGAGATTAAAGAGACATCTTGGTAAAAAAAAGAAAAGCCCAAATCTTCAAATTTGAACTGCAGTAGACTTTATCCTTGCTCATCATTATGTCAAAAACACCACCGCTTGGTACCTTTGTTCCAGGGCAAGCACCATAGAAATGGCAGGAAAACTTTATGTAATTAGAAAACTGGGACCTGAGCAGTTTCTTCCAACAAGGGCATATCCATATAATTCTACCTACTAATCAGAGTGCACTGGCCACAAGATTACACTACACGCTAATCTTAGTGCACTAACCGAAGATTTCGATTCTTCATTGCAAAGTCATTAAGAATATATTCTATAGCCTTCACTACAAATCTTAAAACATGGTGTTGTTTTCTCAACTACCTAACTTTTGCAACAGATTTAAGTAACAAAAGAACCAATTTAGGGCTTTCCTCTGCACCCACAGTGCCATCTAGTGTATACAACAGGAGAACTGTTCCACTTTAGGACCCTTGACTTTTAGAACATCATATAGATCCTTTCTGGAAACTCTGATCAAGATTTAACTTGAAATTGCATCTCCCTGGTAGCTCACATAGGTTCACAAAGCCGCTGAATAATACATGAATGAGAAGTTGACTGTCATTGGGTTTTCATCACCCCATCTACCCTGCCTATTTCAGATACTCAAATGTTGAGCAAATAAAAAGGCACACCCTTTTGTACAAAGCATCTTCCCAAATGTATTTTCTAACTAAAATTTGGGTAGACACTGAAACACTCATGTCTTCCAAATACACTGATTCTTCTCATTCCAAATGACATGTACACATGAATTGAATGCCCATCCATGACTGACTAGATTCAAACAAACTTCAGAGAGATTGCGTATAGAACTGGAGTTTAATGATTCTATATCCCATCTCTGGTAGAAGCATTATTGGTGAAAGGCACGAAATACCTCAACGTTTATCTCATGTGATCTAATATCCCACAGATATAACCAGACTTTAGGAAATCCGAAGCTTATGTAATTTTGAAAAAAAATTATTCAAGCCAAAGAATGCCAAGTTACTAAGATAAAATTAGGCCAGGGCCTTTGACTAGGACCCCTATATAAAGGAAGAACCTTGAAAATTATGAAACCTTCCTTAGCTTCAAAGGAAATACATCTCTTCTTGTAGTCAATACCTAGACTAAACAATTAGTAAATTACACAGTCAGAACTCAAAGGTTTATTTCTCAATCATCCTTACTAACTCTACAGGGGGAGTGAAAGAAGTAAACCTGGGAAGTCCATCAAGGCCACCTGGTAAACCATACACCAGTTCTGTCTCTGCTGCTCATTTCCTCAAGTAACCACTGACTTGTCCTCTGCCATATTCTCTTCCTTCTATTCCTGAGAGTGTAGAGATGGCCAGAACTGATTACAGAAAATGAAAGGTGCTTTAAAATTATCTTAACCTTAGTCTCAATAGAAAGACTCAAAGGTCTTGAGAATGAATGATTGTTACTGCTTTGGTTTTACCAATCACCAAAATCAATGATCAGAAATTAGTCCTATAAACTGGGTATAGTGCTATATGCATATAAACCCCAGTGTTGGGAGGCTGAGTCAGGAAGATTGCCATGAATGTATGAGCAGCTTGTGTTACATAGTGAGTACCTCGTCAATCAGGACTACACAGCAAGACTGTTAGAGGAAAACAGACAGAAGGGAGGGTAAATAATGGGAGGAGAGAGTAGAAAGTAGAGAAAAAAATCGTATTAATAAATAACCTAAGGCATAAATTCCTAGATAAGAATAGTTAAAATTCAGGTCTCTTGTCTTTTTAGTGCCAAGAAAGACAAACTAGAACCCCTGGAACGTTTTTAAATCTTCATCTACAGGAAAAACCAACAATCTATTTTTGTCCACATCAACAATAAGGGAGCGAACTACTCCATCCTGTCAGAGAAGCAATCAGCAGCAAGATGGCCACAGTGGTTGATGTAGACATTACAATGGACAAAACTGTGTAAGACATCTATGAAATTACCATCTCCTTGGAATCTTAAAATGAATGAATCTCATCTTTCTATGGGACTGTTTCTTATCTAGAGGTTCACATGTCTTTCAGAATTCTATCAAATCCTATACTTCTACACAAACAGAAAAGATAGTCATACATCTTCCTTGGATTGTGGCCAACTCTTCTTCTTTGTCTACCATTTTTTTTCTTTCCTAAAATAAGTTGGAATGTTACTCTATTAGACAGAGGTCTAAAGTAATAAGGCTGAATAATACATTAGAGATTGCCCCTGGAGGCTAAGAAGATGGCTCAGTTGGCAAAGTCGCTACACAAGCATGAATATCTGAGTTCTATAACCAGCATCTATGTAAAAAACAGGCAAGCATGACAGTATTTTCCTATAATATCAACAACGGGGAGATTGGGTTTACTAGCCAGCCAGTCTAGCAGAACTGGTGAACTCCAGGTTCAGTGAAAGTCTATGTCTCAAAATTATGGTAGAGAGCCATTGAGGAAGACACCCAACATTGATCTTTTGCTACCACATACAGACACATGCATCTACCAACAGGAACACACACACGCCTGCACACAGAGACGTAGAGGCAGACAGACAGACAGACAGACAGATAGATAGATACGTACGTACATACATACATACACACACACACACACACACACACACACACACACACACAAAGAACCTCTTCCAGGGTCATAGTTACTGGTGGCACTTTGTTCTGGTTTAGGCTTCAGTAACAGTAAAACGTAATATATAAAATTCTATCTTATCAATTTTTAAGACCACATGAATTACCAACAAAATTATCACCCTTATTATCACATTAATACTGTTCATTAAAATTGCTTGTTAATGTTTATGTCAAATATTACAGTACATGGAAAAGTTTCTCATCCTTATAACTATCTTTACCAACATGTCACAGCCAGTAATGAAGACAAGTAAAGATCACTTCTTTAATTTTTTAAATGCCAGAAATAACTAACTAATAATTAATTTAAGTAACAGGAAATATATAAATTTAACTTCACAAAAGTCAGAAAAAAGCAAATGTAAAGATTATTAGAGAATGTGAATCTACTTCTCCAGATTTCACTATGTATATAATCTATAGCCATTTGTAACATTAAGTGTGGTATCAAAACTCAAAAAATGTTTTGTAATAGCATTTGTTAAATAGGACATTTTAGTATGTTGTAAGAAGTATTAAAAATTCAGTGTGACTATGAAATGCTGAAATGCTTTCTAAATTTGTATTTATATAACAATAAATATAAGGCTTAAAAATATAAGGCTATGTTAACTTTGAAGGCACAAAGTACATTTTTACATAATATAATACAGTCTAGAGGGAACAAAGAAAAATGGACTAAAAGAAATTAAACACAAGAACAGATTCAAGTGGAATGGACTAGAGAGAATTTAAAACCAATACATTTGCCCAGAACAGCTAGGTTTGGGGCATACTGGAAAATTCACACTACCTCATAAAATTTCCTGTAGAAGGTACTTAAGAAATGGATGAGTGACCAACTTCCTCTACTACAGCATTCATTTTTCCCTAATGTAAATACTGCATTCTCAAATTAAGCTGACAAACAGCCAAATTTTGAACTCAGTTTGGGAAATCATATGCTATCTTGGAATTGTTATGATAATCTGTAATCTTTTACTACATCCTTTTATGAGAGTAATCTTTAGGTGTATGTAATGGTTCTCTGTGAATCATCATCAAATTTTCCATCTTCATTGAAGGTGGACAGATATCTATACTCACTAATGGCAAATTCTTTTCCCCAATAATTTAAGGGCCACTAGAAACTTCCTAGATGATTGTTTATAATCCTCAAAATAAATATGTCCATTGTGTCTACTAAAGAGAACCAATTTTAGAAATTAAAGTGGAAGTACGGCCACCAAGTTGACTTTTGTCATACCCAGGCATGTTCATCAATCTAGCATGCAGATGTGGTAGAACAATTCCCTTAATGAACCTGGAAGGCAAACCAGAAGTCCTTTTTATTCTAATCCGTTCGTGTGCTTTATGTACCTCCCCTCAGAATATACAAAATACTACACAGTGCAGACACCACACCAGGATGGCAGGCCTCTTCTCATTCCAGACACAAACAATCTGGGTTGCTTTTTTGAATTAAACATTTTTTCATATATTTTGATCATGTTTTTCACCTCCTCTAACTCCTCACAGATCCTCCTCACCTCCCCACCCACCCAACTTCATATTCTAGCCCTCTCTCCCAAAATAACAAAACAAAACCCCCACAAAAAAAATCCCACAAAATGAAAAACGAGCAAAAATCAATAAGACAAAAACAGGTCAAAATGAAACAAAATATTAAAGCACCTTATTTTTAAGAAGTTACAGGTGCTCAGCTTCATTTTACCACTCACAGAGCATGTTTAAGTAAATAAGCCATAGTTCACAGAAGTACACATTAATTCTCCAGATACATAGTACACACACCCAAATTCAGCCCATCATGGATTTTTAAAAGCGCTGTATCAGTACTGATCATGTATAGTCTCTTTTCTTGTCATTCTCCCATAAACCATAGCAAATATTTACATAGCATTTATATTGAATTAGGTATCACAAGTAATATAAAATTGGTTTAAAGTAGCAAGGCACCTGCTTGTTACCCAAGTTACACAGGAGGCTAAGGAGGAAGTATTGCCAAGTTCAACACCAGACTGAAAAATATGATGAGATCCTATCTCAAATTGAATGAATGAATGAGTGAGTGAATGCACACATAAAATAGTATATAAGAGAATGCATATAGGTTCTTTGCAAATGATATATCATTTCAGTGAGAGTCTTGAGCATCTCTCAGAGGTAGCTATAAAGGAAGAGCTAGAATCAATTCCCTGCAGATACTGAAGGAGGATTACATAGAGTACTAGACACTATCACAATTCCAAACCCCATCCTGGGAGGTCAGCAAATCCTGTCAGTTACAGCAGAAACAGGTATGTGAATCATGAGTACAGACAAGGTTTAGAAAGTATGTAGAAGTGGGAGTTTAATAAATGAAGGTTTGAATATTAGATTTTATAGCACACCCTTTGCCTGCTTCTAGACCCTCATAATATTTTGTAATGTGGTACAAGTCTCAAATTCTCTCTTTTAGACTATAAGCCTCTTCTATAACTCTGCATCACCTCTAGCCTACTGCACTGACCTACACATAGTATGTACATAATAAATCACTACTTTTCACTCAACTCAACTTACTTGCCTGGAATGGAATTGATATCTATGGAAAGAGAAATAAGAAGTCTAGCTAGACCTCACCAGGAAATGTAAAGCAAACTGGTGCAAGAGATTTCCCTAGAGAACTCAAGTGAATGTCATCCATTGTGGTAAGCAAGAATTAAATGAAGAGATGGGATCCAACACTTCTAGTTCAAGTGTTCTACCAGAATACCATACACTAGAGAGAGAAAGAGGCTTCTAAAGGGAAATGGAAGCCCCTAGCATGAGGCAGACAAGTATAATTCTTGGTTTTTTCTCACTACCACATAGCCTTGGAAAACTGAGCTTAACGGACCTTAGTTTCTTCACCTCTACCATGGAGACAATGAGTCTGCTCATAGAAGTCTGTTTTTAGGAATATGAAAAGAACAAAAGGAAATCTTAAGTAGGGCTTAAAGTGTTAAAAATATTTCCTAACCAGCATGAGCATCACTTACCAAGTCCATACTTTGTCCTATAATAGGTCTTAGTAAATTCATCACAATCACAGAGGAGGACTTTTCTTCCCCACACATTGATGGTGGCACCTATAGTCAGGTCCTGATCTGTGTAAAAGTCTTGCTCTACTTTTCCTAGCTGATAATCAGAGGAAAAATAGCATTAGCCCCATGAATCTGCCCAAGAACTACATGCCTTTTCACAAGAAAAAAATTAAAATTGTTATAATTATACTGGACTTCCCTGTCAGTACCCTGTCCCTTTAAGAGACAAGCTCTGCCCACTCCCAATCTCTCCCTTCATGTCACTGTTCTTTGCTTTCTCCCTCTCTGCATGCCCTTCTTCTGAAGAGGCAGCTCTCTGCCTCCTTCTCCCCTCTCTTTTTCTTTCTCTTTCTCTCTCTCTTCCTTCTCTCCCTCCCCCATTAATAAAACTTCACATTCCATCTCCATCACATGTATTCTGTTTTTCACATGGTCTCCCACCCACCATGGGACTCACCAAAGTCTCTCTTGCGCGAAATCTTTCAAAAATCACCTTAAGATTTTTGGAATCATCATTTACAACTAAATGTTAAAATAAAAACAACTCTAAGAATTAATTTTTTATCTTTTTTGTACCTATGTGTGGGACGCACTGTGTATGTACATATGTGTTCATGTGCATGATTTATGTTGAATATAGATGTACACATGCCACAGATCGTGCATGGAAGTCAGAGGACAACTTTAGGTAATGATGCTTACCTTCCATCTCTTTTGAAACAGGATCTCTTTGTTGTTAGGTACTGTGTATACCACACTAGCTAGCCTTTGAGCAGCTGAGGACTCCCCAGTTTTCCATATCACTCATCGGAGTACTGGGATTGCAGATGAACTTGACCATGCCTAAATTTACATATGTTCTGGGGAGGGGTTCATACTTTTACAATTGCACAGCAAGCACTTTCTCCACTCAGCCATCTTTTCAGCATTATTTTAACACTGTAGTGCTTGCACAAGCAACGCAATTTAATGCATATATTTCTGAATGCATTTAAATATGCTTATTATTGATAAAGTGCAATAGAATTCATATAATTATATATTTCCTGATTTCATTCACTAGCTCACAAGGCAAGACTATAGAATTCACCCCAACATCCAGATTTCTCGGACGCCACATAGGAACCAGTAGCAAAACCCCAGATTCCTCACCTGGTATTTATCCAACAGATAGCCATCTGCTCGCCATTCTGACAAGCCCCCATACACATTGAGGACTGCTCGGTCTGTTATCTGGCCTGGTTGAAATATTCCAGGTGGGCCATACTGTAAGATAAAATCCAAACATGGTACATGTCTCCAGACACAGAGATGCTGCAGTCCCAGGATACATGCCAGAACTGGGCACCGCATAGCTCTGTTCTAACATCTGTGAGGAGCCAGTCTATTCACCTCTTGTTCTGCTACCACATGTCCTTCACAGTCCTGATAAATAGACATTTTTCCTCAAATACCTCCATCCTATAGGTTTTTGTCTTTTTTGTTCTTTTGTTTTTGTTTTTGAAACAGGGTCTCATGTAGGAGAGGATGACTTCAAACTCAAGTATCTTAGGATGACCTTGAACCCCTGGTCTTTTTCCTTTAACTCTCACCTGCCAGGATTATAGGCATATATCACCACAGCCAACCTTCCATCCTTCAAGAAGCCATCTGCTTAGTTCTCCATTGAATGACCAGACATATGGAGAACCACTCAATCCATTGTCTGCTTCCATTTCCAGACTTGACCAAAATATACACCATGGACTCAGGCTACTTTCTATATTTCTCCAATTGTTGTACAGGCAATCATCTTTTTTTGCTTGTTTGTTTTTGTTTTGTTGGGTTTTGGTTTTTTGTTTTTCGAAATAGGGTTTCTTTGTAGCTTTGGGGCCCGTCCTGGAACTAGCTCTCGTAGACCAGGCTGGCCTCGAACTCACAGAGATCCACCTGCCTCTGTCTCTCGAGTGCTGGGATTAAAGGCATGCACCACCACCGCCCGATGGCAGTCATCTTCTTTATCCCCCAAGTGCAAATATCTCCAAGGAAGAACAACTAGCCCCTTGCCACCTCTCTTTGTTCTGTCTAGCAGGCTATCCAGTCCTGAGTGTAGGAAATGGAGTACAGCTGGCAGCCTAAATTGTTCTCAGAACTCCAGCTTCTTAATTCTCTCGCCTCAGCAGCATTATGTACTCCTTGCTTTGAGAGCCAAGGGTACACCCATCCCTTCTGGATCTCACCCCAGGGAGAATCTATACTCCACAAAGCAAGACATAAGTCATTTTCTTTTTCATTATAGCTCAAAAAGTGGCATACAGAACTCAACAAATATTTGTTGAATAAGTAAATAAAATGAAGCAACTGATGGCAAGACATACTGCAAATGTCAGGCGCATCATTATTTCATATTTAATCTATTTTTCAAAGACATTCTAATAACAGATTTTCCTGGCTTTTCCTAGAGGCCTGCTGTGCATATTCTAGAGCTCCCTCAGGGACAAATTCTACCTCTTCCTCCAGCCTTGAAGAAACACAGCAGGACTTCTGGCAGTAGGCACAGAGACTATGGGTGAGCCTCCTGTGAGGACCGAAAAGCCAGCAGTTGTTTGCACTCACTCCTAGTAACCTTTTCAGAAACAGCAAGAATGAAGTTTATTTTATCCAAATCAGAAATGAAATGCAACAAAGACCTGTGGAAAATAGCTTCAGTTCTCTGTAACCTGATAGGTATTAAGAAATGGGTCCTCAGAGAGTGGCTTTCAATGTATCATCTCATTTAAGCCTTCTAGTTATGGAAGCTCTGCTATCTGCATTTTAAAGGTATGGGAATATGTATTCAGAGAGGTTAAGTGGCTTGTCCATGCTCACATGGCTATCAAAAGACAAATCCACAATTCTAATTTCGGTCTGTCTCTGTGTCATTCCTGCTGTGCCAGTTCCCGTCCTTCTCAAATTCTGACATGTGTTTGGAGAAACAAGCCTGACAAATCTTTCTCACAGTAAAGAAAATGCCAATATCATCACTGTGGTGGTGGCTGGCTACTTGGTGGCGAGTCACTATACTTAGAATTGTGATTCACTCCTTTGCAAATGTGTATATGTTAGAGTACACACATGTATGTACATGTGTGTATTCACACCCTGATCAATACCATGGGTCTCCTTGGTAAGATGCAGGATGGCAATGTCCTACTCAAAGCCAGTCAATTAACTTCAAGAGAGTCCCAAATTTCTTATTACTAATTGCTGTGAATTCAACAACAACAACAACAACAAAAAAGTTTATTCATTTCCTTGCATAAGTGTGCTGGCTAGCTTGCTTTTTTCCCGGGGGGGGGGGTGTTTGTCCTTCATTTGTTTGTTTTTGTCAACTTGGCACAAGCTAGGGTCATCTGAGAAAAGGAAATCTCAATTGTGAAAAGCGTCCATCACATGGGTCTGTGGGCAAGCCTGTAGGGCATTTACGTGATAGATGATTGATATGGGAGAACCTAGCTCACTGTGGCCAGTGCACCCCTGAGGAAGTGATCCTGGGTGATACAAGAAAATAAGTTAAGCAAGTCATAAAGGGCAAATGAGTAAACAACACTTCTGCATGACTCCTGCACCAGCTCCTGCCTCCAGGTACCTACCCTTCATGAGTTCCTCCCTAGACTTCTCTCAGTGATGGACTGTGATGTGGAACTGTAAGCTAGAAAAAAGTCCCTTCCGCCACAAACTGCTTTTGGTCATCATGTTTTAGCACGGCAACAGAACCCCTAACTTAGCCAAGTAGCATACAGTAACTGTGTCACATGAGCCATCACACAACATTCCAAACAATGAGTGACAAATCTCTTAATCCACAGACATCCTCAAACTGCTTACCTTGGGCAGCTTGCCCCTCCGAAGGAATGATGACATAGCATCCCGGCCTGAGTTAAGTGACAGTAATTCTCTGATTTCAATAGTATCGTCAGACAGGAAGTAATGCAGCACTAATTCTCTACGGTCCCCAAACAGTGAGTGTGAGTCATCCCACAGGCAGAAGAAACGCAAAACCTTTCCATCAAACTGGAGGAACCGTTTCAGGGTGTCAAAGGACTGATAAGGGCGAAAGGGATCCACAAACTCTAACGTCTGCAAATGGAAAAAAAATGTCAGAAATACTGCAGGGTTTATATAGTCATTTCTGGGAGGCAAACAATAATACAAAGATAATTTTTTTCTGTAGACTATTTTGCCATACTTTCTAAAAGGTTTAACTAAATATTATATAATAACAGATATATGGATCCAGGCATACAGATATATGTACTCACTGTCAGTTTTAACCTTAAGAATATAGACAAACATTGGAAAGCTTTTCATACCTTGTTGAACATTACTTTAACATACTAAACTATATTCCTGGGCTATGTTTGAAGGTGACTTTTCTCAAAGTCTTACAACTTTATTACAAATAGACAAACCGAATCTATGGTGACAGAAACCAGAAGAGTAATTATTTCTGTGTAGGGATATAACAAGAAAGGGTACTATCTGGGGATTTGAAAAGAAAGGTGAACAAAGGAATATTATGAAATTATGGGAAATATTCTGTATCTTTTCTTTGGGGCCATGCTGATGATTTAACCCAGTCTTATACATGCTGGAGAAATGTTCTACTAGTGAGCTACATACCTAACCCCAAATATTTTGCATCTTAAAATTTTAATTTTGGTTCCTTTGTTGTACACTTTCCAAATCACTGACCTGCATTGATTTAAAATCTTGATGCCTAATCCTAAACTGATTGTATATTAATTTTTAAAATATGTCTTTTGACCAGAAATTCCCCACGTGTGTGTGTGTGTGTGTGTGTGTGTGTGTGTGTGTGTGCATGCTTCTCATTTGATTTTATTTTTTTGCAAAGAGGAAGAAATGTATTTATGGTTTAATTTTGCACAAAATCTTCAGATATCCAAGAAATGAACGCCCGGTGGAAACAGGAGCAGAGCAAATGGAGAACTACTAAGAGTCCACATGGAAACCCTCTTTGCCTGGACTCTGCTTTAGAGACAGTGAATTCCATGGTCTTCTTGGTGCATCTTTTCTTTGATTTGTAACCTCTTAGCCCTGCCTTAGAGTATATCTATCTCCATCTTATCTGGTATAAGCAAATGATATTGTTATGTAAGGAAAGATTCACTTGAGAAATGTTGTCATATATAACATTTGAATTGAATTATTTAGTTGTTCTATAAATTCCTGAAATATTGTATCTATCTCGAGCAGTCTAGGTAAAAGCTTATCTCAAGAGGAAAACACAACAGCTTTATAGAGGATCTTCAAGCTTTATCCTTATTATTTAAATAAAATTAGGGAGCCTCTGTTTTCATTCATTAAAATGCTTCCAATGTATAAGATTGTTAAGAAATGCATTACTGATCATATACCATCCAGTTTAACTGAAGTTAACTTCACATATCAAGGTAACAAACACTTAAAAACTAAATCTAAATCCATAAATTTCTATTTACTTATTAAAGTCTTAATTTTCCTAGATTCCTATATTTATTGATGAGTTTTCTTTGCCCCAATGGAATGCTAAAATGGCTCTTGCAGTCTGCAAAGAAATCATTTAAAACATTTGCTTGTCCTTGTTTTATTTCGAAGTCCTAGCACCAACTTTTTCTTCTTTAGAAATCTATACAATCTGATAGTGTTCTATGAAACTCATATAATAAATATGATTCACAATCACTACTGTATAATAATAACTGTTGGTAGATGCATACAGCTATAAGCAAGGAACAGTGACTCTGTGGATCTTTTTCCTTCAGATTCTCTCTGGAACATCTAAAGACTTTGTATTCATCATCCAGGACATATAAAAGATGTAAAAGTGAGTTCAAACCTACAAATCTCCTTTTTTACAGTGGTGCAAAGTCATTTTACCTTAGATATTCCAGGAGTAATAATACATATACTTTACAGGAGGATTGTATGCCTACATCATCGAAGAATAATTCCACTGAGGCTAAGACGCAGGTACACGGGGATGATCCTATATGTAGTTTTGAATGAGAGATAAAAACAGAATCAAAGGAGAATTTCATTGAAAATTTTGTTATTCTAGTTTGGAAACAATAAAATTCAGAGGAAACTAATTACTGGAAACAGCAGTGAGAATGGTAGTTGTCATGGTAGTTGTCCTTGAGTGGAGAAAAGGGTCCATTAGAAAGTGTACGAGGGGATTTTTCTGGGAGGAGGGTAAGGAACTGCTCACCATCATAGTTTAAATGCAAGTTAAGACTCACTCCTTAGTTAATGTCAGTATATTTGGCCATGTGTAGTTATATGTCAACAACAACAAAAAGTAGTGAGGGGTGGTAGTATACAACTGTAATCCCAGCATTTAAGAATCAGGAGTAAAGTGAGTTCAAGGTCAGCCCGAGTTACACAGTGAATTCAAAGTGCTATTATAGTGATAATCCCTCTCACGAATCTGTAAATGAATAAATACAAAAGTAAAAATAAAAAGTGAAACGAATGATAATAATGAAAATCAAGGTAAGAATCTAGAGATTTTCATTTTTGTCCCAACAAGGGGTCTGATTAGGTATGTGACCTAACCAGTGATACTTCTTTTTTTGTGTATGCAAAGCCTTCTGGGTATTCAAAGACTTCTGAGAAATAGAAAACTAGGATCAAGGGCTCAGTTTTAAGCACTGCAGAACTATAACACTGACTCTTTGCTCCTTATAATAGAATCACATTTTAAATGCAATTATGTTTCATAACAGAGAAAAGTAAAAATCATGGTTACTTCACTCTTCGAGAATATTTTAGTATCAATCTCACAGGGTTCCAAGAAGAAAGAAAATGTTTAAGTTTTGGTTTATTTGATCAGTAGCACAGAAGAAAGATTTTTCTCAGCCAGAGAGAGGCAACTAAAACCAGAGAGCACAAGCAGAAGAAATGTAGATTCAATTCATATACTATTGGTGGCCACAAAACTAATTATGAGCACCTAGACATTACCTCACCTGAGCAGCTCACTAAATACTCCTATAGCTAAAACGGGGGCTCTAAAAAGCTGGAGGTGAGGGTGAAGGGAGTCAGAAAGGAGGGGTGGGGGTGGGGAGTCATTCCTGCTCTGCGGCCACCATTCAGTCTTCCTTTCTATCCAAAGAACAAGACATAACTACGGTTTCCAACGTTCTTCTGTGTCTGCAACAAGAATGACAGCACTCGTTCGCCGGGCCACAAGAAGTCACAAATGTGCCACTTCTCACCTCTCTCCGCATCTTCATGTAGGGATCCACTGGGCGTGGTAATGGAGAATTCAGTTTGATTCCTATTTTCTTCAAAAAGTTCTTTGTGAATATGTCACAATCATAAATCTTGAATTTGCGCCCATAGAAGACAACATCTGCATTGATATTGAAGTGATACACAGTATAAAACTGATCCTCATCAGGAGGTGGGAGAGTAATCCGATGGCGCCTGATAGAAGTGCCTGGGGGAATAAATAACATAGTTTTTTAAACCATGTGGCTAGTAGGAAGTTACAGTATATCTCAGCAACAGCACTCCAGGCTTCTCTACAGTGGGGTAGTAGGCAAGGAGCCATATTTCTAGGACACAGCATTATACATTCAAATTCAAGTAAAAGTGAACCAAGACTTTTTAGGTCCAGAGTTTTCTGACCAGTCTGATAATGAAATTTGAGCTTCCTAAATGTTGTTAGGGAAATATTTGTATAAACCATAAAGACTGGAGGACAGGAATGGATATAAAAGAAGGGTGGAGTTAGCACAGTGAGCAAAAATGCCACTCTGCCATGTATCTTTCCTACAATAAATAGGTTTGCTTTCAGTTACTAGATAGAGCTCAATGAATTCAACTACACAAGCCATTAAGGTCCAAAACTAAAGTGCTCATAAAAAGCCATATGCTTAGCTCAAAAGCCAATAAATAAGCAAATAAACTAAAAAGCTTTAGTTTATATGTGCCAATACTGTGATTTATAGTATGAATGACTTTATGCAGCTTGAAAATTTCATAGAATCCTTTTTCATCTAGAAACTTATTCTTCCTTCCTCCATTGCCTCTGCCTATCTGCATCCAACTATCTCCATCAAATGAGGAATGCTAGAGACTTCATGGTTTCAGCCAGTACTCTGAGTCACAGGTTCTTGATTTCATCACATGTTTCTTAAACAACCCTATGTTGCTCATTCTCTCCTGGTAGAGACAAGGCGATAGTTTGTTGTTTGTTGTTCAACAGAGGTAAGCAGCAGCAAAAAGGACCATCCCTTTTTGAGCCAGTTTCCCAAGTCCCAGTTTGCAAGTTCCCCTTGAGAGATAGAATGAGAATGAGCTTGCCTCTGCAAACACAAGTGGCACAAGAGAGGAAAACTGACTTTATGAAACCTAAACCTCCTGTGAGCACTAGACTAAACAATAAACATTTCTGCCTTTTGTGTTGCAGGGAAGCACTGCCTCTATCTTCCAAGTCTATAAACCAACTTGCACTAGAAAGCAAGGCCATTTCTGTCTTTCCAAAGCTGTCTATGCATATAAACAGCCTTGAAGAGCAAGCTCCAAGCAAAGAGCAGTATGTCAAGATATACCAAACTGGAAACTACTCATGCAGAGTTGTCTCTCAATGTGTGTAACTGACTTAGGCCTGAGAATCTACCCTCAGGGCAAAGGAAAAGAGAACCAAAGCACACCAAGTTGCTAATGGTCCAGTAATACATGGCTTTGTGTAACCTCAGTATGGAAAGATTTTAATATAAAGATGTCAATTTACCCTCTTTGTATTGCATATAGTATTGAGAATACCTCCTTTTCTCAAAGTTTAGAAATACTTAAAACTTATTCATTCTTGTTCATTAAAAAACAGCTAATGAACAATCTTTATGTGCCGGGAACTGTGCTGGGCACTGTTTCATTACTCCACTTATCTTTTCAGTTTGTTGAGGAGAAATTAAGTAAAATCATTTTCATCTTTCTTCGTAGCAATTTTTAATTACTTGGTACATTAAATTAAAATAATAAAACTATAAAATTAGAACTGGCATAGGCTATTTTTAAATGTACTACATAAAAGATGATATAATTTACTGCAAAGAATTATACTTCAATTAGCCTTTAATTCATGCCATTGAAAACAGTATGCAAATTATTTAATCATTCAAGATTAGACATTTAGAACAAATTGCATACTTAAAATCTATAAAAGGATAAGCATTTCAGATATTTCCAGGAACTATTATATATCTCTTTAAAAATACTAGCATGGTGGCAGGTTATTAAACACTCAACAATCTGGAGCTTCTTCAAAACTTTCCTCTATGGAACTAGGGAAATGGCTCAGTAGATAAACCACTTGTTCCACCGATGTGGAGATCAGAGTCAGGCTCCCAGAACTCAGATAAATGGCTGACAGCAGTGGCAGCTCCCTGGAATGCCAGAACTCAAGAAGGGAGACAGGATACAGCGGGCAAACTGGCTAGATTAGACCAAATTTGTGAGCTGTGGCTTCAGTGAGAGAGTCTGCCTCAAGAAGCAGAGAGCGCTCAGGAAGACACCTGGCACTGACTTCATTCCACATGTACACACACGTGCCTGCACACACACCCGCACACACATGTGCGTGCACATACACTCGCACACACAGACACACACACTATATGTGTATATATATATATATATATACATATATATATATACACACACACAGAGAAATGCAAAACTTACACCTATACTGTGATGAATTGAATAATAAATGTCCTCCATCACCTTGGGCATATGAATACTGGGTCCCCAAATGATGGCACTATTTGGGAGATTTAGAAAGTGTGGCCTTGTTGAAGAAGTATGTTATTGAAGGCAGGCTTTGAGTTAGTTTCGCTTTGTGCTTGCTGTTCAAGATGTGAGCGCTCAACTTCCTTCCTTCACTCCACCCTCATGAACTCTCTCTGGAACTATAAGCTCAAATAAACCTTTCTTCTGTAGCTGTTTTGGTCATTGTATTTTATCTCTGCAATAAAATAGTAAGTAATGCATATACTTACAATTTTTACTTCATTATAAAAATTCAAATAAGTTATGTTTTAAGTATGACTCTGAATAGGAATATTATCATTTTCAAGGTATGAAGTAGACTATAGTGCATCTAAATAATAATAATGACAATAACCATCATAGTCCTAGAATAGACTTCCATTGATAGTTTCTCATCTAATCCTCCACTGAGACAGACAGTAAATGAAGCATCAATATTCACTTCATATAAGAGGAACTAAAGCGAAGAATGTTGAAGTATCTAGCCCAATGTTAAAACCCTAATAAATGAGAGAAAAGCATTTTGAATTTTAGATACCAGACTGACAAAACACTATTATTTTCCACAGTTTTCACTGAGTTATAGCTCACTGTACATCATCACTTACGTGAAGAAAAAGAGGAAGATCCATAAGCAAAATTGAATCAAAATTGGCTAAGGATTAATTTCCAGAACCATTCACCTGCCTACTTTAACAATCCCTTCATCACAGCATTTCCACCCATTCAAAACTTGCATCTCAGACCTCTCAGCTTCCTTATCTCAGCATCCAGTAGATTCTGTTATTTTTGAAAAGTAACAGAAAATAGTCTTGACTATCTTTGGGCTGGAAACAGAGAGCAGGTCTGTAGGTACCCAGGTCTTTTTCCCTTTTCTTCCTTGGCATTTCGCAGGGCTGTTTGACCTCTGGCCCCTGGAGATTCTGCACTAGCACTGGCTTGAGGGTAGCTTAGAAAGAACTTGGTTGTCTTTGTTATGGTAATTCCACCTGTAAACAAGGTTGCAGCTGTGGGCCCTACACGCCTCCCACGCCTGCCTCCCCCACCCCCAGCTGATTCTGCCTGAGGAGCTGGGAATGTATCAATCTATTCTACTGCTCCTGATGGGAGGGGGCCATGCCCTTTTGAACTCTCTTGCCTCCTGGTATAAATACCCGACTTGAGTTTAATAAAGGGCTTTTTCACTCTTTGGCAAGCGAGCAGGTCTCTTGTGTTTGTCTATTTAAACCCTTAGGACAGTAATCCATTCTCGTGGCCCTGGTTCAGGAAAGCGCGCTCCTGGATTAGGCCTGGGTATCCACAGAAAGTGCGGAGGCTTACACAGGTCTACTAAGAAACAAGAAAAAATTACTAACAAAAAATGTTAATGTCACAATACTGCATGAATCAGAATTCCAATGTGGATCATTTGAAATGTACAAGAGCTTTCAGTCATATATTCCTGCGATCTCTCAACTGTAGCCTCTAGGGATTATGACTAGTTATTGGGATTTGTATGTTTATGGTTTTCCATGATAAATGGCAAGAACTCTACCAGTGGGAATTTGCTCTAGAATGCCAGAGAAATGGGCAGGATGCCATGCCTTTGGCTTATACTGAAGAGCAGTTGAACTCATGAAGGTAAATAAATAAAAATGTCACACACACACACACACAGAAGAAGAAGAAATGAAAGCACCATGTCTGTTCTTTAATTTTTCTGGTGTTTATCTTCCCAGCTGTTCCATAAAACTAGCTGGAACATACATCCAGGCAAAACGTGCTTGCCTTCCAGTTCCTCCTCGTCTCCTCTCCATTTCAATATTTTATGCTATGCAAGCTTTAACTTTCTAACAGTTCCCTGTGGTATAGATCAAACTGACCATATATCCATTTAGACTTAACATGTTTCCATGCCATTCAGCTAGGACCTGCCTTAAATTTTGCTCATAACACAAAATTCAGCTTTGTAGAATTTACCTTTCAGAATTAAATATCTGACATTTATTTCAATTGTAAGTATATCTACTTTATTTCAATAACATTGCACACCAAGGGTGAACAAAAAAATATTTAAGTGAATGAATATAAAAATGGAATTACACTTGTCGCTGTGTCTACTAAATTTATATCCAGTGATCAGATATAGTAAATCATCATTCCTTTCTCTTGCATTCACTTTGTTCATCCACTAAAGTGACTATTCCAGGTTTATTGTTATTTTTCTAAAATGTCACCTTTGGAGTATGAGTTTTACAGGAATAACTTTTTCATATACTGATAAGCTGATACATACCTAGCAATGAATGAACAAAATGTTAAATATCCTGCATCTTTGAACAGAATGAGAAATAACCTAATAACCACATACAAGTCCCCATTCACCACTTCATCAGTACAAAAATATAGACTGCTAAATTCTGTAACATCCTCTTGCATTGCTACCTTTGTGCCTACTTGTTATTACACATTCTATGATCCATTCCCAAATATCTCCCAACATCTTATCCCACCACTTTCCCACTCATTTAATTCATGTTATCCTTCTAGACTGTGTGTTGGGGAATATTATTTTCAGGTATGCGACTTTTGTTTATGCTGTATTGATTAACTGTGAAACTATGATTCTTTGCTTGTCTAAAGTATCTGATGGTCCTAATAAATAGCCGAACAGCCAATAGTGAGGCAGAAGCAAGAATAGGCAAGGCTGGCAGGCAGAAAGTATAAATAGGAGGAATCAGGGAAGAGGGAGAACAAAAAGAGGAGGACATCAGGGGCCAGCCACCCAGCTACACAGCAAGCCATGGGGACAGAAGCAACGAAAGGTATACAGAAAGGGAGAAAGATAAAAGTCCAGAGGCAAAAGTAGTCAGGATCATTTAAGAAAAGCTGTCAAAAAAACAAGCCAAGCTAAGGCCACACATTCATAACTAAGAATAAGCTTTTATGTGTGATTTATTTGGGGACTGGGTGGTGGCCCCCCAAAAAAGCCAAAAGAATAAAACACCACACAACAATTGTGTTTTCTTTCTCTTCTGCCTTTAACTAGGGAAGCTTTTGAGGCACCACTCAGATTCTAAGTTCCTAAGTGGTTTCTGGCTTTCCCACTTCTGGTCCCTCAAGCATCCAGTACCACGGATGATACCTGCATTGTGTAACAAGAATTATATACCACCTCCCATTCTCCCTTCCTTTCTCCATATCTCATTGCTTCTACAATAATTATTGAATGGTCACTATGCATTAAACACACATCTTTACTTTCTTCTGCTCTTAAATTCTTTTTCAAAATTGTTTATTTTTGTGTGTTTGTTGTATGCATGGAGACATGTCTGTGTGTACATGCTAGTGTGTGTGTGTGTGTGTGTGTGTGTGTGTAGAGCAAATGTCATACCTAAGGTTTGTTCTATTCTACCTTTTTTCAAAGAGCATGTCTCTCTGAACCTGGAACTCACTGAATTGGTAAGAACAGCTGGCCAGTAAGGTTCAGCAATCTTTTTGTCTCTACCTTCCCAGTGCTAGGATTACAGATGTGCACCACCATGTCTGGCTTCTTACATGGTTCGTGGGGAATCCTTACTCAGGTCTTTGTGCTTGTGAAAAGGCACTTTACTGACTGTGCCATCTCCTAGCCCTTTCAGTTTTAAATTCTAGGTTGTTCCACTTATTTCTAATTCCTGTTGCAATGTTTACCCTCCTAGGGTATCAAACTTAGCAAAACGAAATACAAAGTGCCCAATTAAATCTGAATTGCAGAAAAACAATGAATAATTTTTAACGTAAGTATATCCCATGTAGTATTTGGGATGTAGCTATACTAAAAATTTCATTTCTTACCTGAAATTCAAACTTAACTGTTCAGATCACATTTTATCTGGTAACCTTACTGTTTCCCCCTCTACTTTACGGGATTAAATGCTTAGATATAGAATGTACCTGATACAAATGCATGGCATACAAATAAGGAATTTAGTTTGTGAACACATTTGCTTCATTCAAGTAAATTACTATTTTTAAAAAGTATAAGGATACTACCCAGTTGAGGAACCAAAAGAAGCAATTAATATGGATCATTGTTCTTAATCAAGGCTGCTCTAACAACCACATAAAAGCCAGTTGTCAACTGCAGGTCTGCAGTATCAAAACATATGAGTCCCTAACTGAGACTTACTGGTCTTGAACATGCCAGAATCATGCTGTGTTTCTAATCATTATCTTTTTCTTTAACACAGATTAGTTTGGACATGATGGTACTGGACTCACAATTTTTCTGTTGGATGAGTAGGGTTAAGTTTCTGAGTTTACCTGCCATTACTGGCCTGATGTAAAATTGTTTTAACTACATTTCAGCACAGAGGCAACAAATTTTATAAATATAATATATATAACCCCAAAGAGAGCTATGTCTTGACAAGAAATTGAAGCAAGTTTTAAGCTGTGACAATGAATTATTTGATTCATAACACACACAAATCTCTTTGCCAACAAGAGCGCATATATTACAATACATTATTCTGAATAGAAGTTGCAGGTAAACTGATTACATATTTTTGAATAACCCTAATGGATGCCTCTTGTTGTCTCTAGCTTATCCCAAGTGCCTTGCACTCTATAGAAAGAAAAAATAGTAGAAACAACTAAAATGGTATGTATTGGGGAATTATGATTTATCCAGTTGCACTGATTACTGAGCTATAAGGGCCACATGGAATAAGTGCATCTGGCCTCTCAGTAAATTAGAAAGATATCAAAACCATTTAGAGCAAACAGGAACACAATCAGTGCATAATACCTAACCTTGACCCCAAGCCTCTTCTTCCCTAGGACCCACAGGTGCATGAGAGGCAGTAGCAGGCAATTGAAGACACAAAGACTACCTGCTCTAAAACATTAGCTTTTCAAGTCCACTTTCTTTCCCTAGATTACTTAAGAAAGCCCGAAGAAGGCATGTAAATGAGTTTTCAAATTATTCACTACCTGAGCAGACCTTCCTTAATGACAATCATAATAGCTATTTCAAAAGAAATGGGTCTCTCTGTAAACAGAACCTGATGGCAGAGTGGTTATTTGTGCTTGCTTTCGACAGGATTTGTTACAGTCCACCAGGTTTCTCCACTCTGTTGACTAATGCAATGGCATTACACAGTGTGATTACTGTGTATGCTGTCCACAACCTCTGAGCTGCATCTTTGCCAACAAAATGTCCTAGCCACTTCAGCCTTTACCTCTCTAGTATTGTAATTACAGACAACACGCAGTCCATTTGATGCCAAGGCTCAGACTCAGGGCTCTGTGCATGCTAGATAAGCCAATCAGAAATTCTTATTTTTTCAGAGACATTAAAATAGTCTTTTGCTCAGGGTTTCTTTCCCCATATCTTTATAAATAAGAAAGATTCCCCCTCCTCACATAATAATAATTTTCAAGTGAATCATTATAACTCATCATGAAAACTACTTTTGTGAGTTTTGAAATTAAGAAATTAAGAAAAATATACTTTTCTAAAATCCTTGTAGAGGTTGCATTTGACAATTTGTGGATATGTTCATGAAATAAAAACATACTAGACAAGGACCACTAAAGTTTGAGAATATTAAATTTTCATCTAAAACTAATACCTGAGTAGAGAGATGGCTCAGTAAGTAAAAATCTTGTCATGCAAGCTTGAGGACTCAAGCTCCAATCCTTAGCAACCATAATCAAAACAAAAGAAAAGAAAACTGGGCATGGTAGCACATGTCTAGACTCCAGAGCTATAGAGGTAATGACAGAAAGATCCTTGGTGCTTGCTGGCCAGCTAACCTAGATGAATAAGTGAGTCCCAGGTTCAACTCACTTATTTTATTGTTACAGAGATCCTGTAACAAAAAAATAATGTAGCCAATCATGGTGTCATACATCTTTGATCCCAAGACTCCGGAAGCAGAGGCAAGTGGATATCCATGAGTTCAAGACCACCCTGATCTATATACCAACTTCCAGTCCATACCTACAGATACATAATTAGACTCTGTTTCAAAAAAGATAATAAAATAAGGAAAGCATTGAAGGAAGAATATGAAGTTGATCTGTGACCTACCTCCACAAATAAATATGCCTACACACATTCACAAGTAATAATAAAAATCTAACAATTCAAGCAAATAATGAAGTTTGGGGTATCTTGGAACTTCTAGTCCCCCATTTGTGCAAGCTGGGTATAACAGTAGGAAAGGTAATCCAAAGGTAAACAAAGCTTGGTTAGGGAATATCAGAGCAAGGAAAAGCCTAGAAAAAAGAATATTTTATTTTAGGAGCCAGAGGTAGCTCAGTGGTTAAGAGCACTTTGTGCTATTGTAGAGAATGCAAATTCACTTCGCAGCTCCCACATGGCAACTCACATCTATCTGTAATTCCAATTCCAGAGGATTCAATGCCTTCTTTGGGCTATACAGCTACAAACATACATGCAGTACACATATATACATGCAGGCAAACACTCATACAAATAAAAATAAATCTTTAGAATGTATTTTTTTTTTGCTAAAACAATACTGTCCATATACTAACTGAATATACTAAAGTAGCACATGGTCATAAAAATGAAAAGTTGTAAACTTTCCCTTTATGTTCAATATTTCAAACATTCCTGGTATACATTTCCAGATTGTTTTGTTGTTATTGTTTGTTTGTTTGAGACAAAGTCTCTCAACAGAGTCCTGGTTGTCCTAAAGCTAACTACATAAATCAGGCTGGCTTTAAACTCACAGAGATCCTCCTACCTCTGTCTTCTGAGAGCTAGAATTAAAAATATACATCACTATACCTGGCCTTGTTGATTTAAAAAAAAAAATCTTTCCATGTGAAAATAATTCTCCCCAAGAGTCTAAAACTGCTTGTCCCTTTACAAAATAAAATGTCACATTTTTACCCTTAAAGTCTGTGAAAACCTTTTTCAAAACTTCTATTTATCTAGCTAGCTAGCTAGCTACCTAACTATCTATCTATTTATTTATTTTGAGGCAGGATTTCTCTATGTAACAGCTCTCGCTGTCCTGGAACTAGCTCTGTAGACTAGGTTGACCTCAAATTCACAGAGATCCACCTGCCTCTGCATCCCGGGTGATAGGACTAAAGGCCTGTGCTGCCACTGCCTGACCCTTTTTTCTTTTTAATGTATCTTTATATTTCTTAAAAGATTTACTGAAAAATCATTGATACTGGCCAGAGAACAGATAGCATAGGAGCAGAGATGCAGAGTAATGGGGCTGCTCACCCTCACAAAAGGAAACAAGCTGATTCTGGTTATAATCTGGGTGCCTGATTCCCAGTCCAGGTTTCTAGTCTTGTTTTGTTTTTCCCTACAAGGTTCTAACTGCTTGGAAAATATCATCATATAGATGCCTCAACAGTCCTTTGAAGGTGTAATGCCTCCCAATGCATCACAGCAACAAACGTCATCTTATTCTATCCTCTGGTCTTGGGCTTTCAAAGATAATAGGTATTTAACAAATACTTTTTGGCAGTGCCAACTGGCTCCAAATTCAGCATCCCATATACCAGACACAATAAAGCTACACAATCAGGAAGAAAAAAATCCTTGATTTTTTTTTATAAGTCTCTGCTTGCAACCCAATTTCCTCTTTAAATTTGTCATGTTAAATCACTATGCAGGCACTAGGCCTAAATAAGTACTAAGTAAGCAAAAATCTTATTCAGCATGGGCATAAATTATGAGACATAGCAATAAGAAAGTAGTAAGTAGAAAACTTATGTGTTAAATATAGAAAGGAAGAATGGAAAGACTAAAACAACAAACTTTCAGTAAATATTAAATATATGTGGCACCTGGGCTCTAAATATTCATGTACACTAAATATATGTCAGTAAATATTCATGAGTACTAAATATTTATAAGACCTTAATTTGATCACTCATTCATTGGTGACATCAATTTTGGCCCCAAGTGCACCCTGCCCAAGAAACACAAACAAAACTTATTAATATTCAGTAGGACTACTGGTGAGCTCCAGCTGTGGCCAAGCATCCTCATCTCCATACTTATCAATCTGAGTAAGTGCAAGCCTTTGGCCAAATCTTCTCCTGTCTGTAATTCTCCTTGTTTTACTATTTCTCTCTAAGCTACACTACTTTCTAGCAAGTCTTATAAAGTGGGGCATGGAGGTGCTGTCTATCTAAGGACTCGGGTCGAGTGTTCCTTCCTTCAATTTAAACTGGGTTCAACATGTCTTTCCCCCTATTACTCACTGCATTTTTCCCTATGTCTGTCTGTCTGACTAGTTGGTTTGATTTTGCAGTGTTGCAAATAGAACTCAGGGCCTTGCATGTGCTGGGCAAGGGCTTTATAACTAAACTACATTCCCAGTCCTCACTACACATTTTAAATTAATGTATTATATGATTCATTCATTTGAATTTGGTTCATGAGTCTTCTCTTTGTTGGTCTATGGGAAAGTCTGTCTACACACTTCTTGGAGTTCAGCACTACTCCAAAGTATTATGTAAGCTGCCACATAAATAATACATAATGAATGAAATCAAAATTGTAGACAGAGAGTCCATAGTAGGCGACTATCCCATTCCTATAATCAAACAATGAGAACAGCATAAGTTTGAATAACAGCAAAGAGAAAAGACATGGGTATGTGTTTTGCTGAAAATCAAGAACAGGATAGTAGGGTAAGTTTGAAGAAGTGGGGAAAAGAAAAATGATAGAGAGTATAGTCAGAGAGGGAAGTTTCAAAGTCAGAAATATTTCAGGCGACAGTACTCCAAAAGACAACACACACACACACACACACACATACACATACACACACACACACACTATTGCAGTTGAAAATTATGGCTCCTTAGAGAATAAGAGACTCTAGAAAGTCATTTACATCAACACCAAACACCCAAATCCCCTTCTATTTTCCTACTGTACTGTTAGTGAAAAGCAACATTCAAATGCATTCACTTAGATATCAAAGACATTTATCAAGTACACTTGAGTCTTCCTATTACAAGCATCCTTTTATAGTGCTCTATCTTACACATGAAAAATTGTCAGTCCTGTCCCCATCATAATTGCTATCCCTTGATGGCATCCAGAATTCAGTCTCACTCCAGAATAAGAAGCACAGCACAAAATGAAATGTCACCTCCTTTGATCTCTAGTATCAGCTTCTCTGTGGCCACAAGGTTAACTCTCATCTACAACAGAAGTAGGATAAAGATAAAGACTACAGGCATGTATAGAGCAAAGAAACAGGGTTCTGTTGAAATACTATACTGGTTAATCTTGTTGATTTGATTGGACTCAGAAATACCAGGAAACTAGAAAAACATACCATGGTTACAACTGTGAGGACATTTCCAGAATGATTACATTAGGACAGTGCTGATCTAACAAAGAGGATAACCGAGACTATAATGAAGGAATTAATACATTAATGGATTCAAAACATGAATAGATCATTTTGAGGGATGTAGAACTGTAGCAAGTGGGTTCTAATTGAAGGAAGTAGATCACTGGAATATCATTGACAGTTTTATCTTGTTCTGGCCTCTGATACTTTTCTACTCTGCTTGCTGATCATCATAATGTCAGCTACTCCACTGCGCTCCATATCCCTCAATGCTGAGCTGAAACATAAGCAAAATTGATATCTCCTCCTTTAAGTTTTCTGGGATTTTTTTTTATCAGAAATTGGTCACAGCAATATTAAAACTAACTACCACAATAAAACAAATATCAAGGTCATGATAATTACCATAAATAGTGTTAGTTAGCAGTAGATAAGAAAAGCTAGAATGACACAAATAACAGGCAGAAAATTCAAGAAAAAAGAAATAATAGCACCCTGAAATTTGCAGGGAAGAAACATTTTTTTTCTCCCAATAAAAAAGAAGTAATAGCATCCTGGATAATGTAGTGAAGTGATGCACTGGTGCCAAAGAAACCAAAAGATTTGAAGACATGGTAACAAACACATGAGAGTTTGCTATATTAGTGTACTACAAACAGAGGATAAAAATGGCCTATATTGAGTTATAAGTAAGAAATATGCTAAGTCACTATCACAAACTACAGGCTAATGTCATGTTAATATTCATTGCTTCACATAACTAAGATACCTAAGTATTAGTATGGGGCCTTTCAAAAAGCTAAAGACAAACAATATATAAGGGCATGAGTTAGAAGCAAAAGAACCATAATGTTGTTTTAAATAGATACCTTGAGGCAGTCCGCTATTTATCACTTCTGGTTCATTTACTTGAATGGTGTCATCTTCAAGGTAGAAATAGATTTTATAGTATCTTATTCTATACTTTTCTTGCCTTTTATCAGGCACTTCATCTTCCAAATAGGCATCAAAAGATAATACCTGTTGGAATCATAATTAGAAACTGTGAAAAAAATCAGCAAACTTAAAATCAATAAATCTATGCCCTGTACAATCTTTGTTTAAGAAAAGAGTTGGGTTTTCCCAAGACATTCTATATATCAGCTAAGAGAACAGATATACAATTTAGGTAATAGTATATGAAGATAATTTGACTTTTACCACCTTCTGGTTACAACAAAGAAACTATATTAAATTAATAAGCCCAACTTTCAGTTCCACAATAAGTAAACTTTGGTTTATCTTTGGAATCTCAAAAAGGGACTCAAAATGTGTGTCAGAGGCACAAAATCCTTTTTCTTTCAATGATGAACAAAAATGCATTTATTTTTCCCATAAAAGTAGCACAAAGCTACCTTGGTTACAGGGGTAAAATTATCCTCAGTCTTACTGATTGCTTTCCTTCACATAACTCAAAAATGTAGACCTGGAAACCTTCTAAAAGCATGGATACTCTACCTGCTTTTTCTTCAGGAAGCTAAATAATCTAGCTCTGACCTGGCAATGTGGGTGTAGAAAGGGGTGGATTCTAAAGTGGTTAAGGTAAAACCAAAGGCAGTAAAAAACTGAACAAAAATGAGGACATGACCGATTCAAGGTATGGCTGAGGAAAAGGTTTTTATTGGAGAGAGAGAGAGAAAGAGAGAGAGAGAGAGAGAGAGAGAGAGAGAGAGAGAACAGTCAGAGGCCTCTGGAAAAGTTCACGGCAGGAAGAGAAAGTAGTATACTAGACATGGCCAGTAGACTGAAACAGGCCATGAGAGGAGAAAGATGGGGGAGTGAGAGAACAAGAGGAGAGAGAGGCGAGAGGGCCAAAAGAAACCAGAGGACAGAGAGATCTTGTGGCTGTAATGGCAGTTATATAGGAATCAGAAGCTGGGGGAAGGGAAGCAAAGCTCAGGGCCTGGAGATGGGGGGTAGGGGTGGGAAGTGATAAGAGGAGCCAGGACTCTGTAACAGGTGTGTGTGATGTTGGGAAAGTCTGGCCAGTATGCATTTTGTATGCTATTAGGCACCACAGTTAGACATTTTCCCTGAGTTTCTTTGGGACCTGACAAAAATATTCTAGAAAAATTCCTTAACCACTTTGGAAAACCATTTCCCAACAAGAAAAATAAAATCCTTCCCAGCCCCCCACATATTTAAGTAAGTGCTTCTTCTGGAAAACCCACTTTAATAGTTACTCTTTTGTGCCATGTGGCATGAATTGCATTATGTCTTTAACCTTTCAAATCACTCTCAACTGGATGACCTGCTCATATAGAAGGACACAGAAATTGAGAACAATTGGTGGAACAATATTTCTATGATTTTAAACTTAATGTGGGCCAGACTCATTGAAAGTTCCATTTAAATATTCCCTTTGTCTCTTATATTTAATTGGTTTTTTTGTTTATGTAGTATATATACACATGTGTGCAACCGCACTTGACTGTGTTCTCAAGGACAGAGAATGACATCTGATGTCCTGCTTTATCATTCTCTACAATCTTCCCTTGAGGGTCCCTCACTGAACCTGGAATTAGGTTGGCAGCCAATAAGCCTCAGTGAGTCTCCTGTCTCCACCTCCAAAAAGCACTGATGTAACAGGCACAAGTGTGACCACACTCAGCTTTTAATGTGGGTGCTGGAGATTCAAAATCTGAGTGTGGCCACATTTCTGTTTGTAAGCCCAGTGTTCCTTCTTTAAGTTAAGTGTGTGCTTCTGATAGAAATGAGTTAATTATTCCTGGAATGATTTAACATTATGTTTTCTTTTATTGTTTTAGTAAGAGTATGATATATATAATATATTACATACATACATATATATATATACTTTATTAGTATGTACCTGAAGTTATGTATGTGCGCCATTTGCATACTAGCCTACCAAGGTCAGAAAAGTGCATTGGATCCCCAAAAACTGGAATTACAGGTGGTTGTGAACCATCATGTCAGTACTGAGAACTAAACCAAGATCTTTTGCAAGAACAGTAAGTGCTTTTAATCACTGAGTCACCTTTCCAGCCTACAACTGTGTATTTTAATAAGGGTAACTGAATGCTCCTACTGGATAAACTGATGTGCATTTTGTCCATTTTAAATAATCGCAGCATTAAATCATATAAACAATTAACATTTTCAATTTTAATTATAAAAATCAAAGAAGGGGCTGGCCTTGGTGGTCAATTATTGTTCAGGTATGAGGTGAGTGAAAAGACACCTAAAAGCCAATGAGGTTCAGCAGATAAAAGTACTTGTCCACAAGTCTGACGATCTGAGGTCAATTTCTAGAATGCTGTGGGATAATCCTTCTGAATGCTGTGAATATATATTACTCTCATTGGTTTATAATAAAGCTTATTTGGTCAATAGTAAGGCAGAATAAGGCAGGAAGGAAAGCAAAACTGAAAATATGAAGAGGAAGAAGGGCAGACTCAGGGGAGATGCAAGCCAGCTGCCAGAAAAACAAGGCATGCTAGAGTACAGGTGGCCACAAGCCATGTGGCAAAATGTAGATTAATTAAAATGGGTTAATATAAGTTGTAAGATCTAGTTAGTGATAAGCCTGCACTATAGGCTGAGCATTTTGTGATTAATATAAGCTTTTGTGTGATTGTTTGGAATTGGGCAATTGGGACAGGAAAGCTCTACCTCCATTTACATTGGAACCCATGGTAAAAAGAAAAAAAATCCAGACACAGTGGCCCAGGTTTGTAATTATAATACCCATGACCAAATAGGAAGCAGAAACAGTAGTGACAAAAACAAGAGTTTTTTCCTCAATAATAAAATAGAAGCAGAGAACACACTCTAAAATTGTCCTCTTATCTCTAAATAAGTGCCATTGCATGTGTCCCCATACTCACACTCCATCTAGACTAAAGAAGTAAATACAAAAATAAGTGCTTTCAAAGACAAATGAACTCCATCTACCCGAGAATTCAGGAAAAGGGATTTTAAACCTGTTAAAAATGAAAATTTATAGAAACATAACTTTGAATCTAGTCCGGTTACTAATGCCTATAATCCTGGTACTTGGGAGGCTAAGCAAAAGGATTGCCACCAGTTCATAGCAATAGTGACTTTCATGCAAACCTAAGCTACAAAATGAGAGCCTGTCTCAGATAAAATAGTGGAGATGATGATACAAAGTTTATCATCATTTGTAAGTTAAACAGAGTAGAGACTAGATTAAATCCAGAGGATATAATTGCTTGCAAATTTTTATTGTGTGTGTGTGTGTGTGTGTCTGTGTGTGTACATATGTGTGTGCATGAACATACATACCATGGGGTCAAAATACATCTTGAAAGAACCAGTTCTCGTCTTATGCCATGTGGGTTTTGGGGATCAAACTCAGGTCTCTAGATGTGAGAGCAAATGCTTCTACCCACTGAGAAATTTTGCTATTCCTCCCTTTTTAAAATGCAATTTTCTTGAAAGCAGAATGTGAGATGTCATTTGGTAGAATGTGTGATGATCAGTTTACCACATGCCACCATGTAGTATTGACCACATGAAGTTACCTGCCTGACCACCATGGCATTTGAAGAATTTTGACCACAGAGATTACAGAATATGAAATCATCTCTAGAAGACAGGTATATGAGGAAAAATTGTTTTAGAAGGGAAAAACTTTAATGTTTGTATTTCTGAATTCAGGATCATGTTATAATTAAAGTTGAGAAATACAAAGCAGTCCAAAGTACATTTTGATGGGTAAACTTGTTATAATTTAACACACAGTACAAATTTATCTTTGAATGGAAAAGTTAAACTTATTTTCATGTCCAAAGAGTTATTTGCTTTTGAAGAGACAAAACTAAAGCCATTTTAAACCCAGGCCCACCCATCTTTGTGAGAGTCTAACCTAGCAGGCACCCCACTCTAGGTGACCCATCCCATGTACCTATGAATTCAGAGAAAAGCCACAATAAGCCCCAAAACTGCCTGGTTGCCCAGATACTTGAGAACAGCCAATTAGAAGCTAGACAAACAAGTTTTGTTTGTTTGTTTTTTACAGTTATCGGGTGGTTTTGTGGAAACTTACAAAAATCCCCTCTTGATTCAGAGTCAACTATCCCCCTGCCCAATCCAGTAACACCAAGGCATGTAACTCCCCATTTGGAGTTTTACCTTTAAAGACCCCTGCACTGTGAGCTCTGAGCCTTTCTCCCTGACCTGCTCCATTGTTGCAGTGCATAGGACAAAGGCCCTGCTTACAAGCCTGTAAAACAATAAAAAAAAAAAACAAACGTGTAATTTCATTGAAGGTCAGCTCTGGTGGTCTTGCTGGGTGGTCTCGCCCCTCAGACATAACATTTTGGGGGATTGTTCAGGATTTCTGGATTCCCTATGACCCCCGGACCTCTGCCCCAAAAGTTTCAGACAGACTGGTGAGTGCCTCCCCCCTCCTTTCAGTTTCTTTTACATTTCTGATTGCTTCAGAGATATGGAATCCTCCAAAGATCCAGTTTTTCTGGTTTTTCTCAAACAGCACACTGGAAGGCGGCTGGGGCGAGGCTCTGGGAGACATCCCAGGTCCTGACAGGAGCAGGGACTAAGCAACCCTGCTGGGGACCAAGTGCTCCAAAGTACAAGGTCTTTGGTATTTTAGAGTCTGGAGTCCAGGGCTCATCAAGACCACAGACCTCTGACTCTGTTTGCAAAGTATTTTTCCTCTCCTTGGGTCCTTGTGTTTGTCTTGTTCTTTGTATCTTTGTTCACTGTTTTGACAATTGACCTGACACTGCTAACATGGGACAGACTCCCTCTCCTCCCTTAGAGCTTTGCCTTGCATGTTGGGGTGATGGTAAGGTGACTGCAAAAAAAAAACAAAAAAAAAAAAAAAAACAAAAAAACAAAAACCAACAGCAAAAAACCCCAGTGATTCCAGGCTTATAAGTGCAGTGGAAAATGTTGGTTCCAGACCAGTCACCCAGATCAGATCAGATTTCCTATATAGTCACCAGGTTAAAGTTTTGGCTGCTGAGCGAAAACCCAGGGGTCTTGTCTCTGCCCCAGTCCTACAAAGGAATTGGATGAGGAGGATATCTTTCCTCCACACTATACACCTCCTTTGCCCCCACCCAACCTGCCAAGGACAATGCTGGAGAAGCTCCATTGTTAGAGAATCAGGCAGCAAGTAGAGGGCCAGCCCAGGCTACCCACAGACTCTGTTGGCAAGTCTCAAGGCAGGGGCCGGGTGGCCAACTAATATAAATAAGGTTTATGATGTGAGACAAGGACCTGTGGAGAGCCCCACAGCCTTCCTGGAACTTTGCAGATGGCATTCAGGTGCTATACTCCCTATGACCTAGAGGTTCCAGAGACAGAAATATCCTTGATTTTTGCTTTTATGAACCAGGCAGCTCCAGATATAAAGAAAAAGCTCCAAAACCTAGATAGACTAGGGGAAAGAAATATCAGAGATTTGATAATGGTGGCAGAGAGAGTTTTTAACACTAGGGAAAGTGCAGAGAAAAAAGAACTCAAAAATGAAAAAGACAAGAGAAGAACCTAGCCCAAGAGTTAGAGGAATGCCACCATTGGGAGTTGGCCAAGATTTTGGCCATATCAAGAGAGTTAGATGATGGCCTATGCCAGGGAATACAACAAGCAGCTTCTAGCTACAGAGAGGGCAGAAACAAAGATCAGAAAAACCCGAGACTACTAGGGAGAAATCAGTGTTTATACTGAAAGGAGAAAGGACACCGGGCAAGAGAATATCCAAAGAAGCAGCAAAAGACCAAAGTCCTGCAGCTAGATGTGGACAGTGATTAGGGGAGTCAAGCTTCAACCTTCCTCCCTAAACCCAGGGTAACCCTAAAGGTGGAGGGAAAGAAAATTGACTTTATGGTAGATACCAGAGCATAAAACTCAGTGTTTCTAAAACAAGAGGAGCTATATCTAAAAAAAGATCTGGGTACAGGGAACTAAACACTACTCATGGACTACCCAAAGAACAGTGAATTTAGGAATGGGACAGGTAACCCATTCTTTCCTGGTGATACTAGAATGCCCATATCCCCTCCTGGGCCAAGACTTGCTTACAAACATGAAAGCAAATACATTTCTCTAGTGACAGGCTAAGCGACTCAATCATAATGGGGCGCCAGTCCAAATTCTGGTCACCAGCATCTTGACTGAAGAATACAGACTCCACCAGAAACACGTGGAACCTGATTCTTCCATGCAGGATTGGCTTCAAAAGTTTCCCTCAGCATGGGCAGAGACTGAAGGCATAGGGTTAACATCCCACCAGTCTCCTGTTGATATAGAGTTTAAGTCAGGGGCAGATCCTGTAAAAGTCCGCAAGTTTCCCATGCCCCTCAAAGCAAGGAGGGGAATTACTCCAAATGTAAGGCAACTGCTGGAACTTGGAATCCTGAGACCCATTCAGCTGGCCTGAAACAAACCCCCTGCTGCTGGAGGGGGGAGGGAGGAGAAGCCTTACTCTAATGATTACTGGTCAGTGCAGGACCTTAGAGGTAAGCAAGGGGATAGTGGATATCCATCCCACAGTGCCAAACCCTTAAACTTTTCTCAGTACACTGCTCCCTGACCAGCAGTGGTACATGGTCCTGGACTTAAGGATGCATTTTGCTTTTGAATGGCAAGACCCAGAGATTGGGATTAGTGACTAATTAACTCGGACCAAGCTGCCACAAGGATTCAAAAACTCCCCCACCATCTTTGATGAGGCCCTATACAAGGACTTGAGTGAGTACCAACCCCCAGAAACCAGATATAAGCCTGTTATAATACGTTGATGACCTGTTGATTGCTGCTGCCTATTCTGAAAGGGACAAAGAATCTACTGCAGGCCCTCGGAAGCCTGGGATACAAAGGTAATATACTTGGGGTATGTCCTCAAAGGAGGTTTGAGATAGCTCTCAGATGCCCACAAGGAAATGTGCTGAAAATTTCCACCCTCTGTTTCTGCTAAGCAGGTGAGGGAATTCCTGGGTACCTCCAGGTTCTGCTGCCTCTGGATTTCAGGGTTTGCTGAACTAGCCAAGCCCCTATATGAGGCCACAAAGGGGGAACAAGGTTTTATTTGGACAGAGGACAGATAAGAGGCATTTGACACCCTCAAGCAGAGGCTTCTAGAAGCCCTGGCACTAGGACTGCCAGATACGACCAAGCCCTTCTACCTGTTTGTGGATGAGCATAGGGCATACTCACACAGACCCTAGGGCCGTGGAAAAGGCAGGTAGCTTACCTGTCCAAGAAACTAGACCCCATGGGCACGGGCTGGCACCCTTGCCTTCACATCATAGTGGCAGTGGCCATACTGGTCAAGGCAAGTCAGAGTCTAGCCACCATTCTGGGGATTGACTGGGAATTACATTGTGCATATAGACTTCAGAGTTCAGGGCAGGTAGAAAGAATAAATAGAACCCTAAAAGAGATCTTGACTCTTGGATATTGGTGCAGACTGGGTTACTCTCCTTCTCTTTGCCTTATACTGGGTGAGAAACTCCCTGTATCAGATGGGCCTAGCTTCCTTTGAAGTCATGTTTGGTACCCCTCCTCCTATTATTCTCAGCCTCCAATCTGAACTTTTTGCAGAACTGGATGACCCAGAAGTACTTGAATCCATCCGATGACTGCAGTGCACCCACAGCATGTATGACCCAAACTCAGGCCCTATAATCTGCTGCTTGCCCCCCAACTCCACAGGTTCTAGCCAGATGACTGGGTCTTCATCTGGCATCATTGGCAAAGGTCTCTAGAGCCATGATGGAAGGGACCCTTCATCATTTTGATGACTATGCCCACAGCCCTAAAGGTGGATGGAGTGGCAGCCTGGGTCCATTATTTGCACACACACTCAGCAGAGCCATTCGCCCACCAAGAGGATTACCGAGGCGATGGCTGGAAAGCTTTGCAACACTCCACCAACCCCTGAAGGTCAAGCATTGTTCTTTATCCTGTTATTGTTGATACTGATTCTCCCTGTGCCTGCTAAAGAGAGCAACCCTCATGTACCATGCAACCTGACTTGGTTTCTCTTGGATGAAGAGTGATATGAGGCTCTCTAAACCAGGCTACCTGTGTGGCCCCATTGAACACCTGGTTGCCCAACCTGCATTTCTGCTTTCGTGATCTGAACCATGTCTATAGAGTGACAGGCCAGAAAGAGGCCAGGAGGTAAGATTTTTACATGTGCCCAGATCACCTCAGGAATAAGAGGCAGTGCAGAGACCTTCTTCTGCAAGAGTTGGGCCTGTGTCACTCAAATGATAGAGAATGGAAATGGTCTGTAATCAAACTAAACTTGGTCACCTTTAAATATGTAAACCCAATCTAATATGTCCCCTCCTCTCCTTCAGCCTGACAAGCCAAGGTGATCTAGACCAGATAAAAATTAGCTTCACCAATCAGGGAAAACAGGACACACAATGGTTATCAGGCCTATGCTGATGATAAGGGCTCATGCCCCGACCACCCTCATAATTTAGCTTAAGATAGAGCCAAGGAAAACCACCAGCTGTAACAGGTTCCAGTAAGACACTTAACCCAAAACCTACTTTCCCACCTATGCCTCCAAAGAGACCGAAGCCCTGACCCCAGGTTCTGACCACCATTTCACCTAAGCTACATCCTTTTGAGTCAGCAATCATGGCATTAGGGACCTAAGATTGGGCACCCTGGTGATGTAGGAGTCCCCTCTGTGTGTTGTGATTAGCATTAATGAATAAAGAAACTGCCTTAGTCTGTTGATAGGGCAAAATTTAGGTAGGTGGGGAAGACAGAACTGAATGCTGGGAGGAAGAAGAGCGGAGTTAGGGAGACACCATGGAGCTGCCACAGGAGATAGACATGCTGAGTCTTTGATGGTAGGCCATGACCTCATAGTAATGTACAGATTAATAGAAATGGGTTAAATTAAGATGTAAGAGTTAGCCAATAAGAAATTAGAGTTAATGGGCCAAGCAGTGATTTAATTAATACAGTATTTGTGTGGTTATTTCAGTTCTGGGCGGCTGGGATGAACAAGCAGCTCCCTCCAACACCCAGGTATCTAAGAAAAGGGGGAATGAGGAGACAAAACTAAAGCCATTTTTAACCCAGGCCCTACCCATCTTTGTGAAAGTCTAGCCTAGCAGGCACCCCACCCTAGGTGCTCCACCCCATGTACTTGTTAATTCAGAGAAAAGCTATGACTGGCTCAAAAACTGCCTGGTTGCCCAGAGACTTGAGTGCTGTGGGACAATGCTTGTAAAGATTTGTCACTTGTATATATATACTGATTGGCCAGTAATCAGGCAGAAAGTAAAGGTAGAGTGACCAGGCAGGAAACAGAGGTGGGGCAACAAGAACAGGAGAATTCTGGGAAGAGAAAAGCTCAGTCTGTAGCCATCACCCAGACACAGAGGAAACAAAATGAGAATGCCTCATTGATAAAGGTACCAATACCAAGCCACATGGCTAACACAGACAAGAATTATGGGTTAAGACGTAGAAATTAGTTAATAAGAAGTCTGAGCTAATGGGCCAACCAGTTTATGACTAATGTAGACCTCTGTGTGTTTCTTTGGGACTAAATGGTTGGGGGATCTGGTGGGACAGAAACCTCAGTCAGCACTTGAGGACAGCCAATCAGGAGCTAGACAAACAAGTTTTTGTTCTGTTTTGTTTTACAGTTATAGGGTGGTTTTGTGAAAACTTGCAAAAATCCCCTCTTGATTTAGAGCCAACTATCCCCCCTGCCCAATCCAGTAACACCAAGACATATAACTCCCTGCTTGCAGTTTTCCCTTTAAAGATCCCCTGAACTATGAGCTCTGAGTCTTTCTCCCTGATCTACTCCATTGGTGTGGTGCATGGGACAAAGTCCCTGCTTGCAAGCCTGTAGAACAATAAAGAAACCTTGTGTAATTGCATCAGAAGTCAGCTTTGGTGGTCTTGCTGGGGGATGGGTCTCATGACTCAGGCATAACATTTTTAACTGCATAGTTCAAGCTGAATTTTAACATTCATATTTATTCCTATTTTATACTTCAAACATTATCAAAAGTTATTATCTAGTGTGGCACTGACACAAAATAGTAGAAGTCTGTCCAACATCCGTAAAAGAATAGGACTAAAGCAAAAGGTTAATCTCTCAAAACAAGTCATGCAATTTTTAAAGGTGAGGAGGCTGGTTTGACCAATGATAGGGAGTTAGCATTTATGTACCCGCACTGGCTCTTGGGATATTGGCAGGATACACACATGTGCTTGCCAGTACTCAGGTAGTATTATGGCCTGCTCAGGGTCCTGACTACTTGGTCTCTGTGCACATGCACTACAACCCCTTTAAAAGGCAGGGCCCGCCTACCTCCTCTCTGCCTTTCTGCCTCTCTCTCTCTCTCTCTCTCTCTGTCTCTTTGGCTCTCTCTCTACCTCTCCGTCTGCCTTTCTCTCTTTGCCTCACTCCCTCTTCTTTGCCTCTCTTTCTTTTCTTCCCCCATCTCTGTCTCCAGAGGCTGGTCTCCCTCCTTTTCTCTCCCCTTTCTCATTCTGTCCCCCAATAAAAATACCCTCCATGTGGGCCCTGTCACATGATACCTCCCCCTTTCCTGCTGTTTTCAAAAATTATAACATGGATATAACATTCCAGGATTTCATAAAAGAAAACACATCCGGGTGGTGGTGGTGCCCACCTTTAATCCCAGCACTCAGGGGGCAGAGGAAGGCAGATTTCTGTGAGTTTACGGCCAGCCTGGTCTACAGAGAGGTTCCAGGACAGCCAGGGCTACACAGAGAAACCCTGTCTCAGAAAACGTGTGTGTGTAAAAAATATATATATGTGTGTGTGTGTGTGTGTGTGTGTGTGTGTGTGGATACACACACACACACACACACACATATACACACACACATACATACATACATACAGGGATGAGTATAGAATGGGTGAGGAGGGTGGTATTAGAGAGTGGGGAAGGAGACAAACGAGGTGAGGGAAACGGGTTACATAGGTCTAAGAGGTAGATGAGGAGAAAAGGGGTAGACCATAGGTGTAAACTATGCTTTCAAAGCCACAACTGTACTATTCCTAATGGGATCAGAGCAACAAGCTGCAAGGTGGGAGAGAACATAGTAGAGAATGGTAAGGCAACTGACCCAGATACATACAGAATGGTGTCAGTAATGGCTCCAGGTTACCACTGGAGGTCTAGCTAGGACTGTATCTATCCACAAGAACGATGGTTAACTGTGGTAACAGAAATGTGTTGAGAAGGGATGGGGCTGAGGAGGATGCTCAAGGCCTCTAGTCTGTCTACTATGAATAAGAGGAACGCCACCGGAGGCTGGGCCAGAGGTCAAGATTCCTTAGTCAGGAGGAGGGGCCCAGAACCCCAAGTCAAATGTTACATTTTTGATGAGCCGGAAGTACATCAGCAAACAGGAAACAGCCCTGAGAGGTTAGGCCTCTTTCGTCAGGAGGAGGGGCCCGGAACCCCAAGCCAAATGTTACATTTTTTGATGAGCCGGAAGTACGTCAGCAAACAGGAAACAGGGGCTAAAAAGTGAAACCGCTCGTCATTCTAGGAAGCTCGCTGTGGTGTTCAGTTGCTCTGTCACGCCTCTCGAGACTCCTGATTGCTAACTTTTCCAGAGCACTTTGAAAGTGAGGTGGAAGGTCTTTGGCAATTCCTAAGAAACTTAAAATATGAAGAAAGGTTCCTGAGGCATCGCAGAAGGAGCCGCGGAGTAAGTTCTGTTACCGCTTGAGTGGCGCTAAGGTAAGAACCTCTCCCATAGCAAATTCAGTTGCCTCAGGGACTTGTGAAGTGATTAGGTGCAGGGCTAGGGGCTCTACAGGGCCCAAAGGCTAAAAAGCTCAGAAGGAAGACTTCGTAAACTCTATTGCGAAACTTTTCCTGTGGCTCATCTTACAGTACATTTTCTCCTCTTAATTCCAGGTAGTAGAGCTGCCTCTATAACCCCCATCATCATCTAGTTTCATAAAGATGTCTTCTCTGGAGGACGCCTACAGTCGTAACAAATATGGCTCCTGCAACTCTGAATTTACGGGGGAAGCCGAAGGTCAAAATAAGACTGAGGACCCCCAAAAAAAACAGAAAAGGAGGGGCAGAGTTCAAGAACAAGGTTCTTCTGTGATTTACCAGAAAGCTATCCAGAGTATCCTGGGGAAATCAACACAGAAAGAAAGAGGGACTGTCTCAAAAGGAAAAGGGGTGCCTCTAAGGGCAAAAGAGATGACTGGTGCCTTAAAAGGAAAGGGGAATACTGGTACCCCAAAAGGAAAGGAGGCAACTGATACCCTGAAAGAAAAGGGGGAGGCTGGTGCCCTGAAAGGAAACGGGGAAGCTGTTGCCCCAAAAGGAAAAGAGGAGACTGGTGTCCCGAAAGAAAAGGTGGAGGCTGGCGCCCTGAAAAAAAAAGAGGAGGCTGATGTCACGAAAGAAAAGGTAGAGATTGGTGCCCCAAAAGGAAAGGGAAAAGCTGGTGCTCCCACAAGGAAGAGGAATACTGACACCCCAAAAAGAAAGGGGGAGCCTGGTACCCCAAAAGGAAAGGGGGGCCCTGGTACCCCAAAAGGAAAGGGGGAAGCTGATGCCACAAAAGGAAAGGGGGCATCTGGTGCCCCAAAAGAAAAGGGGGAAGTTAGCACCCCAAAAGGAAAAGTGGAACCTGGTGCTAGTGCAAAATCCAGGTCAGGAGCCCCTCCTAAGCCTGGGGTGGAGCTTCCTAGGGCAGGAGCCAAGCTTCTTAAAAGTGGAGCTGGAGCAAAGCCTGGAGTGGAACACTTCAAGGCTGGAGGGACTTATGTGAAGGCTGGAGTGGAGTTTAAGCCTGGGCCCCCTTCAAAGCCTGGAAAGGAGCCTCTAAAACCTGGAAGGGGAAGGGAGACACTAAAGCTTGCGGTGGAGCCTCTGAAGCCCGGAGTGGAGCCCCCAAAGCCTGGAGTGGAGCCCCCAAAGCCCGGAGTGGAGTCTCCAAATCCCGGAGTGGAGCCTCCGAAGCCCGGAGAGGAGCCTCCAAAACCCAGAATGGAACCTGGTGGGCAGTTTCCCATGCCCAAAGCAGACCTTCAAAAGCCCAGAGCCGAGCCCATCCATCTGCAAGTGGAGGCCCCTAAGCCCAGAGTAGTGTGTCCTAAAGCCCCAACAGAATTTACTGTGCCCCAAGGGAAATGTTCAGAAGCCAGAATGGAGCATCCTAAGGTGGCTAGAAGATGGTCCAGAGATGTTCCTTTTGCATCTCTGCCTCCGAAGATAGGCAGCTTTGGTGAGAGGAAGTGGCTTCTGAATCGTAATAAGTTGCCTAGTGAGGAGTTATTTGGTGGCAGAAATATAATTAGTTATGAAAAAAGCCTTCTATTCCCAGAATATCAGAGTGAGGATAACTCCTGTTCGTTATTCCTAAAGCCTAAAGAAAGGGGAGTGTTTGAGGCCTCTAGCTCTTTAGGAAGTGGCAGGTCTAATGTTAAGACCTCCACAGCCAGATTCATTCAAGATGAGCCATTCTCACCAAGCCTCTCAGCCATTTCACAGCCAGTACCCTACCGGAATAAGAAGGAGCTCCTACAGCCTAATTCATACTACAGCCCTTGGAATGACTATACCAACTCCTGGGTCAACAGTAACAAGGTTTCTCAGTATCCCAGCAGCAGCAGCAGCACCTCTTCTGCATCCACTGATGGGACAGTCGTACAGGACATCCCAGCTGGTTATTCTTACTATACAATGACCTCTGAAGAGATGACCAGTCGTATGCAAGGAATAGATGATGAGGAATACTGGAATTCCCGTATACTTTTATCCTCCAGAGATGCAGAAGCACGGGCAAAAAACACCTATCAAGAGGATGATGTTGATGGAGCATGTGCATCTGATTTCCTGCCAAGGAGTCGCTTGCATCCAAGTCAATTGGAAGGTTTCATTGATACTCATTGTCACTTGGACATGCTGTTTTCCAAGTTGTCTTTCCAAGGAAGCTTTTCTGAGTTCAGGAAAATTTATAACTGCACTTTTTCTAAGGAATTTCATGGCTGCATTACTGATTTCTGTGATCCTCGTACCCTAAGAGATGGCCTATGGAAAGAGCTATTAAGTGAAGATCTGGTTTGGGGGGCCTTTGGCTGTCACCCGCATTTTGCACGTTACTATAATGAATATCAAGAAAGAAACATCTTATATGCTTTACGCCACCCCAGGGCTATTGCCTTTGGAGAAATGGGCTTGGATTACTCTTACAAGTGCACTACACCTGTCCAAGAGCAGGCTAAGGTATTTGAGCGCCAGTTACGGTTAGCTGTATCTATGAAAAAGCCCCTGGTGATTCACTGCCGAGACGCTGATGAAGACCTAATGAACATCATGAAAAAATGTGTGCCGTATGACTACAAGATCCACAGGCATTGCTTCACTGGCAGTTATCCGCTCATTGAGCCCCTGCTAGCACACTTTCCCAACATGTCTGTAGGCTTCACAGCGGTTCTTTCTTACACTTCTGCCTGGCAGGCACGCGAGTCTCTGAAGAGGATTCCTCTGGAGAGAATCCTTGTTGAAACTGATGCTCCTTACTTTCTACCTCGCCGGGTTCCTAAAAGCCTTTGTCAGTATGCACACCCAGGTTTGGGTCTGTATACTGTGGAAGAAATGGCCAGAATCAGAAATGAGCCACTGTCTCACATCTTATCCACCTTGAGGGAGAATACCTTTCGCCTCTACAATATTTAAAGCAGAAAGGACACAGTCAAGAGTCTTGAAAAAATAGACACCAACATCTTGACAAGATAAAAGGATCTTGAACTCTACCCTGTATCTCAAGTCAAGAATGTATTCAAAGTTCATGGGCAAGGAAAATCTGGAAAAGATGCGTTCTTCAAAATCTCTTAAGATTAACATCTCCTTCTGAATGGGATGGTAGACTGCAGTAAGATGGGAAAGGACTCTGGAGGTGCTGAAAGTTTTAAGAACCAAATAGGGTTGAATGTGAGCCACTGAGTCGCTCTTGAATCTGAACTTAGCACATCATTGTGACATTGTGTCATTGTGGAACTCTTCAGACAGCAGTGCATCATCACAGCATAGCAGCTGTTCACTTGGATTTCAACATGAACGTGTTAGAGATGGAAGAACTTCAGCTACTCACTTAATAAAGGCAGTCCTCCCAGACATTGAAAATTCAGACTTAGAAAAAAATATTTGTGGTAATGAAGCTTAATGTGGTGGAGCAAAGCACACAGCCAAATCCAGGAAGCCCATTATTGGAGAGAAATGGAAGATCCTTTCCCCTCTAAAATGGCGTTCAGAAAAGTCAGCTGGCTCATCTCCATCTGGCTTTGAGCTCAGAAGTCATCTTCACTGAGAAGTTATCCCTGACCACCAATCTAGAGGGACAAATAATCCTTTTGTTTATTTGAACCATAGCATTTATTTTGCCTGTTTTTAGTAGATTTGTGTTTATTGGTTGAATTATAACACTTATTTAGCATGTTTTAATATGTTTATGTGTTTATCAGTTGAATCAGCATTTATTTAGTCTGTTTTTAATAGTTTTGTGTGTTTTTCAGTTGTCTTCTACTATGTTGTAAGTTTTCAAGCTTTTCAATCTTGTTATATTTAATCCTCAATTTTAGAGTCATATTTAGAAAATAGGCAAAGGCTTCTTGATATATGAACCAATAATTAACTTCATTAGCATTTTCGGAAGCTAATTACAATATGTGGGAAAGAAGGTGATACTAGGAAGGAAACAGAGGATAAGTCATTATGCCCCTCTCTGACTTAAAGACTAAGGCAAAAATTAAGGGTATTATGTACACTGCTTTCAGTTGCCAAATAGAAAGTGTGGCAAGTCTTACAGAAAACTGGCATACCATACTTTTTATAAATAACAGAATGTATCATAGATTTCCCCTTCGTTTGAGAATCTCATCTTTTGAAGAAAAAATTTCAGTGTAAATTAGATACATTTTAATAGAGTCAAAGAAGTTACTAGAATGTGAACAGTGTCCTTTGTAGTTATTCCATGTTTTAAATTTTAAGGTTTCATGTGTCCTTTGATATATTAGCAGGCATTATTAACACCCAAGAAGAGACAGTTCTTATTTTCTTAGAGAGTAATATGATGTGCAACTCAACTACTTATTCTCCAGAGACACCAGCTTGCGAAATGCTACCTTAGCTGTGTTCTGTGGGTGGGTGTGCTCTTAATTACATTTTGCAAAATGATATACTCACTGTATTTCAGTATCCTCTTGCCTTTCTTGTTACCTAAGCTTCATGAAAGAGGAAAGTTTATGGTACCTTGCAAAGTGACACTGTGAAGTGAGCATTTCAAAGATAAATATGAATGGAGAATTGTATTTTGAACTGAGGGTGTGGCTCAGTAGTAGAAAGCACTTGCCTGACCCTGAAAAGCCTCGGTTCTGTCCTTAGCAGGCACAAGACAAATGCATAGCACTGGCAATTATAAGGGCACATTTAGTCAGATACACAGGGTCTACACCTAATGAAAGTGTTTTTCCTTTGCAAAAGAATGTGATTTTTACAGGAAAACTGTTTTTCTAACTTGTTTTATTCTCTACATTTTTATGGTGAATGGCTGTAGCATACTCTGCACTTTCTTAACGTGCAAAAGAACACTTCACCATGGGTTGTCTTTCAAGAATGGGAGTGAGTGGTCCCATCTAAATTACCTGAATCAAAATTGGCAATCTTCATTTACAGAGTCCATTAATAAGGGTAATGAATCCTTAAATATATATATTCTGTAAATGAGAGAGATTTGAGGCACTTTGTAAATATTTTTGGTTGTTTTCTATGGGTTTTTCCCCTTTGATACAAGATCTTACTATGTAGCCTTAGTTGGTATGGAACTGAAGAGATCCATGTGCCTTTTGGTTCCTCGAGAGCTCAGGGATTAAAGATGAACACTATCATACCCACCCACCTCCCCTTTTTTAATGTGAAGGTATGTGCATGTGAGTGCGGAGACCAGGAGAGAGTGTCAGATCTCCTAAAGCTGGAGTTACATGCAGCTATGAGTCACCCAGTATGGGTTCTGGGAACTGAACTCTACTCTGTAAGATCAGTATATGCTTTGAACTGCTGAGCCATCGCTCTGACTCCCTGTAAATAGTTTTCTATTTGGTCAATAGGTATTCATTAAGGTTCAAATAATTATTTCCCTTTTATTTGTTTGTATGGCACTTTGGCCATTGTCCTGTTTGAGGTATCAGATCCATCAGGGCAGCTGATGGTATAGAAATTAAATTTACTGTTAGTGATCCCTAGGGCATTAGTTAAGTTAGCCCAGAATCCCAGGGCCCCCTCAAGCCTATTAACAGGTCCCCTGAATCTTGGTATTCCTTTTAGGGCATGCCCATATTTTGCTTCACTTAAATTTTTAAAAGGCTATAGTATGGATATAGCTCTGGAACAGTATTTGTTTAGCATGCAAATGACCCCTGGTTAAATCAGCAGCACTTAACAAAAATGTAAAACAAAAAAAATTAAAGTCAGCTTGTTTTTAATTAAACGTCAAAGGGAGAAAATAGGCACTTAGTCTTAAGAGACAAAAGAATTTTGTTCTTGTGGTTTTTACTTATATCTAACTTTGAGATTTCTACTTATTTACTGTTAAATTTTCAGGATTCCTAATGAAAAAAAAAGAGGGAGAACCAGTAAACTGTACGTAAGGCTGTGATCCTACCACTTAGAGACTGTCAGCTTAGTTTTGGAGTGATTTTGTTTGCCAGCTCTCTAGTATTTCCATAATTATTGGCCAACTCACTACAAACATAAACTATACATCTTACTTCCCCGAAATTTGTGATTTAAATCCATTATTTTCTGTATTTTTGTTCTCTTAGCAAACTGAAGTGTGGTATGTTTGTTTTAAACAATCCTTGGGTTGCTTGTGCTTACTCAAATGTCTTCTCTTTGCTGATTTCTACAATTTGGGCTTTTAAACTTTTTTTTTCCCCACTTTGCACTCTGATGTTTTATTGTGCTTCCCTCTGATGTGTTAAGCTAAATGGTCCATCAACTTTTGCCTGGAATTATAACTGCTGCATTCGTATGTTTTATTGTCAGAAAGTCCCTTCTATAAAGATACATAAAGTATCTTAATGCATTCCAAACAATATGACAGAGAGGAATGAGGAAATATCCCATTTCTGTTACCTAAGACCCACTATTGATGGTGTCTTTTATGTAAGTTTTCTCATATAGCTATATTAACATGCATATTTTTAAGTAGCTTATTTTTCTGAATATAAAAGGAATTCATTCACATTCCACATAAAATGTTATCAGTAATCAATAGGGGATTTTAATATTCTTGTGTAATTTTTATTTAAGGTCTCCCCACCCCCCCTTTTTTTGGAAAAAAAAGCCTTGCTATATAGCACAGGCTGGTCTTGAACTCCAAATTCTTTTGCCTCAGCTTCCCAAGAGTATGCTACACACTGGGCTTCTGATCTTTTGATTTTTTTTTTTTAATCTACAAAGTGTGTGTGTTTTTAAAGCAGAGTTAACAAACATTTTTACAGGCTATAAGGTGATAGAGAAACACAACATACAGACAAGATTGATTTTTCCCCCTCCTGGCTGACAGATTTTAACTATTACTGTAATTTAAAAAAGGAAGTTCAAGCATTCAAAAAATTAGTAATGGCTGAAACTGAAGAAAACCAGCATGCTATTTTCTGTTTCTATTTGCATATGGAATCCATTTCATTGTTATCCTTGTTTTTCAATAAATACTTAAAATGTTTAATTATGTTTTCAATTTTATTTGTTTCCTAATTACCTATTCTATGCCCCCCCTATGGTTTAACTATGGTTTAATTTATTAAATTTATTTTTTTTGAGACAGGGTTGGTTTCTCTGTGTAGCCTTGGTTGTCCTGGAACTTGTTTTATGGACAAGATTCACCTGTTTTAAACATTGTTCTCCATTTATGTTGTATCTTTTCAGAAGCCTCATACTGGGTTTCTTCATGCTTGTACAGTCTATGAGATTTGATTCCCCCCCCCCCATAATACTATAGTCTTTCCCATCCATCCTCATGTTCTTAAATCCCTCCTCTTGGAATGTGACTAATACAAATTATGGTGTAACACGGTAAAAGAATTGGGGAGGGAGCCATGGACTGTCCTGAGGAGGAAAAATGCTTTTAATTTTTTCATTTAAACATTTCATAGATTGACCTGACTTCTATTCGAGAAAGAGTGACCAGTCCTTTTGTGAGCCCTGCCTTGCATCACAGAAATGCCCTATTTGCAGGCTCTGCTTTGGTCTCAGCTTGCCATGTTTTCCTTCACTCTGGTGGCTCTTTAGGGCCATCAGTGTTTGTAAACAAACCAGGTTCAAAGTTCCATGCATATCATTCTGACCTCCAATTCAGTTCTTTTTAGAAAGGAAGTGAAGTTCAATGTTAGTTTTGCTCTATTCTGTGAATGCACTCCCATATATACCAGTTGTCAAGTAGAAATTCCTCAGAAGTTTGTCCCATGAAGATGAACCCCTACACCTTCTCACCCTAGTGCCAAGTTCCTGCTTCTTTTTAAAATTGACAGTCAGTTCAGTTGGGATTGTGGGAGTGAGAGTACATATTAATATCAAGGCTCAAGTCACAATATCTAAATTCTAACTCATTTCCTCCCCATTTTTGATAAATTTGTGTTTCTGTGGATACTGTTTAAATATGCATATCATAGGGAAACTGAGCTTATACAAACCCTGAATCTCATTTAGATTGTTGAACTAAGAGACGATCAATAAGTTAAATAAATGAACAACCAGAAGGATGTTATAGGAAAATGATTTCCACAGGATTTTCTACATTATAAAAACAGTATAAACCTATAATTCTGTTATTTCTGTGACTAAATCTATGGTTTAAGAAGAAATGCACCTGTACAGAAATTGTAAGCATTCATGAACTTATATTTATCGTGCTTCAGTCTGAGATTTTACAATGCATGAAAGGAAAAAGGGAAGTATCTCAAATATTGGAATATTCTTGTATCTCATTCATCAATTAACTATATAAAAACCACTTGTAATTTTTGATCACCTTCCAGCAATATTTAGAAAATCCATACCAAGCACAGGATATCGTAGCAGTATTTAAAGGATTAAGGAGAGTATGTGTGTATAATACAGCTGTGAGATTAGGAAACTTATAAAAATACTAAATACTGAATAATATATGTCAGTGTAAGATCCAAGGCTCGTAGCTTAGAAATACAGTCAAAGCCCTATAAAAATGGTCTTCACACCCTTGTGGAATCCATGGACTAAAATTAAATTTTAATTAATTAAAAAGCACATGCCATTCGTAAGAAAAGAGGTTCAAAGCTACTGTGGGAAGATTTTCTGAGGCTGGTGAGATGGCTCTGAGGTTTAGATTGTTTGTTGCTCGATCATAAGGACTGACATTCAGATCTCAGCCCGTGTCAGGCTTTTCACAAACATAAGTCCAACTTCTGCTGTCTTCTGGCATTCTTGCACACAGGTGCATAAATTCACACACACAAATAAAAAACAAGATAATTCCCTGATAGCCTGCATTTATATTAGAATTAAGGCAAGGGAGGCAATCTACCCAAGAGAAGTCATGTTACTGACCAACAAGCTTTAAAATTGGCATAGTCAGTATGGCTATTAATTCTAGTTACCCAATAAACCAGACTCTTTTGGCCCCCAGTACATTGGATTAGCCTAGTGGTCCCAAGTATTTAATGCCCAACAGTATAACAAAAACTAAATTACAAAATAGATATTTGTGACTGAAGGTCTCCTTTCCTAAAACAATAAAAATCAGCTAAGTTACAGACAAAATGCTAAATTCAAATGTTTGAAGTAAATACAATACTCGGGAATGATCATGCCATGTATCCAAAGGAAATCACTTTGTTAGTCAAAAAGTTTCAAAAGTAAAGTTCACTAGCCATAAGCACATCATGCTACATGTATACCCATGCACAAGTATATAATAATGTTTTATGTAAAGCAATGTGTTTCAAACTCCACTAAGCATATATTACTGAATACCTGTTATTTGTCAGGCATTATGCTAGGCACAAAGAATTCAAAGCTAAATAAAAATAACCAAAATTGAATATGTATCTTTTTATTTGGGAGTAGGGGCTTGAGATCCAGTCTCACTACAGAATCCAGCCGGCTTGAACTCGTAATCCTCCTGCCTCATGTTCCCAAGTGCTGAGATCACAGGCATATATTAGCATACCTGGATGATTAGGTAGTTACAATGGACCCTGAAGTGTGTTATTCTTTTATACTGCTTATCTCATTTACTCCTAAAAAGTAGGTCAGTCTGTGACCCTTTTCATATATTAAAGTCCAGGTTTGGGAAGTGAAATTAATTATCCAAGGTTTCAAGGTAAAAGCTGAGATGAAAATCCAAACCATCTCATTGACATGAGACCACTTAGTCATATCCCTTGAACTATCACAAAAGTTCTGCTTATACTTGCTCAGTGGAGGACACAAAAATTATTATTGGGTTTTGTGAAAATGCTCTGATAGTATGAAGAAGGCCAATAAAATGGGTAAGTGGGAAAAGATGCTTGCCACCAAGCACGATGACCTAAGTTGGAATCTTGAGACCCACACAGTGGCCAGAGATTACTCACTCCTGACCTCCACACATGTACAGTATACACACACAAATTTTAAGATAATTTTATTTAAACAAATAAATGCAATTCTGAAAGATAGTATGGGGAAGTTCTGCATCTAAAAGTATCAGGTTCCACAATTAAAGTGAATCGGCAAAAAATGCAAAGATCAAGAAATACACATGTAATGAAGGTCTGCAAAGGAAACAACATGCAAGGTTCCAAGAGTATGAATTTTTCTGTAATTGGGTTACAAGTTATGAGTAATTTTGTGCACATAGTGCCTCAGTGGGGACATGATAGCAGAGATGACTAGACTGGAAGGATGAAAGGGCTAAAAGATGAGTGGTCCCTAGGCCATGCAAAGGAAGTTGAAGGATTCCAAAAATACCTGTAGCAGACAACGGAATGGGAAGAGAGAATCTAAAAGGTGATCCAATTGCTGTTCCACATCCACATCCCCCCAAAAGGACTTTCCTCTCTTTTAATAGTTATTTTTATTTTATCTATATGGGTGTTTGTTTTGCTTACATGTATGTATGTGTACTATGTGGGTACCTGGTGCCCACAGAGGTCGGAAGGAGGCTGTGGGTCCCTTGAAACTGGAGTTCAAAGCAGTTGTGAGCTGCTTGATGTAGGTGCCAGGAACTGAATTCTGGTCGTCTGAAGGAACAGCAAGTACTCTTAACTGCTACTACCAGGCCATCTCTCTAGCCCCTTACTTTCTTTTTTATTCTCACAAGTCTCATTGCCATATTTCTTTCCTATATCAGCTATTCCTAAAATTCCAACTGAAAAACTCAGAGGAACCCTTAGGGGACAGAGAAAGGAACAAAGTGAAATAATCAAAGACAATTTTTTTTTTTTTTGGTGCACAGGTGATATATAGTAAAGAGAAAGCTGGGACCACAAAGTAATATCCCTATTGTTTATCAGGGAGAAGCAAAACTTTAATAAGAACCAATTAAACTAGAGTGGAACATACAGTTTTTATTTACTTTTGAAACATAAATACCAAAGTAACTGCCCTGAAAAGTCAGGTGGAAGAAAATCACCAAGCAGAAGCAAAGGCAAATAGAATCAATGCCCTTGGAAAAGATGTTGTGGCAAGAGCAAAAAGGAGAAACCAGCATGAATTGCAAAAGAAACAGCATTCCAATTAAACATAACATATCTACACTAATTTGCCTTGACCGAGACAAATTACCATGCTGTGAAATCTGTACAAGCTGTACACACTCAGAATACTAGCACAGTTGTCAGTCTATTACTTGTTGCTCTTACTTCAGATTAATAAAAACAGGTAGGTAGGTATAGCCATTCCTCCTAAAAGACAATTAATTTGCTAAAATGAGACATCACAAACCCTCCTGTTTAAGTACTAATTGTTTTTAAAAAGTATCTGTAGTATCCCAAGTCAAAATAGCACATAGAGGAATAATTGGGAAGGGCAACACATGGATGACTTAATAGCTTCTTGGTAGAACACAATGATGTCATTGGCAAAATGCAGACTTGTTCTGCAATATACTGTAATAGCTTTCAAAGAAAAACACAAGAAATCATGCAACATGGGCGATAGCCTGGGAGAGTGCTGGTTCTTTCCTCCCTCTCTCTAGGAACACTGCTCTCCTGACCCTGCAAGCAAACAAAACAAGCCTGAGGTAAACAACGGGAATTAATTCTGCATAATTACCACCATGGGCTAGATGCCCAATGTGCATTATCCATTTACTGTTCAGGGATACTCTAAGGTACATCTTGTTATTTCTAATGAACAGATGAGAAAACAGGACAACAGATGTTTAAAATATGACCAAGGGCGGCGGCGCGCGGCCGGCCTGGGCGGCGGCGGCCCGAAGATGCGGAGGCGGCGGCTCGCGGAGACGATGCTCCGGCGCTGAGGAGATGCGGCAAGCCGGAGCGCCGGTGCGCGGCCGCATGGCGCAGCCCTCCAGCCCAGGCGGCGAGACGCCGCAGCTCGGCGCGACCGGAGACTCCCGGGACGCGCTGAGCCTGGAGGAGATCCTGTGGCTCTACAACCAGCCCATCAACGAGGAGCAGGCGTGGGCCGTGTGCTTCCAGTGCTGCGGCTCCCTGCGCGCCACCGTCGCCCGCCGCCAGCCCCACCGCCGCGTGCGCTCAGCCGCGCAGATCCGCGTCTGGAGGGACAGGGCCGTCACCCTGGCGCCCACCGCTGGCGAAGAAGGAGAGCCGCCCCCCCCCCCCCCCCGCCTCCGGTAAATTGGGATATTCACATTGTACAGAAACAGAGGTTATTGAATCCCTGGGAATTATTATTTATAAAGCATTGGACTATGGCTTGAAGGAAAATGAAGAGAGGGAGCTGGGCCCTCCTCTAGAGCAGCTCATCGACCAAATGGCCAACACTGTGGAGGCTGATGGTAACCATGATGAAGGATATGAGGCCGCAGATGAAGGCCCCGAGGTTGAAGATGGAGAAAAGAGAAACATCTCAGCTATTCGGTCCTATCAAGATGTCATGAAGATATGTGCTGCTCATCTCCCAGCTGAGTCGGAGGCACCAAATCATTATCAGGCAGTATGTCGGGCACTGTTTGCAGAAACCATGGAGCCGCATACATTTCTGACCAAAATTAAGAGTGCAAAGGAGAATCTTAAGAAGATTCAAGAAATGGAAAAGACTGATGAATCTAGCACAGATCTGGAGGACCTGAAAAATGCAGACTGGGCACGATTCTGGGTACAGGTGATGCGGGATTTGCGAAATGGGGTAAAACTTAAGAAGGTCCAACAGCGGCAGTACAACCCGTTGCCCATTGAATACCAGCTTACCCCTTATGAGATGCTCATGGATGACATTCGGTGCAAAAGATACACCTTGAGGAAAGTAATGGTCAATGGTGACATTCCCCCTCGGTTAAGAAAGAGTGCTCATGAGATCATCCTTGACTTCATCAGATCAAGACCTCCTTTAAATCCAGCATCAGCCAGGAAATTGAAACCAACCCCACCCCGACCACGAAGCCTCCATGAAAGAATATTAGAAGAAATTAAAGCAGAAAGAAAGCTGCGGCCTGTGTCACCAGAAGAAATTAGGCGGAGCAGACTAGACGTCACTACCCCAGAATCTCCGAAGAATGTTGGGGAATCATCATTGGTGAATGGAAGCTTAACATCTCAAACAAAGGAAAATGGGCTAAACGCTGCCCAGCCTGGGCCTGCCCAGCGGAAGAAACTCCTCAAAGCTCCAACCCTGGCTGAACTGGACAGCTCTGACTCTGAGGAGGAAACTCTGCACAAGTCAACCAGCAGCAGCAGTGCATCTCCCTCCCTCTATGAGGACCCAGTACTGGAGGCCATGTGCGCAAGGAAGAAGCCTCCGAAATTCTTACCTATCTCGTCAACACCACAGCCAGAGAGACGGCAACCACCCCAGAGGCGCCATTCCATTGAAAAGGAAACACCAACCAGTTTCTGCCGCCATCCAGGCAGAGCTCGCTCTCTCTTGAGGAATTCTGCTACCCAGTGGAGTGCCTTGCTCTCACCGTGGAGGAAGTGATGCACATCCGTCAGGTCCTGGTGAAAGCGGAGCTGGAAAAGTACCAACAGTATAAGGATGTCTACACTGCCCTGAAAAAAGGAAAGCTCTGCTTCTGTTGCCGAACCCGGAGGTTTTCCTTCTTCACGTGGTCTTACACCTGTCAGTTCTGTAAGAGGCCCGTGTGCTCACAGTGTTGCAAAAAGATGCGGCTGCCCTTCAAGCCATATTCCACTCTACCCATCTTCTCGTTGGGACCTTCTGCCTTGCAAAGGGGGGAAAGTTGTACGAGGTCAGAAAAACTCTCCACTGGTCACCATAGGCCACTTCGTAGTATCGCCAGGTTTTCTTCAAAATCGAGGTCGGTGGACAAATCAGATGAAGAACTCCAGTTTCCCAAAGAATTGATGGAGGATTGGAGTACAATGGAGGTGTGTGTGGACTGCAAAAAGTTCATCTCCGAAATCATCAGCTCCAGCCGGCGCAGCCTGGTGTTGGCCAACAAAAGAGCCCGGTTGAAAAGGAAGACACAGTCTTTCTACATGTCCTCAGCGGGCCCCTCGGAGTACTGCCCCTCAGAAAGGACTATCAATGAGATCTGAGTCCTGTGCCTTCCCTTTGCGTTCGTGCCCAGGGGCAGCCTCGGTGCAGCCATGCTGCAGGACTTCCCAGGGGTTTTCCTTAGCGGGCTCCATCCGCAACAGGTCAGGCTTGTGCTGCACCTTGTGGCACAGATGCAAGGCTGTGTTCATATCGGTTCATATCGGTACGAGGCAGGTCAGCCAGTTGTTCATTTGCACTCAGAAAGCCTAAAACTTGATTTTGTGTGTGTGAATAGGGAAGCCAGACACTTCCTTAGTTCAGTTCCTCGATGTTCTTCAGATAATTTCCTGACTAAGGCAAAAAGCTTCTTGTGTATGAAGTCAGTCTGACAGAGTGTTGATGTTAGCACAGTTCTAAGCAGTAAGTCATATTGGCATTCCACTTGACAGTGTTCCTATCCATGTACATAAGGGTCCAAAGCCCTGCCACACTCCGGCTCCCTGGGGTGGGCCAGGGTGTCTGTTATCTCACAGCACAAACCTAGAAGGCCTTGCTGATACTCTCCTCCTTTGGGGCTCTGGCTGCACAGCGCAGAACATCAAGTAAGCCGTATAGGTGGCCACTTCTGTGAGTTGCTGGGTTTGCCCAGGTACCATGTCTCAGTGTCTCTCGAGCTGCTAACAGGCCTCCATTCCCTGTTGTGAATTTATTATAGTTCTGAATAGTTTTATAATACACATTTAAGAATTAAAATTTTGTGGACGTTTGAGGAAAAAGGAAGACTAAAATTTTGTCAAGCAACTTAGTGTGTTGGTGACCTGTGACAGGTGTGGCTGCAGAGGAGCCGCAGCTCAGATGGTTTTAGCAACATTTTCCATAACTTTATAGCGTGGCCATCATGACTTAGTTAACCACAGTTTGATACCTGAGACTCAAACTGAAGATTATTTTTATAAATGAATTTTAAAAGAAAAATCCTGACTCTTTAAAACTTCAGGAAAATTAACCTGCTGCCATGCATAATTTTTGGATGCTTTTGCACTAGTTGTCTTGTAAATGCTCCTGAGCATCTGAGCGAGGGCAGTTGGCAGGTCGTGTGGGTTCCTGTGACTCATGCCTTGTCTGTCCCTCGTTCCCATATGCTTAGAAATAGCCAGGCAATCAGATTGCCACTAACGTTTGGAAAATCAGTTAAGGCACATGCACAGTAATTCCTGAAAGCTATTAAAAACGCTCTCCTAGTCACCACCGATGACAGCTCCATTTAATAAAGGGCATGACAGTTGCATTTCATACCAACATCAAGGTAAAATAACATTTCTACATTAAATTGACAGCGACACCTCAGAAATGCTCCCATAGTCATTTCTAATGCATTGAAATTTATAGTTTAGTAAATGGCTTTAAATTACTTATAACTGACGAAATAAACTTTACCAGTTGTCTAAAGTCATGCATGTTAGTAGTTCCTCTGTACTGCATGTAGAAGTGGGCCACCAGAAGACCCTTACCAACTGCATTCCAGCTGTTTTTAAGACTGTTGTCTAAGAGCTATAAAAATTGCATTGTGTGAATCCCAGTTATATAGTTTTCCCTGAGACCACTTGAACTTTACACACTCTGGCCCCAGGCATAAATAAAAAAAAAAAGGATGACCTCCTGGAAGGGAGCAAGGAAGAAGGAATGGAGGTACCTGTGTAGGTTTATAAGCATGCATGTAGGGTGACCTGCTTCTGTAAAACAGTGACTAATTACTGTGTGACTTCCCACATGAGACACTGAGCCCCATTCCCCAAGTGAAAATTTCATTTACATTTCCAAATCAATGACCTAGTAAGTCTCATGGCTATGACTTCATTCCTTCAGGCTTATGGTGCTGTGCATTGTAATTTGGGCATCGTGAGCACTTTTCCTAGAGCATCAGGATGTAAATCTTTCAGCACATTAATGGGATTTACCAAGTGTGTGAAGAGTTCAAATGTATGCCATGCTCAGTGAAACAACCTGCGAAGAAGTGGTGGAAAAAATGGCACATAACAAGGTTGAGCTGGTAGAATAAAATTATCGTTGTTTGAGGAACACCAAAATAGATGCGTGTTTAACTCTACCTTGTCTACAAGACAGACTTCACTCCCCCAGCACTCGTGAAGCTAGGATTCCATAGACTTAAGCACTCCAGAGCTGGCTCAGCTTGTGCGCAGCTTGCTTCTCAGTCTTAGCTGCCAGTTATCAGCTTCCTGCCCTCCGGTAGCCACATGTGCAGGCTATTCGCCCTGCTTTCCTGCTGCGCTGCTGCTTTAGTTCAGCAGTTGTTTCTGGCCGACCCCAGAGTCCAGTGCATCTCCTGAATACATCTGGATGTTGTCCCTCTTGACCCCTCTAGGTGTGAGCACAGTTCCATTGGTCCCACAGACCATGAGGTCAGAGTATGTAAGAATGTTTGTAAATATTGTAACATATCCATTAATATTTGAAAGGCATTTGTTATTGGCAATGGGAATTAGTTCTCCCAAGACAAGTAAAAATTAAATAATTGATTTGTACATTGACTTAATTCCTAGATTTCAAGTCTCAGTCCTTTCAAATTAAACCAGAAAGTTGTTTTTGCAGTCATTCTAAAAACAATCCGTGTTGAAGAGATGTGTGGTACTATATGTAGTATCATGAACTCAACACTACAAAGTTGGTAAGCTTTTTATTTTTCTAACTGCTGATAGAGGACTGAAGTTTAGGTAATATAGGGAACATAAAAGTTTTGAATTACATTGCTGTTTGTTAAAATAAAACAAAAATTTACACATTGAAAAAAAATAAAAAAATAAAATAAAATATGACCAAGATGAAACGGGTAATAAATGGTAAATTTAGGGTCTAAACCTCAGTCTGACTGAGTGTCAAGAAGGGTCAAGTTTCCAAAGAACTTCCCTTCCAAACCACTTGATGTGGCGTTCATTTCTGATAATTCTCCAGTGCAGGAGACATATGCACCCAAGCGCCATATCTGAGGATAAAGGGAGGTAACTCTGATAATATTGATGATAATGATGGTGATATTCTGCAAAGAAGCCACTCCAAAGCTCCCAACAGGAAAACAAAGTAGGAAAACGGAAGAAAGCTAAATAGGGCTTTCATGGTTGGGAGATGCAGAGAGAGAGGAATGAAAAGAAACATTAATGGGATGAATACAAAGAGACAGAAAAAAGTCCAATAGAAAATAAAATAAAAAAATATCCAGAGATGGAACAAAGAAATAAAAAAATAACATGGGGACAAAAAACAATGAGATGGAACCATACTGAAGGAAAAAAACCAAAGATGAACATTTCTGGGTATCTTTGCATCATCTCCTTGCCTACTATTTTCCTATTTCAGTTTTTTTAGAATGAGCATCATTACTCTTTCATTTCTTTATACCTTTGATAAAAAGTTTACAAAAGTGTTACGTGGCCTTTATTCACACTCAAAGGAAACTAGAAATGAGCCCATGAAGGAGGGGGAAAGGAGGCATTAAGGCAAGGAGTGAGGAAGGTAATACATATGATATGCAAGAAGAAGAGGGAAGAAATGTATAACAGGATAGAAAAACAGAATTGCAGAAGAAGAGGGGATGGATAGCAACCAAAATTATAAACACATGATAAGGCAATAAAAAAATCTATGGAAGGAGGCTGGGAGAGAGAATGATAAGTGTCCCTAGAGAATACTCTTTATCAAAAGACCTATTGTCACACCAGCACACTGAAGATCCTAGTCAAAACAGGTGCTTTTCATTTTTATTTAAAAATGCTTTCATACAATATATTTTGATTTTCCCCTCCCTTGAATCTTCTCAGATTCTCTCCACCTCTCTCCACTCAACCTTAGGTCCTATTGTTTGCATTTTCTCCCTCCCTCTCAAAAAAAAAAAACCTCAAAAGAGCAAATATCAAAACAACAACAACATAAGACAATGCCAAAACAAGTTAAATAGAAGAACAAAATTAAAGTAAATTGAAAGTTTTGACACCTTCAAATATCGCCCCCCCAGAAAAAAACTCAGAAGGAGAAACATAATTACATGTTTAAAAATGAGGTTATCAGTTAAGAGGACTAAAAATCACTGTACAAATACCAAGAAATCTTTCGTGGTAGACTATCATGTGAATTTAATGTATACATATTGTCACAGTTATAGCTCACATCTTCTAAGTCAGACTCCAGACTCCAGAATAGACTCACAATAAGATTTCACTTATATGAAATGAAAGAACAGGCAAAGCTAAGCAATGGTGAAGGAACTCCGAGAAGGAGGAGGAGGGAAATAGAGTTATGGCTCAGCAATTTAGAGCACTGCTTGTGCAGATGTTGGATCACAGAATTGACATTAGATGGCTCACAACTTGTAACTCCAACTCCAGGGCATCCAAAGTCCTCTGGCCTCCACAGGCACCTGCACTCATGTACATCTACCCACACAGAGATACATAATTTAAAATAATAAAAATAAATCTTTGGAGCTGAAGAAATAGTTCATCTGTTAAGAGTCTGTTCCAGAGGCCCTAAGTTCAATTCCCAGCTCCCACCTAGTAGCTCATCTGTAACTCCACTTCCATGGAATCTGACACCTTCTGGTCTCTGTGGGTACTGTGGGCACCCCCCCTCTTTATCCCAAAAGAGTCTAGGATGTTTGGTTAAAAGCGTCACCTCAGCTCCCTAATACCCCTTTATACAAAGAGTCTGAAGTGTTTAGTTGGGGGCTTCACCCCAGGGTCCTGGCATCTATTTTGAGTCACCTCCCCTGGGAGTTGCCTCAGTCCAAACTCCTTCTCCAAGAAAGCCCACCAAACGGTGACCCTCTGAACTGGTCCCCTCTCCATGTTTTCCTGGGGGCCACTGGGGAGTGCTGGCACCAATTAAACCTGGGCATCTTCTAATTTGGTCTGATTTGGTCTGATTGAGATTATTGCATCAGCAGGGAGGTTTGAAGGCCAAAAAAAAAAAAAAAATACTTAACAGGTGCCAAGCATATAAATGGTACAAAAAGACACATACAAGGAGAACATCCATACACATTAAAAAAAAAAAACAAACAACAACAACAAAAACAGGGACTAAAGAGATAACTTGGCAGTTGAGAACTCTTACTGCTCTTGCATAAGACCTGTGTTTGATTCCTAGAATCAACATGGTGGCTCTCAAAATTGATAATTCCAGTTCCATGAAAATGGAGGCATTCTGACCTCTGTAAAAACCAGGTACATAGAGGAGTGAGGGATATTTACCCAGGCACAAGGGGCCTGGGTGCCAACAGGCCCTTGCTGGCCTAAACTGAACTAAACTGGCTATCTGAGCATGCAGTGTGTAACTTCTCCAAATTGAGCAAATCTAAGTCTGCCAAGGGGCCCCAGCAACAGCTGCATGTCATGAGACATGCCAGCCACCACGAGAGACCCTGATGCCAGTGCTGCACTTCCCCTCCCCCGGGCATGTGGAGGGTATATAAGGCTTTCTCTTTCCTAAAATAAACTGAACTTGCTACAGCCAGCCTGTCTCCTGGAGTTCGAGCCATTGACCTTGCCCCTACTCATGCCCTCTCACAAGGGGAAGTTCAATGGGACAGAGCAGCAGGTCAAAGCAACAGGCATGCATACATTATATATACCTGCGTGCAGGGAAAACTCACACACAAAATAAATCTTAAAAGAGAAAAAGATGTAAAATAAATGAAAAAATCTTTTTAAAATGGGAGGAGGACTAAATGAAGAAGACACAAATGAACTATCTAAGGGAATTGATGTGTTTTGATCTTTTGTTATGGTTAGAAAAAAATGTCACTGTTGGAGAAATCTGAAGAAAGGGCACATTAGAACTCCCTGTATCATTTTTGCTATTTCTTGCAAGTACAAAATCATTTCAAAAGTACTTTTAAAAACAATATGGTTAGAAATCTCAGTTAGTATCTGCACCATTTCCCACTATCAATATTCAAATAGAAAATCAAAAGTGTTCAGTAAGTTTGAAATGTTTCAGATAAATCTACAACTGCTTTAAAATCAGAAGGAGAAGCACCCATGATTTCTATACACTATAAACAGAGCAAAATAGTAGTCAGCCTAAAGTGGAAGTTAATGAATGGCAAGGTTTTGTGCTAAAAAAAAAAGTTTTTAGTCCATGTGCACAGCAGATGACTCTTAAGAGGCAGCAGGAGGATGGTGGTCTGTCAGTCGCAGCCACGGCTCGAGGGACTTCAAGCCCCCCTCCACACTGACCTAGCTGCCAACCTCCAGAACTTTCAGACAAAATATATTTTGCTTTTAAACCTCCTAGTACATGATATTTTCTTGTGGGACAAAAATACAAACCCATATATTAAACTGCCATTTCTATACCATAAAATTTATCCCTTACAATTACACAGGTCATGGTGTTTTATACGTTTATAGTGCTGTAGAGTGATTAGCACAATCTAAATTAGAACATTTCTACCACCCAAGCAAGGATTGATTTGATTTTTCTTATACATGTTCTTTTCTAGAATTTCATGTAGGGGGACTCGCACAATATGAAGACTTCTGTATCTGGTCTCTTTCATTTACTTACTTTTATTTACATAGTTTTATGGTTCACCCAGGTCTTAGCATTTTTTAGTTTATATTGCTGAATAATTTTGTTTATCCAGTATAAGCAAATAGATATCTGGGTTATTGCCTGGTTGGGACTATTGCGAATAATGCAGCTATAAAAATTCACAAGTGGAGGCTACAGAAATGGCTCAGTCTTTGAAGTACTTGCTGTGCAAACATGAGGAACTGAGTTCAACCCCCAGTACACACACACACACACACACACACACACACACACACACATATATATATATAGCATTTGTTATTCCAAAGCTGAGGAGGTGGTGCCAGGAAAATCCCTTGGGCTCACTCGCCAGCCAGTCTAGATAAAGAGGTGAGCTCCAAGTTTCAATGACAGACCCTATCTCAAAAACAAACAAACAAACATGTGGATGGCTCCTGAGAACTCCAAATGAACATGCATACATGCACTCACTATCTCAAACATATGTACTACTACATATATACACACGCATATACACAAAATTTTTACAATTCACATGCAAAAAGTATATAGGAGTGCTTTAAAAATGGTTCTGCAGATGAGAGTTCTTGCCACCCTTGCAGATGACCTGAGTGTAGTTTTCAGCACCAACATGAGGACTCATGACCGATTGTAATAAGAGACTGACTCTCTCTTCTAGCCTCTGACAGTGCCAGGAATGTACATAATACACATACATATAAGCAGGCAAACACTTACATATATAAAATAAATACTAAAAAATTAAAAATAAAATATATATGCATGATTTTGTATATTTTTTTAAATTTTACTTAGGTATGTAGGAATGAAATTATTGGGTCATGTGGTAAATATATGCCTATTTAAGGAGCTACCAAACTGTCTTTTAAGATGGTGATTCCATGCCAGGAATTGATTGTCATTTTTCTTATATTCTAATCATTCTGATAGGGATATGCTAATAGTGACTAACATTTCAGCTTAAAAGACTTAAAAAGAACTTTGAGCTAATGAGAATAAGCCATGGCCTTTTGCTTAAAAACCGAAACAGAAACCAGGACTGGAGAGATGGCTCAGTGATTAAGAGCTTGCTCTCTCTACACTCTTCCAGAAGACCCGAGTTTGGTTGGTAGAACCTCTATTTCAGGCTTTAAGCCACCTTGACAATAAGCTCCAATGGGATCTGACACCTCCTTCTGGCCCCTCTATGGGGACCTGAAGTCACATGCAGTACCCTCCACAAACAACTGAAAATAAAAATAAACCTTTTTATAAGTATAGGACTCAATAGAGAGAAAAACAAACTCTTCTTTAGTGAAATACCCACCTACGAATCTCATTCTTTTAATTCCAAAAACATTTATTACAGGTTTCAGGAAATTTTTTAATTAAATGCCTTCTGAATTTCTAAAGAAGATTAAAGAAACCTGCATTATATAATGAAATTGGAAATTCTCATTTTAACATAAATTTAAAGACTGTAATTGTGTGCTTTGCTCTTAATGATAAATGTAGAACACATAGTTGAGGATTGACTTATTTGATTTTAGACAAGCCTTTTGATTTCTTTTCTAAAGCTAAATAGCTAAAGATTTATATAATTGTGAGTAAAACACGAGATTAGATGGCAATGTACTGCAATTACACTGTTATAATTATACATGTTTGTCTCATAAAATGTTTCTGGCAGGAATTGGATAATTTAAAAACTACAGAAACCTATGGAAAGGTTTTCATGTGCAATGTGAGGTACAGCTTAAAGATATAGTACCTGACAGTTTTCAAAGTTCTTTAAATTGAATAGTGGTTATATTTTATAATATGCCTACCTAATTGACTTTAGACAAGAGTTCTACAGTCTGAATCTATGCATTGGTTTTTGTTAATCGTGTGATATTTTAATGTAGTTAACCAGTCCTAAATTCCCCTGCAGAAAATTTGAAAGTTTGACTGTTACTGGACCAGAAAAGGAAATCAGCCCCTGAGGCTTTCCCACCTAGTACTGTCAGCTGGTCTGGTGCTCCTCTAGGGGATAAGAATAATTTCAGTTGATACCACCAGACATGGCCACTCTGTGGCTACGATGGATAAAGAATAAAAAAACAAGATAATTCCCATAACCATGGGTGAACAGAGACAGAAAATGAGTGATATCCCACACCAAAAAATATGTCTAACTCCCCGCTCTGTTCCTAGCTCATAGGGTGACAGTTGCTTTTTGCCCTGTTACAGCAATAGCCTCTATCTAGTCTGCTCTCTCTGTCAGAGATGTGTTAAGATGCCCAATCAGAAAAGTACTCCTCTTCCTGATAATATCTAATCCAGAACCAAATCTTATATAACCCCTCCCACGACATCCCCAACACAAGTCCCAATCTTACCCTATGTTTTTTCTGACACCTGCTAAGGAAGCAGTACATAAGAAACCAACTTGAAAAAAAAAGAAAAGAAAAAGAAAGAAACCAACTTGCTTTTAGGTCAAGGGGCTCAGTGAACAAAGTGATTGTCAGGAATGAGAACCTGAATTCTATCTCTAGCATAAAAAGCCAGGTGTGGTGGCACACACTGGATGGAGACAGAGGCAGGGAGTACTGAAACTCAAAGGCCAGCCAGCCAAATCTTCTTGATCAACTCAAGATCCCAGTGAGAGACTGTTTCCAAAAAACAATCGTGAGGAACCATACCCAAGGTTGACACTGACCTTCACACACATGTGCACTCATGTGCACACACATACATACATGCTCCTGTATATACACATGCACACAAAGAAAATCAAGGTAACCTAAGTGATTGAATTATTTTTGTATTCTCCAAAGTAGAAAGATTCATAAAATAGTATATAATTAGCCCACTATAAACTCAAGGTCAATTAATGGAAAGTTATCAAAATTTTAATTCAGGGGTCAGTATTTAAACATAAGTATGTTTTAATAAATGGAAAATAATGAAATAGTATTTTTAAATGCATGCATACCCCCATAAGATCAACCTTTATCCTGACATTTTCTGTAGTAGAATCATTTATGAAATAGCAAATTATGCTAACTATCTGCCATTGAAAAATGAAGAGAAATGAGTGCATAATTGTAGAGTCTGTGTAAATGGTGCTTAACATTCAGATAAAAGTCATAAAAACATTTAGTCATCAACACATTTCTAAATATTTTGACTTTTTATAAAAGTAACTAACCATAAATTATATATAAGAGTAACCAACTATTGCATATCACAAACTGCTAAATACCAAATCTCAGTCTGAGGTAATTAAAACCCTAGGCCCAGTTCTAGGATGAACAATCATTCTTGGCGGCTAGAGGCAAAAAGCTCTTCAAAATCATCTAGTCAAGCCCCAAGTTACATGAAATCAAGGCAACTGATGCTCAGAGAGGTAAAGTGACTAAGCTACAGGACACAGAGAATTAATGGTCCATATCACTAGAACTAGCACCTCTAACACTCAATAACACTCAATCTCAGATCCTAGCTCCTACTGTACTTCTTGCGAATATGTCTCTTTATTTGCATATTGACTACAATTATCTCCGTTTCCTCTTAATGAAGGTACTAGGGCGATAGCTGGGAAACATTAAGAATGAATGGTGCATTTTATGGTTGGAGCACCATTCTCTTTCTGTTTGTTTTTTTTTTTTTTGTTTCTAGTACTGGGGATTAAACCTAGGGTCTCACCCATACTAGAAATTTATTCTGCTACCGAGCTCCATCCCTAGCTCTAGTTTGCATTTGTTTGATTTTCTTTTCTTTTCTTTTTTATTTTGATACAAGGTCTCAGGAAGTTGCCCAAGCTGGCCATGAGTTCACTCCATTTCTCAGAGAAGCCTTGGACTTATTGCCTTCATGCCTTAGCCACCTGAGTGTCTGCAATTGCATGTCTGAGCCACCAAGCTTAGCTGTGTTCATGTTCTGTGTTCCATTATGACTCTGGAGTAGTCTTTTAACTTGGCCAATGATGGTCTTCTTTTCCTTAGTTGAGGTCAATAACATCAACAGCCATTTCAGAGGTGGGAAACATCAAACAAAATTGTTTTAGCTATTTATATCACTCATCACAGTGCTAACAGTTTTAAGTAAACAAGACTTCCTCAACAGAAGCATGACTGCCTTTTTAGGTCAAGTGATTCTATGCAGCATAGGGTTGCCTGGTTCACATGACAAAGATGTGCAATGCTCCTTTGGTATCCAAATAGTCACTGGTCGCAGACCTCCCCTCACAGTAAGTACTAGTCTACGAATGAGGCAGTTTAAAACATCAAACTTAATATAAAAAAATCCTAGTGAAGGTGGGTGGTGGTGGCACATGCCTTTAATCCTAGCACACTCTGTGAATTCAAGACCAGTCTGGTCTACAGAGCTTGTTCCAGGACAACTAGGGCTGTTACACAGAGAAACCTTGTCTCAAAAAAATTTTGCTGAACAAAATATCAAAATTCTAAAGATTGGGGGAAAAATCAATACTGTTAAACCTTTCACTTCAGGCTTAGTGTGAATCACATGGCACAGTTACTCATCCTATCATCATTTAAAAATGTTACTTTGTTAATCATGACATTTTTGCAATAACTTAAATACACTATAACAAATACTATCAAGCATGATTGCTAAATTTGGGGCTTCCCTTAAATGGAGAACCCAAGACAAGTATCTCTCTCACCTTACTCTAATCCAACCTTATTCCTTAAGCTTTGTGGCAAACCAGAACACCTCCACCACATTTCCAAATGCCTGTATAGATTGAGAACTCCTGAAATAGAAGCTAAATTTTCCCACATAAGAAGTCTAGAGAAATCAGTCGGGGCCTGAAGTGCTATCTCTATTATGCCAAAAGGGATGAGGGGCCCATTTATCTCTACTGTACTCAGAGGATGACTACCAGAGCTGAAGAATTATGTACTAATTACAGAGAAGAAAATAGAGGATAAACAGGAAAATCACACCAGCTAAGCCTGACTCTTTACGTTAGAAAACATAACTGTCCAAGGAGCCCACCCAATAAAGCTTAACACATATCATTAGCAGAAGTATAATATATATCATTAACTGGAAGTGAATTGCATAGACAATGCTAGCTACAAGAAGCCTGGGAAGTGAACAGCTTTAAATAGGCACATTTCCAGCCTGAATAAAGCTGATAGTTCACCTGGAAAAAAATTATGTGCAAATGAATGAAGGGCGACTGGCAAGATGTTTTCATTGCAAAGCTGTTGGGTGACTGCAAATATAACTTTCTCTGTTAGTCAGGTGATGTTATCTAATCAGAATATTTTAATCATCACTTTTAGAATCACAAATATAAACTGTAATATTATCCTAGGCTGGGACCGACAAAAGTGGAGCCCGAAACAGGGTAGGCATGCATGATTTATCTTGATAGAATTTTGTAAGAAAACAACAGAAGCAGCAAAGGAAAGGGAAATAAACCAAACAAGCATGTATTCACAGATGAGGTTAAATGCTGGTCTGATGCACAAGGGAGCCTGGATCACTGCATAGAGTTGTCTTGCCTTGAGGGAACGAAGCATAGCCCCTTGACTTTGGTTAATCTTGTCAGCTTCTAGAGAAGGACAGGGGTATGTCTGAGTTTTTCAACTTTCATCAGCCAGGGGCAAATATCCAGAGAGGATTACAAGTGTGAGCTGCTTAGAAAGGCGGTCACTAAAGCTAAGAAATGGAAACACACCCCTAATGTGGAAGTGGGTGGTCATAAATAACATTTACTACGGATACTCATTTGAATATGGTCTCCAAAGAATTGCCTTCATTTTTATTTTGTATTACTTGAAAGTATAACCTTACATACATCCCTGGGATTAGAGGTACTGGGAAAGCTGGCTACAAGTTGAAAGTGTCTCATTTGAAGAAACCAAATAATTAACAGGTGTTGACTTGTTTTGCTGAACCACTAATGGAGGAAACACGTTATGATTTGTTCTGGGTATTAATTAGAATCTACCGTGTCGCTCACAATCTTGTCAGGGCACATAATATCTCATAGTCTTAAGGTCTCATTTAATGCTCAATGAATATTTAATTCATGTTGACCAACAAAATAAGCAAAAGAATTATGTTGCATTTAATCATATCTAAAATGAACAAGCTCTTCATTTTCTCAAGCAGTCTGAGGCTAATATAATTCACCTTCATGAAATATTCTACATAATTTTGTAAGTTCTTACAGGGCTGTAAAGTCTTCTTGAATGGAATATATTAAATATTGAGAAAAATGAAACAGTGAATTTTCAAAATTACATGCAAGAGAATGGTATAGGAAAAACTATATTAGTTTTTCCATAGTTTTTCCATAGTGAATTAAAAATATCAACAACTCTTTTTGACTTAAAAAGTGAAAATAAAATCTTTTCTTTGGTCCTTGCATATTAAATATTCTATAAGATGCAGAATTACAGGAATCCATGTATTCAGTCCAAGTTAGTCAGTCCAGAAATTGTTTTCAAGTTGTAAGTCCAACATAGAGTCAGACATGGAAAAACAATTCCATGTAAAGAAATATTGACCCATGTTGAAAATGGAGCCACTTTCCCAGGAAAAGAAGCCTCCCTGTGGTCTGTTAAATCTCTTTATAGGTATCAGAACTGGGCTTTGAATAATATGTACTTTAATTGATGTACCATATCACAGATGTCATGGGAATGTATCACTTCTACTATAATTCAGGACATTGTCAACCAACCCATGCTAAAACCTACTAAATAAATCACTTGATAAATTGAGCATATTGTGATTTGAATTCTTTATCTGGTCCTGAACTGTTTTCTTTTTAGTTTCTAAGGCTGATAAAAATAACAGATTCTCCTTAGAGAACAACACATGAAACTATTATTCAGGATTGCTGCAAACATGGCACATCCATATGTCACCCTATAGAAAATAACTGCTCACCTTGGGTTTCTTTCCTTTGATATTTGTCCCTGCTGTAGATACTAAAAGGCTGGGGGTCTAGCCAGTGGTAGACTGCTTGCCTAACAAGTTTGAGAGCCTGGGTTCAATGCCCAGTATTAGAGTGAGAGAGAGAGAGAAATAGAAGACACAAAACTGACTTTCCCTTTTTCAACTATTGGTTGTATCTCTGTGTTTATTCTTTGCAAACATATATCTTAAAAATTCATAATCCAGGTGTAATGTAATATGTAATCTTATCACTCAGAGGGCAGAGGCAGGAGGATCAGGAGTACAAAGCCAGTCTTGGTCATGTAAATGAGTTTGACTCCATGAGACCCCCATCTCAAACGAAACTTCAGACTCTTGCCTAATACAGCATTTCTTCCGTTTACTAAACAATTCTCATCATCTCACACTATGATACTTAGGGGTGGAGAACCACAATCAGTGTGCAGCAAAGAAAGTATTTTCTTCAATTGCTATTTAATGCCACAGTTAGAACATACAAAAGTAATTAGTGGTAATTCAAGAGGCAAAAGAGACACAGTGACCTGACCCTTAGTATCTCTAGAAAGATAAATTATCCTGTCCAGAGAAAAAGATGGGGTGAAGGTTGATTAAGTATTAGTTGGGAAAGATAAGCGTTTGATACCTTGCAACAAAAACATCCTGTCTGAAACAACAAAGCAAGGATAATTTTTCTTTGTTTAGAATAGATGTGTGTGTGTGTGTGTGTGTGTGTGTGTGTGTGTGTGTGTGTGTGTGAGGCTAGGCAGGAAGTAACCTTGGTAAAAGGATACAAAATTAAAGTTAGACAGAAAAGAGTAAGTTCCATAGATGTATAACATGGCACATCGAGAGTAGATTTTAAGTATTCTTAGCTGGGCATGGTGACTCACACCTCTGATCCAGCACTTTGGAGGTAAAGGCAGGCCCACCTGGCTTACCTGGTGTTCAAGGCCAATCTAGCCTACATGGTTAGTTCTAGGCCAGTTGGTAACAGAGTAACACTCTGTCTTTAGACACAAAATAAAAAACAAAAACAACTGCTCACCACAGAAAATACTGGAGCGATACATGTTAATTTGCTTGATTCAGCCATTCCACAATGTGTATATATTTCAAACCACATGTTTTATATCCTAAATATATAATCATTATTTGTTATCTGCAGAGAATTTGTTCCAGAGATTCACAAGGATGTTGGAGTCCATTACATAAATAGTGTAATATTGGCATAAAACCTCCATATAACCTCTAGTTATTCAAACTTATCTCTGGATGACCTATGATGCCTCGTGCAATATAATGCTATGTAAGCAGTTGCCAAAGGAGATTGGTGAGAGAATAACACCAAACAAAAAATCCATACATATTCAGCACAGATGTACTCCACGCCAAATAGCTTGTATTGCAAGTTGGTTGCTGACACAGAGGACCAATTGCACACATTTCTGTTTGTCAATTTACAAAAAATAAATTGGGAGAAATATTATGCACAAAGGCAGTATATATAAAAAGCCAAAAATGAAAATCTTAATATATATTGAAGTAGCTTATTTTCTCACATCTACATGTGAAACTTGAAAGTCTCTCCATATGTCATGTGACTTACCTGCTTATCAAAAGCTGCCCAGGATGGTGCATCGGCTCCATCTCCTTTGGGAAACACAGTGTTTTTAGGCTTTATCTTTTGTCCAGGTAGCAGTTCTCCACCTATTCCTGGCTTCTCATCACTCACCAGCATCCTGACATTGTTACAAAAGCCCCAGTGTTGGGATTTATGAAACTTCTCCTTTCCCACCTGTGAATACAAAAGACAATAATAAAAAAGTGGCCAAAGTTATGGTTTCAGATTTTTCTTACAGTAAAGGGTTTCCGAATATAAATATATTTCCCCCTGTTTATTTTCCATCACAAAATGCATCTGAAGTGTCAAGTAACTGAGAAATTTCTGTCCATGAAGTTGTGTCACATTTTAAGTTAGGTTTATTTTAACTGCTTTAGAACTTTGAAAAGCAGAAAGAAAAAGCTAATATTCCAAGCTATTTACAATATTTCCAAATAAAGATTACTGCAAGTGAACATTTAGAACAGTGGTTTGCTAATTGGCCTGTTTCACTTATTTGTAAATAATGCAAAGCAGAAAAACTTCTTTACTTCCAAAAAGAAAGACACTGTTTTCCATAGAAGCCTAAGCATTACATTCACCAAAACAGAAAACAAAATCTTGTCCTCATCAACATTAAAAAGGGAAATTCCTCACAATTCTAATTATGAGACTTTGCTTGTCATTTTTTCTGGTGATGCAGAGAGAATTCACAAGTGATGCCAGGAGTTGAGAAGGATGAGGGCCAGATTCAGTCCACAAGTGTTGAGACTGATAGTCCAAGACCACCAATGGAAATACAGAAGTAGCAACCCCCAGCAAGGTGAAGAGTATGTATGTTCCATTGCCTGGCAAGGCCTCTCCCGAGAGTCTCTTGTCAACAAACATAGCATATGCCCTTCAATGTTATAAGAATGATAAATGGCAACAATGCCAGTGCCTGGCAGTTGTAAAAAAGATACCTCAGTTGTATTGTTTGATACTAAAAGACTACAATAATCTGTATGTTGATATGGTCAAGTGCTAAAATATGTCACACACACCCAGTTGGGAGATAGTGAAGGGCTCTTGTGTGTCTTTTCCTGGGGAGATACACAGAGATACTTATTTTCCTGGATAGGGCACTGACAGGAAACTGAAGCAATCAGTTTGTTGGGGTTACATATAAGAGTATGGTGACTCCTGAGCAGCTGCATCTCCAAAATGGTCCACCCTGATAGGAGCGATAACTCGTGGAAGCTGCATCCCTAGAGCAAAGGCTTTCCCACAGTCAGCCTTCATTTCCTAAACATCCAATCCTCTAGCATTCCCTCAGGCCACAAGCTGCACTGCTGCGGAGACAGGATTATATGCAGCTGTGGGGATCAGGAAGGCTGGAGTGGTTGGAGTCTCACGTGCAGGTCTCTCATCCCATCCTGCACCTCTTTAAGAAGAACTGTTAATAGACCTGATCTTCTGAGGGTCTCTGCTGGTAATCAGTGCCTCTCTGATTTCAAGACAAAAATGGCCATGTCATTAGCAGAGTGCAGAATTCTGCAACAAGAGCACATAAAAAGTGATACTTACACATATTAGGACACTTGATAAAAATCTAAAAATTATTGCATTAACTATGGATAATATAGGCACAGAAATGATATGCATAAAATTCAAAATTATATAATATCCACAATAATATGCAAAACAATCATTTGTGCTATAAAATAAATGTCCACATGTAACATGACTATATAAACAACAGATATTTCAAGTACAAATAATTAAAGCTCCATGTGAGTTCCTGGCCTTTGTCAGGGCAGTAGATAGGGGTCAAAAGAACCTTATTCCTATTATAGTGCAGATAGGAATAATATAGAAGGGTCTGGACAGTCCTCCTACAAAGGGAACCAAGAACCATAACAGCTGCCCAGAGAACGTAACATCTCTGCTTTAAGGCTGGGGGAGGAAACTCATGAACAATAATGATTCAGATTGTTACCTACATGTATGCAGCCTGGCTCTGTTCTTCAGAAAAATCAACTGCCAACACCTCTATCATACCTCCTCCATCACAATACATTCACACCCACACAACCAGGTTACGTCAAGTCAGTCCCAAATCACCAAAGAGCCAGGCAGAAACTGTTTGTATACAGGAGGAGTAGAAGAGTAGACTTTCATAGCAATGTTCCTCTTTTGAAGTATTCTTTTCAAGGCACCGTGCACACCATTGACAGCACACTATTTTTTGTTGTTGCTGTTCTTTGTTTGCTTTTTGTGGAGAGATGTTTGGTTGTGTTTTGGGTTAGTTCTGAGACAAAATCTGATCCAAGATGGCATCAAATTTGCAATCTTTCAGTCTCCTGGGTACTGGGATTACAGGAAAGCAACACTCCAAAAGATATTTAAGAATTCCTGTAGTACTGGTTTTGTGCCAGACATAGGAAGTTAAAATAAGCCTAGGACTCAATCACGTTCTTGAAGAAACTAAGTCTTACTGATTAAAATAAGATTTAGATAAAGAAACAAACAGAAGGTTAGAAACCAGTGCAAGTACCACTTTTGAGCATATGAGCTAGACCATTTATTGAGGTTTTACTATACATTACTGTCTCACTTCCTGTATCAAAACCATTATTAGATCAGTCTCATTACTATCGTTTTCCCTGGAGGAAATCAGGCAGAAAGCACCAGACTACAGCTTGCACGGTAACGTGATATCAGCACCTGAGTTCACATTCACGTAGCATTCTACTCTGGTAAGCTAGTCTAGCCACAGCTGAATATTGTTGGGCTGAAGTAGTAGGGCTGAGGTTTCATGAATAACTGGCTGTTGCTCTGGAGTCAGAGGATGAGATGAATCAGGCAAAGAAGAGACAAGAAGATATTCCCATCAGGACTGACAGTTCTCAGTGTGAGAACCAATAGACGGGAAAGTCTAGTAAAAAAAAGCCAAGTTCAAGTTTGAAAGAAAGGTACACTACAGTAGAATATCTAAGACAGTTCATTATATGGAAAGTCATACACTGAAATACCTTAATAGTTCCTTTCACCAGGCCGCTAAACTAGTCAATGAACCAGACTCTATACTTAGTAATATACCATAAAAATTAAGTCACAGTTAATCTCCTATCCTGCGGAGGGATTTCCCAATCACTCATAAGCCTCCTTTATTGATCCAGGTTTCCACAATCCAAAAAGCCCTTGACATTGTTTGGAAGGCTTCATTCACCGGCTTGACCCACAGAACTTCACAATGTGACCCATGTCTTTACCCTTTGGTCTGATCATTATCTCAGTGTAGAAGGCACTCTGAGGCCCATTCAGAGTCATGCCCCTAGTCAGGTTTTACACAATGCCCTACTGCATTGTCATCTTTCCCACAAACATCAGGTGAACATCCACTTGGTACTGAGTAATTTAGACTCCAGAGACACTGTTTTCAGCAAATCTCAGCTATCAGTCATAGAGTAGAAGTCAGCCATAGCCTTAGATTCAGCAATAGCTTCTTAGCTATGACATCAAAAGCAACAAGGGAAAAATAAATTGAACATCATCAAAATCAACAGTGCAGATGCATTAAGCTATATTATCAAGAGAGTGATAAAGTCAGCAGAATAGAAGAAAATATTTGGAAATCATCTTAAGCGTCTAGAACACAACCCTTATGAAGAACCCTTACAAAACAGCAAAAACTGAAATAACACAATTTAAAAATGAGTAAAAGACTTAAATAAACTTTTCTTCTAAGAAAATATTTCTCCTGGCCAAGACATACATGGAAGGATGTTGTCTAGACCAACCTGGGTCCAAGAGATCATCTTGCCTCAGCTGCTCAAGTAGTAAGGATAGAAGTGTGTTCCACCATACCCAGCTTAGATCACAAATTTTTTTTAACTCTGGTACTATGGTATGTTTACTTAATATATTATTGTTACAGATATGGGAGCTATACAGATATAGGCGATATAATGTATCAAGTTATACATTAACTAGCTGCCCAAACTAAGACTTGGACCTCGGTAAAACAATCAGGAAAGAGGCAATAAAGATTTTCCAAAGGCTTCAGGCTGTCCTAGTTTTCTTTAGGTTCATATAGTAAAATACTCTGACCGAACACAACCTAGGGGAGGAAAGGGTTTATTTGGCTTACATTTCTAGGTCGCAGTCCAAATGAGGAAAGTGAGGACAGGAACTCAAGCAGGAAATTGGAGACATAAGCCATAAACATGACTTGTTGACTTGCTCAGTCACTGGCTTATGTTTAGCTAGCTTTCCCATTAAAGCCCAGGACTACCAGCCTAGGTTCTGCTCACAGTAGGATGGGCAGTCCCATATCAATTAAGGCAATCAAGATAATCCCCCTCAGGTGTGCCCACATGCCTAGCTGATCTAGAAAGTCCCTCAATTGAGACACCCTTTTCAGGTGACTCTAGTCTGTGTCAAGTTGACAGTGAAAGCTAAGATATACGGGCCAGATAAAGTAACACATCTGAACACAGATTGGCAGGATAGACTCAAACGCAGATGATCATCTGAAGATGAAAGATGTGTAAAAGATGCAGCCACCATGTTGGTTATAGGAAGCTCTCATGGCAGATTAAATCCTAGCACATCTACCTGAACTAAAACGTCTTCTTCCCAAGCTGGGGTGTCTCAGATTCGATGGTAGAGTGTTTGCTTTGTGCATAAGGCCTGGGATCCTATTTCCTAAACCACAAAAAATCTTTTTAAAAAATATGGTTTTTTAAACCATGGTTAACCAACAATCACATAACTGGATATAAAGTCTACTCAATAGGAGAAGTTCATACCTGAGACTACAGCCCTTAAAGGACAACCTACTCTGTCACCTCACTAAATTAGTATCATTTCTAATTGTATTCTAAATATTTATTCTTATCCCCACAGAAAAATGTAGCTCCACCCCTCATCAAAGAAGCTTTTTTTGTGCAGAAAGTTACAACTGGTCAAAATACGCAGATCAACTGATCATGGATGCCTGTCCCAACATCAAGGAAGAATGATTATAAGAGCCAGAGGTCCAGGCATCTTCTTCGAGACAGAATCTTCTTTAAAAGCAAAAAGGACATGAAGTGGGGGAGGGAGGGATGTAGGGTAGATCTCAGAGGCATTAGGGGGAAGAGTTGGAGGTTTGTGTAATCAAGATACTTTGTATAAAATTCTCGGAGAATAACAAAATATTATTATGTTATTTTAAAATAAAAAAATTCCTGCACCTCAGAAAATTAGTAATAGATTTACTTCAAGACCCAGCTATACCACTCTTGGGCAAATACCTAAAGCATGCTTCATCATACCACAAGGACACTTATTCAAGTAGCTTTATTTATAATAGCCAGAACATAGAAACAACCTAAATGTCCCTCAACTGAAGAATTGGTGAAGAAATGGTGGTACATTTACACAATGGTGTACTACTGAGTTGTTAAAAACAATGACATCAGGAAATCCGAAGGCAAATGGATGGAACTAGAAAAGATCATCCTGAGTAAGGGTAACTCAGACCCAGAAAGACAAACAGGGTATGTACTCACTCATAAATAGATACTAGGCATAACATAAAGGATAACCAGGCATCCACAGACCCAGAGAGGCTATGAAACAAGGAGTGCTCGAGGGGGACACTTAGATCTCCCTGGAAAGGAAAAATAGAAGAAATCTCCTGGGTAGACTGGAGGTGGGTGGGAATGGGAACATGAGGGATCAGGTTGGGGCTGGATGAAGAGGGAGAGTACTGAAAGAAATGACTGGAAAAGGGGTGGCATTTTAGGGTCAAGTAGAAACCTGGTGCAAGGAAAACTCCCAGGAATCTACAAGAATGACCCCAGATAGAACTCCTAGCAATAGTGGGTACACAGCCTGAACTGGGAATCTCCTTTGACCAGGCAATACTTGCAGTGGAGGAACTGGGATTCCAATCCAGCCTCATAACCTTCGTCTTGCAATCTGTCCTGTCTATGGGATGTGCTGGGGTAAGGGTGGCACAGAGATTGTGGGAGTGGCCAACCAATGACTGGTCCAATCTCAGACCCATGCCACAAGATTCAGCCCACCCCTGACACTGCCTGGAGGGCCAGGACCCAGAGGCTGAAAGGCCCAGAGACCTAGGATAGAACCAAACATGATTGGCAAAAAATTCAATGTAATGATGCCTAATATTCTGCTATATTCAGATTGGTGCCTAGCCCAGTTGTCATCAGAGAGGCTTCATCCTGCAAGTGATGAAAACAGATACAGACCCACAGCCAAACACTCAAAGTCTAGCAACCCCTGACTCCCTGGGACAAATGCCACAGAAATAGGTAAGTTGAAGAAGCTAAGAGAACCTCGGCATGGTATGTCATATCTTAATGCTAGCATTTGAAAGACTAGAGTTTGAGACCATCCTGAGCTACATGGCAACTTCCAGATCAACGGGGGCTATGGAGAGATACCCTGTCATAATAGATAAAAGAACCCAAAAGGACAGGAATTTGGAGAGAAGAAACAGCTATCCTGGCAGCAATGTAACCCTCAGAAACTGCATCATGTCATGCCATGCATGTGTCAGCATAACCAAGGTGCTAGGAAAGAGGGAATGAGGATGCTGAGGATGCTGACTGGAAGATGGATCAAACCACATAGCTGAGAAAGCAAGAGGGACTACAGTGAATCAACAGTTTCCATACTCAGGCCATAACTGCCTCTCCTCTAATTATGGGTTCGCTTGTGTCTCTGGTACAGGGGCCAACAGTTTTAGCCCCTCCCTCCCGCAGATTCCTGTGTACATAGCATCCCTGAAGCACATAAAGTGTTAGACATCACAGACAGGCAAAGCCTCCTCTGACCAAGAATCTTCCTTTCGCCACAGTCTTCACACCCTACCACCTTCCTCCTTCAAGTATCCCAAATAGCAATCTCCCCTCACCAACAGTGTTTTCTCCCACCGTTCCCTCCTGTACTCCCGATTTTTGCACCCCTTATCTCCCCACTTGGCCTTACGTTGCAAGATACAACACAAATCTAGCTTTACCCAAGCCTAGGGACCACTAACTGAACACATGAGGTGAAGATCATAAACAGGGGTTAGAGATATGGCTCAAAGGGTCAAGATGCTTGCCACCAAACTGGAATAGAAGACTTGAATTTAATCCCCAGTACTTGCACGTTTATAGATCTGACTCCTGACAAGTTGCTCTCTGACGTTAAGATATGTACCATGGCATACATATATCCCTTGTAAGTAAATATAAGAAATAAAGCTGTGAGCTCCACTAAATGAACTTTGGAAGCTATGAGTCAAAATAAACATGCTCCCCCATTACACTAGGTATAGGCACAGCAATACAAGTGCTACACTGTACCCAGTCCAGACAAGAAGTGATGGTGACCCAAAGCTGATGCCTGGAAGTAGAGATAGTAAAAATGTAGAACATAAAAGGTTTGTGGATAGATTAAATATGGGGTACAGAAAAATGGGACACATGGCTAATAACTGCAAATATTTTGGCCTGAGAAAATGGACAGTTAGAGCTTCCTATGCTGTTATATGAAACAGAATCCACATGGCACACAGGGATCCAGAATTCTATTTTGCGCATGTTCAGTTTGAGGCAAGCATGCAGAAATGTTGATTAGCAGGTGGGAGCCTGAAGTCTAGAGAAGAGTATAAAACTAGGCATAGAAATATTACACACATTAACTGATGGCTAGTATTTAAGGCAATCTAATATTGGATTGAGTGATCATACAATAAAGAAATCCAAGACAGAACTTTAAAGTTTGAAATAGCCCCATGTTACAATTGAGGAAGATGTTACAGAAAGAATTAGCCAGGAAGACCAAAAAGAACTATCTGGCAAGACAGTAAGAAACCCAGAGGATTTAACATCATGGAAATGGTAAAGAAAGCATTTGAAGAAGGGCATGATTAACTGGGTTAAATGCCAATGATTTCACTTGGTTTTTAACCAAGTGAAAATGAGCCTTGAGACTTCATTCTGAATTTGTCAGTGAAGGGACAGTCATAACCCTGATGAAAATGCTTTTGGCAGAGTCAGGGGGACAGAATTATCCTGTGAGCCATATGTTTTTGTTTTGCTTTTAAAAAATTATTCTAGGTAAGATATTGCAAATCCTGAGCTGCTAGTAATTATAATTTCCTTAAAATATCTCAAGCTCAGAAGAATGCAAGAAATAAATAAAAGATTGTCAAAACGTCATCTCTTCTTGAAGTCTTTCCTGGCTGCTAGAGGCAGAACATTTTGTCCCTGCAAAGATTTTCTACTAGTGTCAAGAAGGTCACCCTATCTTTAAACATTTTACATACTTACACATTCCATCCTAAGAGGATTGTCAGGGTCAGAAACATATTATGGAGATCTTGCTTTTGTTTTTGTTTTTTAATAACAGATGAGGCCCTCAAATGCAGTACTGGTACTGTGACAGGACAAGACAGTGTAGATTCCTTCATCTTGTATTCTTGCTGAGCTATTCCAGGTTTAACTAGAATATGGTCTCCTTGATGGAGAATCCCATGGAAAACTATCCAGCTCTCCTCTAGGAACCAAAGGTCAGGATGTCCAGCTAACTTATCTTAACTTCTGTTAAACCCCATTTGTATGGAATCCCCTCCAGCTAAACACTAGCTTCTGATAAAAATGTCTTGCTTCAAAGAGCTTACTTCTGTGGAGCCTTTGGAGCTACATTTGAAAATCCTGTGTTTTTCCTCTACTGCTGGTAGGAGTGCAAACTTTTATAGCCACTTTGGAAATCAACACAGCAGTTTCTCAGAAAATTGGGAATCGATCTACCCAAAGACCCAGCTATACTATTCTTGGGCATTTACCCAAAGGATCCTCCATCCTACCACAATGACACTTGCTCAACTATGTTCATAGCAACTTTATTCATAATAACCAGAAATTGGAAACAACCTAGATGTCCCTCAACCAAAGAATGGATAAAGAAAATGTGGTACAGTTACAAAATGGAGTATTTCTCAGATGTTAAAAACAGTGACACCAGGAAATCTGAATGCAAATGACTGGAACTTGAAAACAAATCATCCTGAGTGAGGTAACCCAGATCCAGAAAAACAGACATGGTATGCACTCACTTCTAAGTAGATACTTGCTGTAAAGTAGAACAGAATCATGCTACAGTCCACAGACCAAGAGAGGCTAGGTAACAAGGAGGACTTAAGCGGGTGATGCAAGGATCTCCATGGAAAGGGGAAATATATTTCATGGGGGGTCTGGATGGGTAGAGTTGGCAATTGGAGGGATCAAGTGCAAGGGAGTAAATACTGAGAGAAACAACTGGAACTGGGGGGCATTTCTGGGGGCAAGGTGGAAACCTAGTACAAGCGAAACTCTATATAATCTATGAGAGTAACCCTAACAAAGACTCACAGAGCCTGAAACGGGCCATCTTCTGTAACCAGGCAAGGCCTCAAGTAGAGGGATTGGGACACTAACCCAGCCACAAAACCTTAGACCTACAGTTTGTCCTGCCTGTAGAGTGTTCTGGGGCTGGAGCCGAGCAGAATCTTCATCAAAGAGACCAGAGAGACTTCATCCAGCAACTGATGGGAATAGATGCAGAATCCCACAGCCACATATTAGACAGAATTAGGTGAGCCCTAAAGATGAAGGGGAAGGGATCATAGGAACCAGAGGGGTTAGAGACACCACCCACAGAATCAGCTGACTAGGACTCATAGGGACTCACAGAGGCCAGGGAACCTCTAGGGGTTTGTTCCAGATCCTCTACATATAGCTTATGGCAGAATAGCTTGCTGTTCTTGCAGGACTCCTAACAGTGGGAGTTGGCGGGGGGGCAGGGTTGTCTATGATTCTTTCACCTGCTTGTGGAACCCCTTTCCTTCTTTTGGGGTGTCTCATCTCGTTTTGATGTGATGGTATGTGTCTGGTCTTATAGTAGCATATTATGGCATGCGTGCTTGGTTGATGTCCCTGGGAAGCCTGCTCTTTTCTGAGGGGAGGAAGGCTGGAACTGAGGGGGAGAGAAAGTGGGGAGGGTAGCCTGGAGGGAGAGGAGGGAAAGGAAACTAAAGTAGAGATGTAATATATGAGAAAGGAATAAAAAATAAAATATAAAACTTAAATAAAATTAAGTAATACATAAAACCAAATAAATCAATCCTGTGTTCTGGATACTCGGGGCTACATCTAGGTTCTGAAACACTTAGGTGTGGTCCCAGCTTACTGGAATAAAGACTTTCAGTTGGCTATAAACTGTGTCAAACTGTTCATTTCTGGTGTGCTACCCTAAACAGTACAAAGAGAAAGAATCACACAAAACTTCTACTGGATCCCTTCACTTAATAAAAGAATCACGGCTTCATGTCCAGAATTTCTAGACAGCCATCCCTGTACTTAGCTTATCATATTATAGTCATCTATTGATGTGCTTATGTTTGACAGTAGACTTCTTAATTTTTAAAAATAAGGACAATAGAATCTGTCACAGATTCAACAAAAATGTGTTAAGTTAATAGAACATAAGTTGTGGCTTATTTTCAGGTGATTGATATTATCACCTTGATAAATATATTTACACTGTGTGTGTGTGTGTGTGTGTGTGCGTGCGTGCGTGCGTGCGTGTGTGTGTGTGTGTGTGTGTAAACGGAGACTGCACTTTGCTTTCCCAGATGCCCAGAAACTGTGTGTTTAATGACTCAGGCATATTTATAACTAGCTCTTATATCTTAAATTAACCCATTTCTAGTAATGTATGTATTGCCACAAAGCTGTGGCTTACTGGTAAGGTTCTGGCATCTGTCTCCTTCAGCAGCTACATGGCATCTCCCCTGACTCTGCCTTATTTCTCCCTGCATTCAATTTAGTTTTCCCTGCCTAGTTCTATTCTGCTCTGCCATAAGCCAAAACAATTTTTTTTATTAACCAATGGTAATAAAAACATAGTCACAGCATATAGAGGGAAATCCCACATCATATATCAACCAGATTTAGGGCTAATATAATATCTGAAATTGTGGTTGATTATTAGCATTGATTTTATTTTTCTGTTTTGTTTCAAATGTTTTTATTAATTACATCTTTTCATTTATTTTACATTCCATTTGCAGTTCCCCCCCTCCTCTCTTTCCATTCCCTCCCCTAACCTCCCCTCTATCCCTCCAATTCACTTCTCTTCGGTTTCTGTTCAGAAAGGGGCAGGCCTTTCATGGGTGTCAACAAAGCATGGCACATCAAGTTGAAGTAGGACTAAGTTCCTCCCATTGTATTAACACTGGGCAAGACAATCCAGTATGAGGAATAGGTTCCCCACAAATAGAGCAAGCTACACAGCTGTCACAGATATGCACAAAGGGCTAACTAACTATGGTGCCTATTAACATACCAAAGAGCATCCTGGCCACTAGGCTCACTCAGTACCTGTGGCTCTTCTCTGCTCTTCTTAACCTGCCCGGTACCCTTCCTAAACCTCTCCAGTCCAGGGGTTTGCCTTCCCTTCCCACCAGGTTCTCTTTCCTATATAACCCTGTCATTTTCATAATGCACTTTTCTGGTTCTCTCCTCTCTAGGTCCTCTGCTCTTGGCTCTTGGTTCCCATCTCTCTTCTCTTCCTCTCTTGCTCTCCCCATCCCCTCTCATCTTAAGGCCCAGTTCAGTCTACTGGCCATGTTTAGCTTCTTTCTTCCTTCCTTGCTTGCTTTCTCCTTATCCTCCTTTTTATTCTTCTTTTGCTGTGCATGGGGAGTATATGTATATACATAAATTAGAGGTTTGAGTCATATGCCTCCCTCAAAGAATTTTCCAACTTATTTCTAAATGTTAACTCCTCTACATATCTTTGAGAATTCCATACATGTGCATAATGCATTTTGATCACATCTACCCAGCTTCAAGGAGAGGCCGCAATCCTGAAGAAAACGGATCATCTGAACTGTCTGAGAGGCATTGGCAGTTGGTGGCTCCTGAGGAAACTGGAGATATATATGAAGGAAGGGTTCTCCAGTTCATTTTTGAAGACAGGGACTCTCACTGAACTTAGAGGTCATAAATTAGCTAGACTGGCTTAGTCAGAAAACCACAGAGGTCCTCCTTTCTCTACCTCCTCAGCACTGGGATTATATGCATTCAGGGTTCTGGGGATTTGAATTTACATCCTCACGTTCATATGGCAAGCACTTTCCTAACTAAGCCATCTCCTTAGTGCTAGTTCTGATATTCTTTGGTGCCTTGTTGCAGAAAAGGAACGAGTCTTCCTTTGTTTACTTCACTGGAGTTGAATTGCCATTTTTGCTTTGACAAAATAATTCATTTGATCTTGAAAGGAGGAGATGGGTCAAATAACAGAATCTGGAGTCTATTCCTTAAAAGTTTGGCAGGTATGAGAAGACAATTCTATAGAATCCCTTATATAGCATCCAGTTATAGAAATGTGGGGACTGACGAGAACCAAACAATATTTAGTATTTCAGGGGTTAGATGTAGCTTAGGGATATAGCTCTTGCCTGACAATCACTAGATCCTGACTCAATTAACAGGATTCACCACTGCAGAAAAAAACTACATTTTATAATAAATCTTAATGCTACTCTTCTAGAACCTGTATGTATGTGAACAAAAGCACAGTTAGGAGACACACCACCATTCATGCCACAGCCAGTGCATACGGCAAATGACAACTTTTGGGAACAGGTTCTCTCTAGCATGTCTGTTCTGGGAATCAAACAACAGGCTTGGTGGCAAGCACCTTACCCACTAAGCCATCTTGCTGTCCCAACAATACTTTTTTTAAAAACAAAACAAAACAAAACTGTTTTTTATTGTTTGAAGATAGGGTCTTCCTGTGTATCTAGACAGGCCAGAAATTCAGGATTTGCCTGGCCTCAGACCCATAAGAATTGGGATTATAGGTCCAAGACACTTCATGACAGCATCTAATTAATATCTTATGAAGAATTATCTAAAAACTTATTCTTAAGTATACCTGCCTGAACATATTCTGGATTAGTTTGCTTCTGTTCCAAGAAGACTGTTTCTTTCCCCTGTCTTCATATCATATTTATTTTAGAAATTCACTTTCTTCTTTTCTCATACTTTTATGGAGAAGTCATCCCACAAATATTATGAATCACCCAGAGAAAATAAAAACAAAATTGTCTTGGGTAGAATGGAATGTTAGAGCTCAGGACCACAAGAGCATGGAAGCTATCATTACTTATTAATAAACCAAAATCACCGGAGAATAAACTCAAATATAAAAATAAAAAAGCATGTCAAAAAATCCTTCAACATTCTTAAACCAATTTTTCTCTCTTTGCAAAGCTAACTTCGAAAAATTTGCATGTGATCCTTAGCTATCAACTCAATATAGCAAATAAACTGTTTTAGATAGTTGATAATGTATTTCAATGGGGAAAGTAAAAAAAAAATTTAAGTCGAGATCTAGAGAGATGTATGGCATCTCCTTAACACACTGATTTTTTTTTCCTCTAAATAATTCAGCTCAAAGCACTAGCCAACGAAGAGAACAATTCCAAAGCTTTCTCTTAAAGTCAGTTAAAATTGAAGGTTCATTGTAGTTGGTTAGTACCTCCACCTCTAAATTCCTTTTCCCATGACAATTTCCATATGAAAATCCCCCCCAAAGAAGAAGAATGCACTTATTTACTTAGTCTTACTCTCAGAAATTCCTTTAAGATTCTAGAATGGGTTTTTGCTCTCTTGAGCCAAGGGCCTTACGTATGCTAGGCAAGTGCTCCACCACTGAGCTATATGTCCAGTCATTATTTTAACAAAATAGGATTATTATGTGATCTGGACAATGATTTTCTTTATACTCTGGAAAAATAAAAAAAGGCAGGAAAAAAATCTTAGCAAAGATAAAGCAGGAGCAATCACTGACCATGAAATTAAACTTTGCTGAATAGCAACAGTAATAAAAATGGTATGGCAATGGGAGAGAGAAGGACACAGGTCAACAGAAGAGAAAGAAGTACCCAGAAGACCTACACACCTATGCTCAAATGAATTTTTACAAAGATGCAAAGGCAGTTCAGACCTTTCTACCAATAGTTCTGGGCAATTGCACATCTGTAGGTCAAAGTAATTAATCAGGACCCAAACCTTAAATAAAAATTAATTAAGTGAATCATAGCCATTTATTTAAAATGTAAAACTATTAGAAAAAGAGAGGATTTTAGGCCGTAGGCTGAGCAGAGTTCTTAGTTCTTAGTATTGGTGGATCCAATGATCTCCAGGATCCACCTGGTAAAAGGAGAGAAATGGTTCCCACAAGTTATCTTTTGACCTCCATGCAAGCCTACACCCATATATGCATATGCACACACACAATGGATAAATAAATAAAAATTTTTAAAGTTTAAAAAATAACACAGTCCAAAAAAGAGAAAGTGATGGGTTTGACCTCATTAAAATAAGAAATGTGGGGGAATGGGGTACAGTTCATTAATAAATCACTTGCCTAGCATATATAACATCTTGGATTCCATCCACAGTACCACAAAATTAATTAATTAATTCAAGGTAGAATTTGGGACTTCTGCCCTTCAAAACGGTGTTTACTGGGTTTGAAAAAACAAGTTGTGGACTGAGAGAAGGTACGTGCAATCCACATCTCACCCAAAGAATTGGTATCTAAAGTGTATAAAGAATTCTCAAAACTCAACAGTTAAAAAAAATCCAATTAGAAGTGAGGAAAACATAAGATGGCACTTTGAAATGGTAGTGCTTCAAGTGGCCAATAAGTGCATGATAACATGCTCAACTCACTAACCACTAGAGCAATGCCTATTCAACCTGGGCTGAAAGGTCATCCCATGCATCCTAGTTTGCTTTCTGTTGCTGTGACAAAATATTCTGACCAAAAGAAATGTGGTTGGGAAAGGGCTTATATGGCTTACATGCCCTAATCATAGTCCATCATGAAAGGGAGACAGGAAACCTGGAGGCAGAAACTAAAGCAGAGAGCATAAAGGCACGCAGCTTAATGGCTGCATGGGCTTGCTCCCCATGGTTTACTCAGCTTCTTGGGTTTTTGTCTGTTTGTTTTTCAGTATAACCCAGAGATGGCACTGCCCACAATGGGCTGGGCCCTCCCTACATCAATCATTAATCAACAAAATATCCCATAAATTTGCCTACATGCCAATCTGCTGGTCATATGTCTCAACTGAAGTTACCTCTTCTACCAAGGATAGTGTCAACATGACAAAAAACAAAACCCAAGAAAACAAAAGAAATTACATCATCAGTAACACTATGCTTATAAGACAGCTAAAGTAAATAGCAACACTAAATGCTAACCTGGTTATGGGGAAAGTAGATCACATATACATTTCCACTGGGCATGTAACATGGTATCTGATCTCAAAAATGGTTTGACAGTATTGAATCATTATTATATGACCCAACAATTTGGATTGTTATTCCAGAGAAATGACAACTTACATTCACATGAGCCAGAGAGATGGCTCAGTGGGTAATAACATTTGCCACTACGTCTGGGAACCTGAGTTGTATCCCCAGGAATCACAGGGTGGAAAGAGAGAACAAGTTCCTGAAAATTGTCCTCTAACAACACATGTGCTGCAGTGTGTGTGCACTCACACATGTGTACATGCACAACAAATAAACATATTTCAAAAATATATTTACACAGACCCTGTACATGAACACTCATAGAAGCTTTATTCCTAACAGCCAAAAGCTAAAGCTATTCCACATTCCTCAACAGGCAAATGATTAGAGAAATTATGGTACATATATGGAATATTACTCAGCACTAAACATGAATACACAATTGATACAAAAGTCAACTTCAATAAGCCTCCAGGGAATTATGTCATGTTGGAAAAAAAAACCTAGAGTCAAATTAGCAGATGGTCTCAATGTCAGATACTGGCTGGAATATAATACCATCATTTTGCAGGATGTTATCACTGGAAGCAACTGGGCATAGGGCACCTACAACCTGTATGTATTACTTCCCATATGGCTATACCTAGGAACCTGTATGTATTACTTCCCATATGGCTATGCCTAGGACCCTGTATGTATTACTTCTCATATAGCTATACCTAGGAACCTTCAATTATTTCAGTAAAAAAGCAGGGATGAGGGAGAGGGCAAGTATAAGACTGGAGTCAGCCCCACAGTCTATCAAAGGAATGACCAAATAAGGACAGTTCCCACAACCCATCACCACGCTCTGCCTCTGAAACTTACTCAAGTATGTCTGAAGATTAAATAAAAAAACCCTAAAACCTCAGCCAATTAAAAATATACTAATGTAACTGCTGCTTGCTTGACCAATTATGTTTGAGATGACCTAACTGTTCCTGAAATTTCCCTAGCTGTGCTTAAAAGGAGCCTGCAAGCTCCTCTCAGGGTGGTTGCTATTTTGTACAGGTATTCAACCCTGCATGCTGGTAAATAAATGCTCTTTGTTCTTGCATACCATTTGAGTCTGGGGTCTTCTTTCAGCATTATCTCATAACCCTACAGGCTCAGAGGTTAAAAGTACTTGCTGCTCTTGCAGAGGACCCAGGTTCAGTTCTAGACATCCCTTCCTTTGGGATACCAATCATAGCATTAGAACAGCAGCAAAGAATCTGGTCTTCAACTGGTCAAGCCAGTCACTTTGTGATATTAGAGCTTCCTGGTCAAAATTGAGCATGCTGGAGCCAAGGTTAGGAGAGAGTAAAATACATGCCTCTCACTTGGCCCTGCTTTCAGCAATCTTCCCATCCCTAACAATCTGCACCTGTCCTTTCTACAACTGCAGTGCACACCCAGGAGATGGAAAAGGAAATCCTTTGAATTTGTGCTAGGGAACTCTGGAATTCCACTGTGGAAAAACTTCTCCTCAGATTTCCCACTGATAGGCGTACATAAAAGGTATTTGCTGCTCCCAGAAAATGTAAACCAGGACAGCAAGAAGCAGGAAATGAATGTCCCTCACCATGCCACAGATACTGACTGAGTCACAACATGCATATGCACACCTTGATGCTCTCCTGGCCACTTTGTCTAAACCAAGCTTCCCAGGAGCCATTGTCCTGGTTGGATTTTTTCACTTTGTAACAAGCTAGAGCCATCTGGGAAGAGGAACATCAATTAAGAAAATGACTATCAGATTATCTGTGGGTAAGTCTCTTGTTGATTAATGTTTGATGGAATGGGCCCAGCCCACTGGGGGTAGTGCCACCCCTGGGGCAGGTGGTCTTACCTGCATGGTATAAGAAAGCAGGCTGAGCAAGCCATGGCGTCAGGTTCTTGTCCTGACTTCCCTTCATGGAGGACTGTGAGTTGCAGGGTAAAATAAACCTTTTCCTCTTCAAGTTGCTTGTGATCCTGTTGTTAGCCACAGTAGCAGAAATGCAACTAAGGCAGCCATATAGCCTATTTAAGCAACACAGGAAAAGACCTTCCTTTCCCCTCTCTATTCACAGCCACCCAAATAAGAATTCTTTTGTTTCACTAGCATCAGTGGAAGACAACACTGAGATGCTCACTCCTGACATGATCTTTTCAAGCTCAGTTTGTTCCTGTCTTAGTTTTTAACCATGGTCACTGAAGGTAGAGAGGGACAGTGGACAATCAGCTATTCAGGATCTGCCCTGTATAAGGAAAGCACTGAGAGGTGACCCAAAGAGCAATTGATCACAATTTCTCCATCAGATGAGAACTACCTTGTCACAGGTGAACAAACCCAATTTAAGCAGAGTCCTAGGCCAGAAGCCCAAATCCAACATGTCAGCTCCAACTTCTTGCTCCCAAGAAGAAAACAAAAGCAACAATGAGAAGGCCAGAAAGGATTTAAATCAAAATGGCTATGTGGAGGACTGTTCTAGTTTCCTTTCTGTTGCTGTTATAAAGCAACCTAGAGGTAGGGAAGTCACTTAGGAGAGGAAAGGGGTTTATTGGTTTATAATTGTATGTTACAGTTCATCACTGAGTGAAAGTCACAGAAGTAAGAATTGGAGACAGCTGGCCACATCAAATCCATGGCCAAGAGCACAGAAAAGGATTTGCCTATGCCAATGTATTCTAGCTGGCAGAATTATGAAGTACAGTACAAAATTCAATGTGATCAGTTACATGCTTAATATGTAAGTAAAAATGTAGGAAAAGGGACTCTCATTTTTGGAGTCCAAATTTACATACAGGAATATCAACAGAATATTATGTAATTTTCAAGTATGAGGAGATGCTTCAAGAGGTGGCCAAGACTTGGCATGGTGGCACTCATTCCAGTGCTAGGTAGGCTGAGACAAGAGGATCAGGAGTTTTAGGTCATCTTGAGCTATGTAGTAAGTGCAAGGTAACGCTGGAACACATAGGGAGATCCTGTCTCAAAACAAACAAACAACAAGAAAAAGAGAGGTGACTTAGACCCAAGTGGTAAAATGTCAATAGCTACTGGGAACAAAGTGACACAATTCTTTAAATCACCACCATCCTGTAAGAGGCTAGGGAGACAGCTCAATGGGTAAAGAACTTTCTGTGTGAGCATTATAATTCCACTTGCTGGGAAGGCAGAGACAAGAGTATCCCTTGGCCTTGCTGGCCAGTCACTCTAGCCCAAGCAGTGAACTCTGGGCTCAATGAGAGAACTTATCACAAAAAAATAGGATGGAGAAGTTTTGAGGAAGATATCCAGTGTTGACCTCTAGTCTCCACACACCATGTGCATGCACAGTTACAAGCACACACAGACAAACACAGCACACAAACATATACACATACACATATACAAAATAAATCACTTAAAAATTAAAAAAAATTCATCATGTACCATGGCATTATACACCCCTATTATTTCATCTCCCTGGCAATGTTCTTCCACAACTCCATCTAATAACTATTTTATAACTATGCTTATCAGCCTTCTGTTACAATATCAAATAATGATAATCAGCTTATAAGAACAAGAGCTTACAGTTTTAGAGGTTTCAGTCTATGGGTGGTTGGTCCTATTGCGTTAGTGCCTGTGATGAGGCCAAAGATCATGGCAGGGGCATGTGGAGAAAAACTGCTCATTTTGTAGCAGCCAGGAAGCAAGTAGATGAAGAAAAAGAGGCAGGGGTCCTAATATCTCCTTTGAGGATATACCTCCAAGTCACCACTAGGCCTCATCCCTTTAAGATATCACCACCTCTGTGTAGCACCACAGTGTAGATACCAAGCCTTTTTTAATACATTTGTCTTTGGATTTGGAGGACATTTATTCAAACCATTGTAATACCTTTATTTTGCATTATAAAGTATCATCAAATTAACTCACTCAAAATGAGCAATTCAACGTGCTTTGATAAAATGAGAATCTAATTTTAGAACACTTTCATCATCCCCAAAGGAAATTTCAATAGCAGTCAGTCCTCATTACCCCTCTACATACCCTTAGGTAACACCCATCTACTTTATCCTCCTATACATCATCCCACTCATATCTTACACAAACAGGATCATATAATACAGCATCTTTTGCATATTGTTCTTTGATGTGGGATGGTCACACACACAGAGAATCTCTTTTTAAAAAAATAAGGGAGATATGATACAGAGATGAATACTTTGCATTAATATTGATCTTGTTCTATTGATTCAAATTTAAAGTCAAATTTGTTATATGTATTCCTGTTCTTGTTTAAGGTATTATGTTTAGAAAGCTCATTTAAAAATACAATGTATTATTAAAATTACAGATTAATAGATAGCCCTCTATAATAGTCAAGCTGTAGTCATGTTAGTTAGGTTTTCTAGATGTACAGATATATACTTCAGATAGACACATATTCTTCAGACCTTTCAAAGACTTACAGAGCATGGCATTTAAAATATTTTAAGAACTTAGACTTTTCTTGACAGTGAGACATGTCTGCTTCTGGCAGCACCAATTACTTCGGAGAGGCTAACAGGCATTGAAGAAACTTGTTTTGGAATTTACCTTTCATGTGACAAAGCCAGCCATTTGGGCAAGAAACTGCTCTAGCCTGGACTGCTTGACAGCATGCTGTATAAACTGGACATCTGGGACCCAAAGAGAAATGACCGATGACCTTTCCCTAAAGAAGGTGAGACAGTACTTCAGGGTTCCTGCTTCACCAAAGAAACTTCCAAAAGTGACTGACAAACTGCCAATATAAGTGAAACAGTCATTCAAAGCTCATGCTTTATAGCAACGTCTACCAGATACTACAGTCCTGTAGGCTGAGTATGGATGTCCCAACATTATAGAAGAACTTTGGGTGACTGTCCAGACAGCAAGATGTCTCTGTCAATTCTAGAGTTTGGGAAGTTGTTTGCAATGCACTCCCTGTTTACTTAAGTAATATTATATCCTTCTGGGGGGTCTTTGAAGAGTTGAAGACAGATATAGTTTTCCATAGTTATGATAAAGGATAATTTAGATATAAAACTTTAGACTCACAAAGGATAGATGATAAAGGTTTTCTTTAATTTGTCAAATGTAAATGGACTAAATATTGTAATGATAACTATTGCTTGATAACTGTTTTGTATATGCAATTTTATTATGTTAAAGTTAAAGCCTTTCTTTTTAATTAGCCCAAAAAGGGGGAGATGATGTGGGTTGTTCTTCTGTATATGTGTTTCTTTTATTGGTTGATGAATAAAGCTATTTTGGCCAATGGCTCAGCAGAGTAAATTCAAGCAGGAAATCTGAGCAAAGATATATAGAGAGAGTAGGCAGAATCAAGTAGATACCTTATAGTTGCCGAAAGAGAAAGATACCAGGACAGAACCTTACCTGGTAAGCCACAGCCTCATGGTGATACATAGATTAAAAGAAATGGGTTAATTTAAGATGTAAGAGCTAGCTAGGAATATGCCTAAGATATTGGCCAAACAGTGTTGCAATTAGTATAGTTTCTGTGTGATTATTCAGGTCTGAGCAGTCAGGAAACAGCAGTTGGGAAATGAATGAGCAGTCTCCACCTACAGCTCTTTAATGGTTCAGCTATGCTGTAACATTTCTTTTTATGGCTGAATAGTATTCTAGCAACAAGTATGTTAGCACATGTTTGTAATCCTAACAAAAGGACTGTAAATTTGAGATCAGCTTGGTCTACAAATTAAGTGTGAGGACAATCTCAGCTATGTTGAAACCCTATCTCTAAAATCTAAGTGAAAAAATGTAAAATTATTTGATTTTTGTGTAGAAACCACATTTTCATTTTCTACCAACCACTGTCAATCAATCAGTTCAGAGTTAGTTAGTTTATTTCTACTTTTAGCCATTACAAAGGATTCTGGACTGGAGATATTATGTGAGCTTTTCTTAGCATGTATAAGAACTGCAGGTCAATCCAAAGCACCAAAATAATAATCATAATAATAAAATTTATAAAAGGATAAACAATTCTCTCATATACTCTTATTTGCATGTTTTTCCTTAGGTGGATACTTAGGAGTGCTGTGACACACAGTGACTCTCTGTCCTTGCCAATACTTAATTACCATTTTGTTTGTTTGTTTTGCTACAGCTACCCTTTGGTCTGAAATGATATCTTATTGTGGTTTATTTGCATGCCTTATAGTGTTACTTGCATGTCTCTACTAAATAAAGCTATTGAACAGTTTTGACATGCATATTTGCTATTTCTATATTCTCAATGCTTATTATAGCCATTTACCCATTTTAATTGGATTATTGTCTTAGTTGTTGCTGGGTTTTGAGGATTCTTTATAAATTCTAAGTCCCCTATCAGCTATACGGCTTGCAAACATTTCCCCCATACTATGTGCTGACTTCCTTTTCAGTTTTCTGATGGCCTCTTTTAAAGCTTAACTTTGGTGATGTATTATAGCACCATTCGTAATAGCAAAAAGCTGAAAATACTAAGTGGATAGGCTGAATAAACTATTGTTAAGTGCACACAATGGGTTAGCTTTATAGTTGTGAAAAGCAATGAGGCCTAGCTCTATATTCTATTAAGTGACTTTCAAGATATGCCATTAAAATGAAATAAAAAAATTAAGAGAATAATCAGAGGTTACTGTTTATTTAGTAAAGAGGAAAAAAGTAAATACTTTCAAGAGATTGTTGTTTTAAAAACAGACTGGAGGGAGACAGAACCAAAAAAGAAAAGAGAGAAACAAGGAAGGGGAGAAGAGGTGGGGAAAGAGAGAAAAATCATTCTTAAGGCTAGTTATAGAGAGAAGGAGGAAGCAAAGTTGTGAGGTCATGAGCCCTGTCTCATTTTATAAATTTGACTTTGAAACCATGCAATGTTTTTACATTATAATGAAACAACAAAATAAGAATACAATGCACAATGAAAATAATGAAGCTAATTGAATATGGAGATGGTGACAAAACCTAGCTCATGACATTTATATAAATAAAATTGAAAACTAGTAATTTGGAGCATTTGTATAGTAGAGGCAATGTACTGGATTCAAGCCAAAACATTGCCAAATACTGCATGTCCCAAATATGTAGTATTACTACACATTTACTTACCTTAATTACTACAAATTACTCAGTTGGTAATTTGGAAATACATTACTAGTGAAAGATATCCTTAAAACAGAGAAAGCTACACTACAAAGAACCCTTTAAAAACCTTAATAGTTAATAATCAATAAAGTCATTGTTATTTGTGTCAGAAATTCTAAGAATATATACTTATGCTGAGACTAGCAAATAACTAATTGTTGACAATGTAAGTAAACTATAAATATAAAATCAAAGAAGATAAAGAATCCTAAAATCCTTAATTTGAATTGGAAACATCAGTTTTAAAGTATCTTGTAATTTTTCTTTAAAATATATGCGTACTTCCTAAGTTTGATTTAAAAGCAATACATTTCAAGCTACAGATTAGGAGAAAATATTAGAAGCCCACATAGCAATAATAGATGTTTATTTAACAACAACACTAATATCTCGAAAGTAAGGTAACAATCAGATTTAAACAAGTAGAAGAAGAATGGATAGTTTTCAAAGGAGATTACAAATGGTTAACAGTCTATCAACATCCCAGACATTAGGGAAATTAAAATTCAAATGAGATATACTACATGTCTATTAAAATGGCTAAAATGCAAAACATTGACAACATCAAATGCTCTGAACAACTTGAATTTTTATTCATTACAGCTGCCAATGCAAAATGGAAATGGGCCACCAAACACAGGCCTCTCAATGTGCTAGAGAAAAGGAGGCAGGAAGATCATGAGTTCAAGCCCATTTTTGTCTAAATAGTAAATTCCAATTGAGTCCAACTTGGGATACATAAGACCCTGTCTCAGAGGAGGCAGTCAATTTCTTATCAAGTTAAATATATATACACCATATGACCTGTTGAGAATTTATATGAAAGTCAAGTGTGCCAACACTCATAAGAAATGACCATTTTGCTGCATTTTTTTGAGATAGGGTCTCTCTGTAGCCCTGGCTCTTCTTGAACCACTAAGTAGACCAAACTGTCCTGGAACTCACTATGTAGACAAGGCTGACCTTAAACTCACAGAGATCCACCTGCTTCTGCCTCTAAGTCAGGAATTAAAGGTGTGTAAAAATGAATGTTCAACTTCACTAGGAAGTCATGGAAGTACAGATTAAAACAACCAAAGTGGGGATGGAGTTGGCTGGAGAGATGGCTCAGTAGTTAAGAGTGGTTGCTGCTCTTCCAGCGGACCCAAGTTGGTTCCTGAAGTCACAACAACTCACATTTCTCCTTTAACTCCATCTCCAGGGTGTCCAGTGTCCTCTTCTGCCTTCTACAGACACATGAACACACGAGGTAACACACATGTTTACATGTAAATAAAAGTAAAAAATAAATTTTTAAGACTGAAAAGAATTGCAGTACACTCACTGACCAAAATATGTAAAATTAAAAAACTAAACAATACAAACATTTAGAAGTTTAAAAACATAAATAAAAATGCCTGTGGAAATGAAAATTATTACTTTGCAGAGTCCACTAAACCTCCCATATCAGTGCCATACAATCCAGTAATCATAGTGAAAGAATTGAACAAGAGGATCATAGCAAGAGTATTTGTCAAAGCCCCAAAGGAGCTATCTATCAAGAGTAAAATATACAAAGGAATCTAAATACATGGCATATTCAAACAATGGAACATTAGCCACATGGACAAATCTCACAAACATAATGCTGAACCAAAGAAGTCACAGAAGAAAAATCACAGAACATTTCCACATACAAAAGGTTCAGGTGAAAGCCAAAAAGTTAAAAATAAATATTATTTTATTGTTTATAGTGACAAAAGTCAAAATAGTGACTACATGTAGAGAATGCCATATGATTAAAAGGGAAGAAAGGGTCATATAATTCCACACAAAATACAAAATACTCAGTTAAATTTCATTTCTAAACAAGTAATATTTTAGTATAACAAGGCCTCAGACCATATCCAGAACATTGATTTTTACCTGCTGAAAATAGCAAGCCCAGTCAAGGGGTTGCTTTCAGAGTAGTGCTAGTGCTAGCGCTCCATCCCTTGATGTGCAGCTCAGGAACTATGCGTTCTTCTGCATGTGTTAGTCTTCCCAGTAAAAGTTTTTTAAAAGCAAAATACACTCTGTACTATGTTGCTGATTTTAAAATATCTCATCCAAACACTCTTCTTTCCTTCCCACCCTTAAACACTGCATGTGAGAACTGAGATACTTCTGCAGGCAGTGGGCATCAGTAATCAGAAGCATAGCAGAGCCAAAAGCTGGAGGCTCTGCTTACATTTTTTTTAAAAAAATTACTTTTGCATAGCATGCTTCTTTATTTCTGGAATCTTTTTTCATGCCCTCCTTCTTGAAGCCTTTCTTATTTGGCTGACTTAATCTTACCAAAGATTAATGCTAGGCTTCAGAGGCCAGACTCTTAACCTCCATCAGACAAGAAATGAAATGCACTGATGTGAGGGGTTAAAAAAATTAATCTCAGATGGAAAATCTACAAATAGTGCTACTCTAGGGCCAGCAACTCAGATACAGACACTGCTCAGAATGTGTAGTCACTTGGATGCACTGAATGCTTTGTAAACTTTGATCAGAGGTTTACAAACACCTCGATGGGCGTCATGCCACTTTCTTTTCATTCGTTTTACTGCCTTCTAATAAAGACACTGGCAAACCCAAGTAAAGGGCAGAAACTCCTAGCAAACAAAAGCCTGACTAGTTTTCCTCCTGTTACATACACTGCTACTTATTGCCGAGTTCTTTAATGTTCTAGGGGGGTTATGATGTTTGGAGGGTTGTTTGTTTTGTTTTGTTTTGTGTTTGTACTTTCACCGTGTACTCTGGGATTAGGTGCCTGTCTCCATAGTGTGACACTAAACTTTATAGGCAAATGGAAGGCTTCCCTATCTGCCATGCCTCCTGGTGGATTTTTCTATTTAATAACAAATTTTATGTTTTGTTTTCACCCAGAGTACTAAAGAAAATAATTAGACTCATGGGCTGTAAAGACCAGCTGCCTGAAAGAAAACTAGTATCACCACGAAGACCAGTTCTGGGCCTCAGTTTTCTCTACTCTAAATGGGAACAAAAATAGTATCGAATTCAAATGGCTGTTGTGAACACCCACAGCGATTCTAGTACAGCACGGGACACACATTAAACACTCCCTGGTTATTTTATCATCACCATCATCAGCTACTTTGGATGGCCCTGATACCTGTACTTAGATGTCATCTAAGGAAAACATTCAGATGTACTTTAAGAGAAAGGAAGGGAGGGAGCATGAGGTTTGGATTTGGGTGTACTCAGTACACAGGAAAAAAAGGGAAGGAGCTAGCTCTCCGTACGATCTAGGGAGATAAACACTCCTGGATCCTGTCTGAACCCCAGGATCTGGCCAGGACCTCGGGCGTCCTGCCTACTCACATTGCGGTTAAAGCTGTTGCCAGGCAGAAGCGGCAGAGCCATGCCTGTCAGCGTCCGATGAGGATTGAAAATCCGACCAGAGAGAGATAGACAGGCTATGGCCTCGACCGCCGTTTGTTTGACCCCTGCGTTACCTGGTGACCGGAGGTAGCGTCACGGAGGGAGGAGGGGCTAAGATAGGCGGGGTAGGGTTGGGGGCTTGGGGCGGGGCTTAGGGCCAGAGCCAAGGCCTGGGAGGGGGTGGGGCGAAGTAGAGGCTAGAGGCGGAGGCGGGGCCGAGCCCGCAGGGCCCCTCCTGTCCCTGGTCTCCCTGTCCAGCCCACCCATACTAGCAGCCTAATCCAGACTTCACTGGTCTCCCCGCCCACACAGTGAGGTGCTGGATTTCCACTCACATCGCTTTTGGCTTTCACTCCTTTTTCCTGGAGCTCATATTCTCCCATGAGAATTCTTGCCACAAAATTGTATACCATTTTGTTATTAAATTTAGTTAAAATGCCCAGAAAAGTACAGAAATTTGACGGACGCCTGTGAGCTCACAGAGCTGTGTTGCATTTACATCAACCTTTATTTTGTAATTAAAACTTTCGAGACAAACCTAAAATCATTCACAACCTACAGGGAAACCCATTCCAGCAGTAACCATGGCCTTCAATCCTTCCTCTCGATCATTTTATATATGAACTAAGCGTGGAAAATGTAAGGGCCAATCAGTAGTGGTCAGGGGGAGGGTCAAGGAGCATAAAATGAGACTCTAACCCGGCATGGTGTCTTGCACCTGTAATCCTAGCACTCAGGAGGCAAAGATAAAATGATTACCTGAGTAACCCAAGTCAACCTGGGCAACACTGGGAGATTATGCCCCAAATAAGCAAACACATTCAAGACTATTCCATCATGCTCCAAGATGCATAGGAGGAAAACCTATGGTTAATTAGTCACATCTCTGATGGCTCTACACTCTGCTGTTTATTGCGTCTCCTCCTACTTCTGTTGAGACGGCCTAACCCCAATTACGGCTTGCCTTATTCTCTCCCTTAGAAGTGGCAGTGGGAACAACTGATCATGTTTGCAGAGCCTTCATTTGTGGATTTCAAAATGTAGTTGTTACACTCTTCTTCAGGAAGCTGCCTTGCCTTCCCCCTTCAGGCCATCAAACTCCTTGGCTAGGTCTAGAGCTCTTGTCAGCTGACTTTTCATGTTTCTTCTACTGCTTTGCCTCGCCCTTCCTCTGCCCAGCTCCGAGAAACCTCTAGCTGTTTTTACCAGGCAGGCTCTGGTGGTGGAAATCACACCACCTTCTAGCAGCATGCCTTTCTTCCTATGCTTTATTGAGGTAAACCTTTCTTGTCTTCTGGGACTTGATTTAGTGTGTGAGAGAGACACAGGTTTTGCCATTGCTGGGAAATGAATATTCCCTCAGCTCCCTGCCATCCCTCCTCCGTCTGCATTAAGCATAACACTCACTAATTGTGCCTTCCTCCTCCTGCATTGTAATCATGTGTTTACTTCAATTTTATTTAAATGCCTGAAAATTCTTCAAAGACAGAGATTGTTCTTCAGCCATCTCCATCTTTATTTTCTGTGATTATAGCGTTTACATTTTTCCTTGCCTCCCACACATGCTACTTGCCATGGACATGGAGTCGAACCACTGAGTGACCCAGACCCTGCTCTTTTCATCTATGGGTTTTATATTTGAGATCTTTACATGTTGACACGTCCATCAGATGGACTTCATTCATCTTGTGTGCATTCCTTTTTTAGAACATAAATCAGTTCCCCATCTACTGATGACAATGACTGTTTTCAATGTTTTACTAATTACCAACAATAAGCAGCGAGTGACCTAAATCTCTTCTTTTCTTTTGTTTGGGGGTGTTTTGTTTTGAGACAATTTCACCATGTAGTTCTGGATGGCCTCCAACTGGTAGTTTTCCTGCTCCTGCCTCCCGAGTGTTTGGGGCTACAGGTGTATGTCACCAAGGCCAGCTTCTCCTAAATGCTTTTTAAAAATACCTCCTTTTTGTTATTATTTTTTATTTAAATAACTTTTTTCATTTATTTTACATACCAAACAGTCTCCTCCCCTTTCCCATCTACCCCCGCCCACATCCATTCTTCCTCATCTCCCTTCAGAAAGGGACAGGACTCCCAAGGGCTTGCACAAAGCATGGCCCATCAAGTTGAGGCAGGACCGAGCTCCTCCCCTTACCTCGAGGAGAGGCCAGGTAATCCAGCATGGGGGACCTGGTTAACAAAAGCCAGCTAGTGCCAGGGAGAGGTCCTGATCTGAACGTTAAAAGTCTTACTAAGAGACCAAGCTACAAGATTGTCACACACATGCAGAGGGTCTAAATCGGTCCCATTTAGGCTCTCTTACTGTTGGTCTAGTGTCCACAAGCTCCCATGAGCTCAGGCCAACTGTCTCTGTCGGTTCCCCTATCATGGCCCCCTGGCTGGCACAATCCCTCCTCTCTTTCTTCCACAAGACTCTTGAAGCTCAGCACAGTGCTTGTCTGTGGAACTCTTTCTCTGCTTCCATCAATTACTGGATAAAGTATCTCTTTATTGCCTAATTGATGGCAATCAGGATAGTCACCAATCTGTTTACAGTAGTTCAGGCACCCTTTCTACCATTTCTAGGAGTCTTAATTAGGGTCATCCTTGTGGGTTCCTGGGGGTTTCACTGGCACCAGGTATTTCCCTAACCCCAAAATGGGGCCTCTATCAAGATGTCTCTTTTGTTATTCCTCCATCCTGCCTCCAACCCACCTCCTGCACCCAGCCCACCCAACCCACTCCCTCTTGTTCCTATCCCTCCATCCCTCCCAAACCCCACCCCCAGTTTACCCAGGGAAATCTTTTTACTTCCTCCTCCCAGGAAAATCCATGCATCCCTCTTTGGGCCCTCCTTGTTATGTAGCCTCTCTGGGGCTATGGATTATAAGTTGGTTATCCTTTCCTTTACTTCTAATAACCACGTATGGATGAGTATGTACCATGTTTGTCTTTCTGTGTCTGGGTTACTTCACTCAGAATGATTTTTTTCTAGTTCCTTTCATTTGGCTGCAAATTTCATGAGGTCATCATTTTTACAGCTGAGTAATACTCCATTGTGTAAATGTACCACCTTTTCATTATCCATTCTTCAGTTTAGGGGCATCTAGGTTGTTTCCAGGTTTTAGCTATTACAAATAATGTTGCTATGAGCATAATTGAGCCACTGTCCTTGTGGTATGATTGCTCATCCTTTGGGTTTATGCCTAAAATTGTTATAGCTGGGTCTTGAGGTAAATTGATTCTCAATTTTCTAAGAAACCACCATACCAATTTCTAATGTGGCTATACAAGTTTGACTCTCACCAACAGTGGAGGAGTGTTCCCCTTATTCTACATCCTCACCAACATAAGCTGTCACCAGTGGTTTTTATCTTAGTCATTCTGACAGGCAAAAGATGGTATCTCAGAAAAGTGAACTAATTTCAATGTACTAGAAAAGCTTCAACAATAGAATCTCAGTTTGGTGACACAGGCTTGTGATGCCAACTACTTGGGAAGCCAAGGCAAGAGGAGCACAAGTTCAAGTGAGTTCAAGGCCAGCCTAGGCTATTTATAGAGCCCTTATCTCAAAATAAAAGTAAAAATGCATAAAAACAAGCAAACAAAAACAAAACAAAACAAAAACCAGACTAGGGATGTAATTCAATGTGTAGCACTTGCCTAGAAGCATGGGACCACTCATTAGAAAATATTACAGCTAATTACCATTTACACTTCTTCCAAATTCAACTGTTTTGTCTCTTAGTACACTGGTTTTACCATAATGTCTATATTGGGACTTTCCTATTGTAAACCTGTAGACAAAACATGTCTTTGTCCCTGAATACTTCAGCATTATTTCCTAAAAACAATGATAGTCTCTTACTTAACTGAAGTGTCACAGTCAAAAATCAGAAAATTAGAATAATACCATTATCTTATCTAAAATTCAAATCTTGTCGACTCTCCCAATATGTCCTTTTGCCCAGAATCTGATCCAGCATCACACATGGCTCTTAGTTTTCTGTATCATTATCCTCCTGTAATTTGGAATACTCTTCCATCTTTCCTTTTCCTGACCTGACTTGATATTGAGAAAACAAACCTCATTATCAGGGGGAAAATGTCCTTGGTTTATGATAACTAATATTTCCTTTGGGTTATGGCTTGGGACAGAAATGTTACAAAGAGAAAGTCTATGTTCTCTTAGTTCAACAAAGAACCAAACATGATACTGCAATCTTATAATAGCTGTTGATGCTTACTTGGGATAAGATGCAGTATACCAACTTCTTGTTCAATAGACAGGAAAACCAATATAGATATGCAAAGAAAGAAATATGATATAAGCTAGGAGTCTCCACTGATAATTCTTCTTTCAATCAGCATAGTAGAATGCTTGTTTCCTCCTTTGCGCATGTATATGTGTGTGGTATATGAATTCATGTTCACATGTGTTTGTGGGTGCTTGTACACATGTATGTAGAGGTGAGAGGTTGATGTGTGGTTTCTTTCTTGGAACATTCACCACTTTAAATTCTAAGTCAGAATTTCTCACTGAAGAAAGAACTCACTGTTGGGGCTAGTCTAGCTAGCTAGCTTGCCCTGGGGATCCCATCTCTACCTCCTGAGGATTATTGTTGTGGGATCATCTTTTTGTACACTGTGAAGATGTGTCACTCTATTTGGCTTAATAAAAAGCTGAATGGCCAATAGCTAGACAAGATTTCCAGGTACAGAGGACACTTGGAAGGAAATAGGTGGATATTCCAAGAGAAAGAGGAAGCAGAATGGGCAGTAGAGAGTAAAGGTAACCAAGCCACATAAAAGAACATAGATTAAAAGATATGGGTTGATTTAAGTTATTAGAGCTACTGAGAAACAACTTAAGCTATCAACCAAGCCTTCATAACTAATAGTAAGTCTCCATGTCATTATCGGGCAGCAGACTGTCCAACAAAAAAGTCAGATTACAGGTTATGATTGCAAATTTCGCAGGTTCAATTCAGGTTTTACATGAGTATTGGAATCCAAACTCTAGTCATTAACTTTGTGTAGCAAGAACTTTATCTACTGAGCCATGTCCCCAGCTCTGGTGTTCCCCTTTCTGTATCTCATACTTTAGAAACCTGTTTCAAATGAGCATCAAAGCATTTGCTTATTTGTCCAATACAAAACCACAAAAACAGTTTTAGGCCATCCAACTGGGTAATGGGTAGCTTTGTGGCAGAATACTTGCTTAATATATAGTGGCCTGGAGCTTCTTCCCATCCCCGAGGGTGTAAAAAGCGCATAACTTAGGTCTGTGTGAAAATCAAATCTACCCTGGGCTCCACTCTTTGTTCACAGCACTTTCTGTTAGACTTAAGACTTACAGTTAAAATACCAAGCTGAAAACTTTCTTGAGTTTGTTTCCCTCTCTGTGTTTGTGGTATTTATATTATTTATTTGTAAGCCATTTTGGTTCATTCATCTATTGAAAGACCACATTATTTATTCTTTGGCTTACGATATATAATTTGTATCTGTACTATATTGGTCTGCTAAGTTTGGCAAATTATTTTTTTTACTTTCATCAATTTGGTCCATTTTCTAAACCATTATTTCTTTTCTGTATCCACATTTATTATTTTTTTCTTATGGTTTCTTTGGGCACATTTGCTTTTCTGACTTTGAAAATTAACCCAATTCATGCACTTTTTAATATTTAGTTATTAAGTGTTTAGAACTACATATTTCCTTGTGAACACTAAATGTCTCTGGTATCTAATATTTTCATTGCTTTTTTTTGCTTTTTTCTTTGTTTGTTTTGTTTTGTTTCTAACCCAAGTGTTGTTGATAGAATTTCAATTTCTAGTTGAAAGGAATGTATGAGGTTTATATTTGTTTTTATTCTAGTTTGATGGCACTGTGCTAAGAGAGGTGTTTGGAATGTTTTCAAATGGTATAGGACTTACTGATGTTTTCTTTGTGATCTAATGTTTGTATGGTGGGGAAGAAATGTCTCTAATGGGTTCTAAAGTTCAATGTGTCTAGTTATCATGTTACTCGCTATTTCTGTGCCCTTACTGTGTCTGATACGTGATCTGCTTTGTGCTGAAAGACTTTTATTAGCCTATGTTTTCATCTGTATCTCCTTGGAACTGTAGCTATCGCTTTTAAAGAATAGTTAGGGAGAGGGATGTGCATCAGTGATACAGCTCTTGCTTAGAATGCATGAGGCCCCAAGTTCTATGCCCAGCAAAATAAGACAATGATAGTTATTTGATGGCAGAGATTATTATCACTATTACATTTACGTTGTAAAATGTAGAAGGCCGCAACCACACTCTCCACCATAGATGGCGCTGCACCGCCAGGTGAGCTAGAAAGCTCACACATGTTGGTAACTTTCCACTACTCCCAAGGTATCACCTGGGACTGAGAGCAGTTGACCAATCCAAGAGTGACACGTCCGAAGCAGGACTGTTTCATATATAAGGGATGGCTTCCTTCATATCTGGGTCTCCGCCATGTGGCTTATGCTCTAGCTCCCAAGAGGATTAAAGCCTTTCTGCAGAAGAATCCTGTGTCCCGCGTGGTTCTTGCAGGCGAGGCCGAGCGCAGGACATCTGGTGCCGATACCCGGGAAGAAGAAGAACTTTACACCGCCAGAGACCCCTTGGACACAAGGAGGATTCAGAACTGCAGGCATGCATGCTCAGAGAGGTACGCTCTAAAGTCCAGAGAGCATATCAGAAACTGAGCAGCAGTGGGAGGTTGTGCGCGCGCACCCAGATAAGTTAAAAAGGACCCCCCAGTGATTCTAAGAAAGTAAAAATGGGGGAGAAGGCTGATTTACAAGGTCAAAAGCTTTATGTTATGTTATGTATGTTGTCTTTTGTGTACTGGATAGGAAAAAGATATTTAAACTTAAAAACTGCTAAGGATATGATGTTTTGGAAAAGAGGTTCTGTTTTCGTCTCCACAGAAAATGAGAGCCTAAAGGTGTACTTGGGATTTATGTGGTTTGAATCACCGAGACCTCCTGAAATGTTATAGTGTTTACCCCTAAAATACAGCGGCCCAATTCAGCAGGAAGCAGCCAAAGAGACTAACGGCGCCCAAATTCCCTAAAAGATTAAATGAGGTCCTTTCAGTGATTGCAGAGCAGCAAGCCTGCTTCTCTGAGTTCCGCTTTGCTCCATGCACCGGTTTGGGCTCGGAGTGGGTGCAGCTGGGGCTGGAGGGCAGCTGGAGCGGAGCTTTGCTCTGTGGCTATGGTGGGAGGCACGTTGTGCCGGCTCGGTTGGTGCCTGGCCTGGAGGGTGTCACGGCGGTGCCGGGAGTGAGAGCGGTGCCACAGACAGCCAGGCCAGAAGGCTTACAATGTACCTAAAACTGAGGGTTTCTGAGGCTAAGATGGCTCTGGTTCCATTTGGCTATGCTAAACGATGCTGACTTCAGGCAGGGCTGGTCGTAATTATCATAATAAAAGTGCGTCAACCTGGTTACCCGTATCCTAGGTAACAAAGGCGGACCTATTGCCTGAGGCAACGGGTGGGATAAACAATGCTAAACCTAGAGGTTTTTTTCATCTGAATAGAAGGGCCTGGAGAGATAGCTCAGAGGTTAAGAGCACTGCCTGCTCTTCCAGAGGTTACAAGTTTGATTCCCAGTGACCGCGTCATCTTAGGACTCCAGGCTGGGAACAGGAAAACGGTTTTCTCATATTTTTGGAGCAGTAATCTCATCTGTCCCAGATTTAAAATGGTTTAATTCTAAGGCCTGCTATAATGGCACAGGCAAACAAGATTTGCTCTTTAAAACAGAGACCTATAGGTCTCTAAATTCAAGACCAGCCTACTTCCAGTACTGACTGTGCTAAATTTTTACACTGAGTTTTTTAATACTCTTAAATGTTATTTTGGGAGATTTTTTTTCTAGGAATGCTGACATACATCTGAATACTATTCATGCTATGGATTCATCTGTCCAGAGGCCTGAGGACAAAGCCTCTGCTATAGAGCTGTCTGACCTGATTGCTGCGGAGCTGGCGGGTTCCTGAGGGATGGTCCAGCTCCTGCCCTTGGTCTGTCAGTTATTGCTGTGCTGTCGTTGCTGTACATTGCAATGTTGTTGTTGCTATGCCATTGCTGTGCTGCTGGATTTCCCCTTGATTTGTCAGTTATTGCTTGCTATCGGTTTCCCTTATCCTGTCAGTTATTTCTGCTAAACACTATGGGTATCTTCAAGACAGGTTACAAAATGCCATGTTATTCAAATTAAGAATTGGATACTACAGACTTCTTAATGCAGCTGGAGAGTTGTGCCCCTGCGATCCCAGATTATTAAGCAATTGTCTAGTTATCTTCTAGGTAATTGGACTGGAAAACTTACCAGTTCTTGTTAAAATTGAAAAAAGGGGGAATAATAAAGGAACTGCCCCCAATGCTCTGTTCATTATACATTTTTTAAATGGCAGCACGGCCTATACCATGGAAAACAGAGACCCTCAATCAGTTATCTAACACAGTGGCTACAGCCCTGGATCAGCAGGCTACCATAGATACATCTATTAGTGGTAGAATAAAGAACAGGTGGATATCTTATGGCAGCTTGCCCAATTGGACTGTGAATGGAAAACTCCAGCCTTATGTGTGACCAGTGTACCATATGAGAACTTTATAAAAATGGCTAACTTATCCCGAGAATTGTCTTTGTATCTTGCAGGAGAATTTTGATGATTTGCTGTCCTCCTTGAGACGGTCCATTGTGACAATCAACTCCACATGAGTGGACATAAGCTTGGCCGAAGAATTCCAGTCCTGGATTATGTCCTTCATCTCCTACTTCAAAGAATGGGTGGGGATTGGAATGTTTGGAACAGTCCTATGCTATGGAATAGTGTTTCTCCTCTGGATGGTCTGCTGACTCAAATCCCAAAGTCTTAGGGACAAAGTGGTTTTTGCACAGCGCTGGCTGCCCTGGAACAGGGAGCTTCTACTGATATGTGGTTATCTATGTTAAAGCAGTAAGGTTTAAGCCAACCAGCTCCTGCACCCCTAGGACTGTGGTCCATGGCACAGGGTGGAATGCTTGGCTTGGCTAGCCCTAAAGGTTGTGGAGCTGAAAAGCATCGCACAGAGAATGGCCCTCTCTGAGAGATAAGTCGCCCTGCATAAGGGTTTCCTGCCGTATGTCCCCTTTCCCAGAAAAAATGGCAGAGGGCAGGCCGGATAAGTTCCAGGTGTCATGAGCCTAGGGGCAGATTCCGTGTAAGCCCATTTTAATGTTTCTATTTTGGGAAGTGCGACCTCTATCTTTACTTTCCGAGGGAGTTGCCTTTCTGCAAAGAAGTAAAATTAGGGGGAGATGTAGAAGGCCGCAACCACACTCTCCACCATAGATGGCGCTGCACCGCCAGGTGAGCTAGAAAGCTCACACGTGTTGGTAACTTTCCACTACTCCCAAGGTATCACCTGGGACTGGGAGCAGTTGACCAATCCAAGAGTGACACGTCCGAAGCAGGACTGTTTCATATATAAGGGATGGCTTCCTTCATATCTGGGTCTCCGCCATGTGGCTTTTGCTCTAGCTCCCAAGAGGATTAAAGCCTTTCTGCAGAAGAATCCTGTGTCCCGCGTGGTTCTTGCAGGCGAGGCCGAGCGCAGGACAGTAAAATGGTTTTTATGGCTCAGCAGTTAAGAACACAGAACTTACACAGAACTCGAGCTTAGTTCCCTGCATCCATAGTCAGTGTCAGTGACTAACAACTGCCTGTAACTCCAACTCTGTGGGAATTATTTACTCTTTTAAGAGCCAAGATATATGATTATTTCCCATTTTCCAAATAATGTAATAATATGAAATTTCTTTTCTCTTACAGTACAAAGGATGGAACCTTGAACATGCTGGGCAACATTATCCCCCTGAGATGAAATGGAGTCCTTAAAACTCCATTTAAAGTGACTACATATGAAACATAGAAAATTGTATATCAATATGCATAGTCATATTTATAAAAGACTTATTCTTTTTGGATGTATATGTTCTTCTGAAAAATTAAGATAATGGTATAAACACTGGTACATTAGTATGGCATTATGAGGCTAGTTACCTCATTGTGCTTTCTGGTTGGATTTGAAGCCAAATGCATGGGAAGAGGGGGTGGATTTCTTGTCTGACACTATAATCCTGGCCAAAATCTTATGAATTGAGAGGTCATAGGGCCTAGAGTAGAATTCTCTGCTGTTATTTTGCCCAGTTGTTGTCTTACTTTTCTACAGATGTTATGGGATACAATGACCAATGCAGCTTAAAGAAGAGTTTATTGGGGGTTTATTATAATTTCATCAGTTAAAGTCTATCACCATCTTGATAGGGAACATGGCATCAGGTAGTCAGATAAGTGCTGGAACAGTAGCTGAAAACTTACATCCTGATCTACAGTAGGAGGCAGAACAAACTAACTGGAAAAGGCATTGGCTTTGAAACTTCAAAGCACACTTCCAAAGACAAACCTCCTCCAACAAGGTTATACCTCCTAATCCTTCCCAAAAAGTTCTACCAACTGGGACCAAGCATTTAAATACATAACCCTATGGGGGCATTTTCATTCACATCATCACAATGACTATGTTATCAAATTGTCTTCTAAAAATGTATTTTTTTAACCATAGGTCAGAGAAGCTTCTTTTGCAGTAGGCAGCAATTAATACAGAGAGGTCTAATTAGATAAAATGTTGAGAAAAAGAGGCCGAGTACTCAGCTCTAAATAGGTCATCTATATCAACCTCTCCACTCCCAAGGCTCAGAGAACACTATGGAAGAGGAGATGAAAATAATGTAAAAGTCTGAGGATGGGACAAGTGCTAGAAAATGCTGTCTTCTGGACATGGCACAGCTATCAAATTTATGAACTCAGCAGCTGTGGTTACCTTCACCAGACCTACACAAGTTAAAGACAGCCATCCTGCAGAGGTGAGGGAGACGCTGTCCAGGCTCCACTCCTTATTGAAGAGTTATTTGCCATTGATAGAGATTTGGGTTCCTTTTACTCCTTTCAATGCATGCCTCCAATGGCATTTGACTTTCCACTATACTCCAACTTCTATGGGCAACTACTGAATTCCAAAAGCACCATGCTGGAGACAAGGAACAAAGATATTAAATATATGAGCTTTTGGAGACTATCTTAAAGTTAAACTATCGTACAATCTCATACATACTTTTATTACTGAGGCTTATTTTCTTATACTGGTCCACATGGTTCTCTATAAGGAGAAAATACTATAATCTTTCGCTTAAAATAGTACCAAAGTCTCTATGGGTGTTCAACACTGTTCTATACAGTATTTTCATAGACTGCCACGGATCGGCTCAGGGGAGCCACTCAGACCGTGGGGGAACAGGGCGAAGGCTCAGAAGAATTCAGAAATCCGGCGAGGAATTGACAAACAGTCATTCTCAACGTAGTTGAAAATGCTGCTGCAATTTTATTTCAATCAGTGTAAGGTTTATATATTTTTTTCAAACAAAGAACTTGGCAAAGACATACATCATCAGATTATAAAATAGAAAAGATCAGCATAAAACAGTTTTACAAAGAGAATCTTTGAAGATGCTTTGGCATGGGTACAAGGACTTTTGCTCTTTCACATTTTCTTAATTAAACTCCCTTTTCTTGCCTTCAGAGAGGCCACTTCCCTTGAGCCAGGCCATCTTTATCAGCTTGCACCAGGTGGCTGGCTGGTTTGAGCTAAGTGACCTTGTGCTTCTGGGTGGGAAAGAAGAAGGCTACTATCTCCCTGGGAAAACTTTCTACTAGAAAATTTCAAAGACATAGTCTTGAACCTCTCTGAAACTCACTCCATATTACTGACCTCAACTCTCCTCCCTTCACAATTCTCAGGCTCAGATGTTGTCAGCTTAGGTTAGGTCTTTTTCTGCCCATAAGAAAGGTTTCATAGGCCTTCTGTTTGCAACTGCACATACTTTCCAGGCAAATGCCTAATACTGTTTTCCTGCAGAAGACTTCTAAGGTTTTTCCTAGTAAAATTAACTCCTTTTGTTCCACATCATCAAGGAATTATCCTAATGATGACCCTGTCAATTCCCAGAACTGGCTACTTCTTTTAAGGCTTTAATGAATGGTGGGGTAGAGCTCAAAATGTCCTCAGCAGTCTTATTTGTATCCACAACTGCCTGGAATAGTCTGATCTGTAAGCAATATGCAAGGATCACAAAGAACACAAAGACAAGGGAAAAGACAGACATATGGCGCCAAGGACAGCCAGGTCGAGTCAGTGCAGGTAGCAGCTTCAGGTGGCATCATGACCACAGCTGATTGCCAAGGGACCACATGGAACACAACTCCATGAAGCGCATATCCCAATCCTACGGCAACAGTCCGTCCAGTCAGCATTTCTGCTACACTGGCGTGACAGTCGTGGATGTTCTCCTTCTAATTTATCTATTGTGCTGGTTAGTCTTATTGTCAGTCTGACACAGCTAGGGTCAACGGAGAAGAGGGAATCTCAACTAAGAAAATGCCTCTATCACAAAGTGGCCTGTAGCAAGCCTGTGGAACATTTTCCTGATTAATTATTGATGTAGCAGTGTTGCAGCCCATTATTGGTGGTACTAACCCTGTGACTCTGCGTTGTATAAGAAAGGAAAGTGAGCAAGCCATGGAAAGGGATTCAGTAAGCAACATTCTTCCATCGTCTTTATTTCAGTTCCTGCCTCTAGGTTTCTGCCTTGAGGTTTTACCTTGACTTCCCTTCTTGAATGACTGTGATTAGGACATAGAAGCCAAATAAATCCCTTCTTTTTCAAGTTCTTTTTGGTCAGTGTTTTATCATAGCAATTGAAAGCAAACTAAAACATCCATGATACCTAATACAATATAGAGGCTATATAAATAACTGCTATACCCTTCCAGTGTTCAATGATACAGTAGGATAATTATTGCTAACAAAAATTGTATGTTTCACATAGGTTGACAAAAGATTCTGAATGTTCACAACATAAAGGAATAATAAATGTCTTTGTTGTGAACGTGCTCAATATAGGAAATAACCAGGCCAGCTTAAAGATAACAATTATATTTTTAATGGTTACAATGGGAAACTCACAGCACAAGAATGGGAAGTCCGACTTCCTCTGTGTCTGGTGGGAATCGCGCAGAGAGAGAGAGTACACCTGATCTGTCCCAGTTTTCTTCCTGGATTTCAGGTAGCCACGCCTTAACTAGACGTGAATGGTTAACAGAGCTTCCCCATCATGTCTTAGATGGTGGATATGCCAATTACCTGATATTATTATTATATATTAGATATGTATATTGAAATACCATGTGATAGGTCCTGAACATATCCAATTATTATCTTCCAGTTAAAAAATACATTTAAGAACAGTTATACTTAAGAATTTAGGTGTTAATGGAAAGGAATAGAGTCTATCCATGTTTAGTGTAGATGTCAATTTTTAAAAATCCTTTTGGTTTGATGTTGGGTACAGAGGGCAGATTGTTGGCTATTTAATCAACAATTCTAATTAATATCTTGTGTTCACAGGGCACTACTTTTCTAGCTTCTGCTGGTTGGCTTTCCTTCATGATGGATTATTTTCTCCTGTGTCTATTAGTGTCTATGGCAATCCAACGTATGGCAACTCAATGAAGCTGTGACTATGCGACTAATTCCTGCTTATCTGAAGTGTTTTCTCTACTATGTCCATGCAAGCTGTCTCCTGTCTTGTCACAACCATATTCTACACACAGACTTATTTCTTCTATGTTGAGGATATTTTAAAACAGTTCTAATATGCAAGATGGTCATAAGAAAGATGATATTGCCTAAAAATCTAGGTCATAAGGCTGCCACACCCAACCACTTATCACCCTGCATGTTCATACTCACCATCTCTTTAGGGTCTATTGTTATAGCCATCTTTGTGAATATCTCCTACATACTGTCTGTTCTCTCATATGCACAAAAATTTATTGATCCAATGGTTATATATAAATCAATATTTATTGAATAACTATTCTGATGTATCAGGACCTTTCCCAAACACTGTAATAAATAACTGACTAAGGTTCTTGCTTAGCCTCACCCCAGTTCAGGGAGCGTTGCCAGGTGAGTACTCCATTAAGTAGAGTGACACTTCTAGATATCTCAAATCCAAGATTTTCAGGTGTTCATAGTTTAGAAATTGTAAATTCTTCCATTCTTTTCATTCCAGAGCACATATCTTCCTATTCTGTCTCCCTGATATATCCACCATCAACCATCTTCTAATATGGCATATAATTTGTCCCTCACAGAAAATTAAAGTGAACTATTTTGGAGAATTATAAGGCACCCTCTGAAATAACCAAAGACATCTTGTGGCATGCCAAGACCAGTGCTAGGCAACATTGTTATTGATGTTCAAAGAGTGTGTTACACACCCACATAGGGAAAAAGTGCAGGGGAGGCCAACAGCTCTAACACTTCTGAACAAGCTTCAACTGGCCTAGAAGAAAAGGAAAATTAGCCCCGTAGGAGAATTTCTTTTGAGGAATGAAATCACCCTACAAGCTGGGTCCTTTGTACAAGATACAACAGGAGGGAGTACCTTTGATGGCTATTCTATGAAAATTTCCTTTTCTCCTCTAGGGCAAATTTGTAAGTTTCTCTCTACCTAAGTGCTCTCTCATCAATACTCTGTTCTGTTCTCCTCAGCTCCTAGAAACCAACCACTCTTCCATATTGTTGTGTGTTTGAAAGGGTTACATCCACATTTCAATTTCTCATCTTGTACAGCTAAGAATTTATATCACCTTTTCACAAAACAGGAAAAAATAGAGACACGTAGTAATTCCTTCTTTTAGGCTAGTATTTCCTTGGCACCAAAACCAGACAAAGCTCTCACCAGAAAAGGAAACTGCAATTATCTCTTAACAATAAAGACTCGAAAAGAAATGAGAGGCTGGAGTGAATTTAAGTGGTAGAGCACATGTCTGGCATGCACAAAATCCCAGATTACACCTTCAGCTACAATGAAAAAGAAACAGAAATACTCAATAAAGTACTAACAAAGAAAATCCAGCAGCATAGAAAAAGGATTATAGAGCAAAAAACAAGTGGGGCTTGTTCCAAGATTTCAAAATTGGCTTAGCATCTTACAGAAAATGATGTAATGCTTCACATTAGCTGAATGTGGGGGCTGCAAAAATTATTGGCAGCTGTCAAAGGTTTCTGAACATGCAATAACCAAAAATTAACTCAAAGTCAAATGGATCATGAATTCAAGGTGTTTATGTCTATTATATCATTGACGTCTCTGTTGCCTTAGTTCTTAATGTACAGCACTGTGCACACCGTCACACCACACAACAATAATTAGCACTGAGCTCAGATAGAAGATTACTGGATGCTATAAATTGTGTGGATTTTTTAAAGTTTTCTAATCTTTTTAAATATGTGCTTTTCATATTTATTCCCCCCAAAGAAAGTTACAGACAGTATACACTAAAACAAACTTTACTCACAGAAAATGTTTCTTTCCTGTTTATCTAATTTCTATTCTATGCCACATTTTAAGGCTAGGGATGTAGTTCAATTGTAGTGTACCATTGAGTAAACGTAGGTCCTAGCATGTGTAAGAAGGACCCATAGTTTGATCTTTAACATTACAAAATTTGTGGTTAGGTGAACAACAACAACAAAAACACAAAACAAAAGAAAAGAAGTCTGGGCAAATCTAATGTTTTATTAATGATACTAAACATTTATATACTGAGATTTACTAACGTGCATTCTCAACAGGGTTTAATTCAATATTCCTGTGTTTGGTTAATTTTCAATTACAGTAAAGTGTTTTACCATTTTGGTTTTTTTATATTTGTATGTGTGCTGTGTACACATGTGTACATATTTGTGTGTATGCATGTGTATATATGCAGGGTATGTGTGTGTGCATGTGTGTGTGTGTGTGTGTAGTGGATGCCAAAGGTTGACATTAGAAGATTAGAAGATTGCTCTCCATTTTCGGTTTTGAGATAGAGTCCCTCACTGAATCTGGAGTTCACTGAGTTGGTAAGACTAGCTAGTGAAAAAAGGACAGTAATCCTCCAGTCTCCACCTTTATAGGCACACATTGCTCTTTGCTTGACTCTTTATGTGGGTGCTGGAGATCCAAATGCAGGTCTTTGTGCTTTCCTTATAAGCCCTTCTGAGCCATCTGTCTAGCCCCTGTCATTTAAAAGACAATTGTTGATTATACACATGTATATAATGTATTTTTATCATATTCTCTCTGACTGTCCTCCCTATATCCCTCTCATTGAACCCTTTCTTCCCAATATATTCTCCTACTTTCATGTCTTTTTAAATAACTCGCCGAGATTAATAATTAAGATTATTTGCATGAGACTGACGATGGGAATTATTTACTGGAGGATAAACAATTTCTTACCTCACGGAAGAAGATGGCTCTTTACCCTGAGCAACCATTAATCATCAATAGCTTCTCATGAATGGGAGTGGCCTCATGAGCACCTTCCCCATTCATTATGACAAGCTGATGGGTCCAGTCTTGTGCGGGTCTTCTACAAATAGTCACAGCCACTATACACTCATAGGTGCAACAGCCTTGTCATATACAAGAGAATTTCACAGCATTCCTCCCCAGTCTCTGGCTGCTAAAATCTTTCTGCTCTCCTTTGAAATGTTCCATGAGGTTTGAGTGAGTGGTATAGATGTCCTGCTTAGGGTTGAGCACTCAATGTTTTTTGTTCTTACAGAAACGCAATGGTTCACAAAAAAAAAAAAAAAAACAAAAAAACGAGACATTATTTTCCTACTGTCATTCCTAATCGTCTAAATGTCAAATTGGTAGATTGTATTGGGTTAAAAGTTGATTTTAAAAACTGCTAAATGCGTTTCTGATTTGCGTTTCATTAAAAGGAAAAAAATAAATGAATGTTGGTTTAAGATTAGGACAGATTTTCCAATCATTTATGAACTGGCTCTAAACATACTTCTGCCATTCTCTCCTAAGTGTTTCTGCAAAGCAGCATTCTTGGCACTAATGATTATAAAATCAAAATATCAATCAAGTCTGAAAAATGTTAAAGATGCTGTGTCCTGTAGTTCCAAATATTCAGCCCAGAGCTAATTCTTTATATAAAAATAGTCATGTCTATCTCACTGGGCGGCAAAATTGATCTAATTTTGAATGAGTGGTAAAATTATACCTAAACCAGAGAAATTTTGGTAAATTTCCTTATGATTTATGATAAGAAAATGTTTGGTTTGTCTATCTATTTTACATACCAATATACATAGGGACACACAAAAATGTATTATTCAAACAGGGCTCACAAATGGAAAAAAATAGAAGAACCCTGTGATAAAGGATAAAACCCCATGGTCACTTTAAAACACACACACACACACACACACACACACACACACACACACACACACAGCTGACAAAATCCATCATGTTGTTTTTCTACAAAAGCACTCAACAAGCTAGGAAGAGAAGTCACTTTATGGAGACAGATGTACAACTCAGTGGCACACCATGTACTTAGTGTGGTGACAGCCATCAACGTTCTCAAATCTCAGTGCAGAGCCAACCAGATTCTCCACAAGTTTGAGATCAGCGTGATCTATATATCAAGCTCTACTGTGACTCTGTCTCAAAACAAAAACAAAAAATAGAGAAAAATATAAACATCCCAATTTATTATGGTATTTGGGGGAATTCATTAGTTTTTGTAGCACTAAAGATTGGATCCATAGTCCTATGCATGCTAAACAAGTTATCTCCCACTGAGCTACACGCCACAACAATGGGGTAATTTAAAAACTTATTACTGGGTCAAGGGGATGGCTCAGCCTATAAGGGCCCTTACTGCCCAGCTGCACACACATGCACACACAAATAAATGAATGAATAAATGTAAAAAATGATTTAAATGATGCAAAGAGTTGGAAGAGACATTTTTCTTAAGAAAATAAACAAATGGCCAATAATGACATAGAAAGACTCACTATTATCAGTAATTAGAGAAATGCAAATCAAAACTACAATATCTACCTTAGATCCATGTAGATAGTTATAAAACAAAACAAGAAAATTACAATGTTGGTGATGATATAGAGAAATATGAGCCACACACACATCACTGGTAAGGGGTAAAAAACCATTTGATTATAGACCTAAAAATTAAACAATAATTTAGCTTATTCCAGCTCTAAGTACACAGTCAAAAGCTAAAAAGCATGTGGCTGCACAGAAAAAAACTGTACAGGAAAGTTTTCAGCCAAATTATTCATAACAGCTAAGAAGTTGAAATAACTGAAATGTCTACCATTGATGAATGTATAAGGAAACTGCGAAATATGTGCATAGCAGAACGTTATGCTGCTGCAGAATGAAATGGATGAACTGTCACATACTACCATGGTCATGAATTCTGAAAACATTATCCCAGGGAAAAACAGCCAGATGTAAATGACCAAATACTAGATGAAATATCTGGAACAGGAAAGTCCACAGAAACAGATGAATACTGAAAGAAATGACCTCTGCCACTTTCCTAAACCAGCATACTCCATAACAATATTCTAAATATTTGCTCTTATACCCACAGATAAGTGTAGTTGTCACCCTCATCAAGGAAATGTCTCTGCATCAGATAGATGGAGACCAGTATAGATAGGGGAAAGTCCACCAGGCAGGCCTCAACCATATACAAAGAGCTACAGTCAAATAATGAATGCTGGGAACAGATAAAATATTCTTCTCCAGAAAAAAGCATACCAATTAATTATCCAATATCAAATATTAAGCTCTGAAAACATACAGATAAGTACCATTATATGAACTAAGTTGTATGTATGTTTGCATGTATATATGTGTATCAATAAAGAAAAATAAGCCGTAAATTTGAGGGAAAGTAAGAGGATACATGGAACGATTTTGAGGGAAGAAAGAGAAGGGGAAAAGATGTAATTATGGCAAAATCTCAAAAAAATTATATATATATATTCAGAAAAAGAATGACAGGGTGGCAAAATAACTCAGTGGAAACGGGTTTTCCACCAAATCTGAGGCCTGAGTTTGATGTCCAAGACCTACATGGCAGAAGGAGAGAACTGAGTCCCACAAGCTGTCTTTTGACAACCACATTTGTGCCATAGAATGAGCATACAAGCACACAATCAATAAATTATGTAATTTAAAAGTTTTTTTTTTAAAAAGAAGTGCCTACTAAAATATTTCTTTTAGATTTAATATCGACAATGCTGGAATAGATGGTGATCAAAGAATAATTTTATGATGTATTAATAGCCACTAAATTATTTTTCACGGGATAAGTACTTTTCTTTCTTTTATTGAAAATAGATTTTTTTCTCACATGATATGTCCTGGTTAAAGCCCCACTCCTCCTCCAAATTCTAGTTCCTCCTACACCTCCACTCCCATCTGGATCCACCCTCTTTCTGTCTTATTAGAAAACAAACAGGTTTCTGATGGATAACAATAAAATATTATAAGATAAAACAAAAAGTAACACATTGGACTTGGACAAACCTAACAGAAGAAAAAAAACTAAATGAAAGCACAAGAATGAGACCCATTTATTCGTACACTCAATAATCTCATTAAAAACACTGAAAGGGAAGCCATAATATATACACAGAGGACTTGGTACAGTCTCGTGCAAGTCCTGTACATTCTCTTTTGGTCCCTGATTATTTATATGAGCATTGATCATGTTTCTTTAGAGTGCCTTATTATCTTTATGTCCTCCATTCCCTCTGGTTCTTACAATCTTTCTTCCTCCTCTTCCATGGGTTTCCTTAAGCCTCAAGGGGAGGGATTTGATGGAGACATCCCATATAGGGCTGAGTATTCCAAGTCTCATTCTCTGCTTAATGTCTGACTGTGGATCTCTGTATTAGTTACCATCTGTTACAGAAGGAAGCTTCTTTGATGATGGCTGAGCAAGGCACTTTATCATATCTATTTTTCCTGGTCTGGATTACCTCACTCAGGATGATTTTTTCTAGTTCTACCCATTTACCTTCAAACTTAATTTTTCTCTCTTCCTTTTTTCCTTCCTTCCTTCCTTCCTTCCTTCCTTCCTTCCTTCCTTCCTTCCTTCCTTCCTTCCTTCCTTCCTCCTTCCTTCCTTCCTCCTTCCTTCCTTCCTTTCTTTCTTTCTTCTTTTTTTTTTTTTGGTTTTTCGAAACAGGGTTTCTCTGTGTAACAGTCCTAGATGTCCTGGAACTAGCTCTTGTAGACCGAGCTGGTCTCAAGCTCACAGAGACCTGCCTGCTTCTGCCTCCTGAGTGCTGGGATTAAAGGTGTGCACCACCACCGCCAAGTTCAAATTTTGTTTTTTTAACAACTGAGTGATACTCCATTGTGTAGATGTACTTAGTTTTCTTTATCTATTCTTCAGTTGCTGAACATCTAGATTGTTTTCGGCTTCTGGCTATTATGAATAGGGCAGTAATGAACATGGTTAAGCAAGTGTCCTTGTAGTAGGATAAAACATCCTTTGGGTATGTACCAAAGAGTGGTATAGTTGGATCTTGAAGTACATTAATTCCATCTTCCTGAGGAACCACCACACTAGTTTCCACAGTGGCTGTACAAATTTGTACTCCTATCAGCAATGTATGAGCACATCCCTTAATCCACATTCTCCCCTGTATGAGCAGTCACTTATGTTACTGATCTTAGTCATTCTATAAATGTAAGATGAAATCTCAAAATAGTTTCATTTGCATTTCCCTTACGACTAAAGAGGTTGTACATTTCCTTTCTGTTTAGATCTGTATCTCATCTTTTAATTGGGTTGTTTTCTTGATATCTAGTTTTTTGAGTTCTTTATAGGTTTTGAGTATGAGTCGTCTATTGGATGTGGAGTTGGTAAAAATCTTTTCCCGTTATGTAGGCTGCCGCTTTGTCAAACTGAAGGTGTCCTTTGCCATACAGAAGCTTCTCAGTTTCATGAGGTCCTATTTACTAATTGTTGATCTTAGTGCCTATGCTATTGGTGTTCTATTCGGGAAGTCTTTTCCTGTCCCATGAGTTCAAGAAATTCCCCACTTTCTCTTCTATCAAGTTCAGTGTGTCTGGTTTTATGTTGGACTCCAGTTTGGTGAGGGTGATAGGTACAGCTCTATTTGCATTTTTAAGCATTCAGCCATTCAGTTTGATCAGCACCATTTTATGAAGATGCTGTTATTTTTTCAGTGTGTTTTTCTGGCATATTTATAAAAAAAATAGGTGTCTATAGGCATGGAATTTATGTCTGAGACTTCAATTTGATTTCAGTGATCAACATGTCTGCTTTGAACTGAGAGAATGCAGATGTCATTACTGTAACTCAGTAGTACAACCTGAAATCAGAGATGGTGGTGTCTCCCGCAGTGCTATTATTGTTAGAAATGTTAACTTTAGCTATACTGTTTTGTTTGTTTGTTTGTTTGTTTCCACATAAAGTTGAAAATTGTCTTTTCAACGTCTGTGAAGAATTGTATTGGAATTTTGATGGGAATTACACCGAATCTATAGACTGTTTTTGGTAGAATGGCCATTTTTACTGTTACTCTTACTGATATACACGCATGGGAGATCTGTACATATGTTATCTTCCTCAAGTTCTTTTTTCATAGACTTGAGTTTTTATCCTACAAGTCTTTCTCTTTGATTCAGCTTGCAAGTTGTTTTTTGTTGTTTGCTTATTTTGTTTTGTTTTTGAGTATTTTTGCATCTATGTTTATAAGGAAATTTTGCCTGTAATTCTCTTTCTTTGTTGAGTCTTTATGTGGTTTGGGCATCAGGGTAACTGTGACCTCATAAAATGAACTGGGAAATGTTCTATTTCTATTTTCTGCAATAATTTGAGGACTATTGGCAGTTACACTTCTTTGAAAGACTGATAGAATTCTGGACCAAAATCATCTGGCCCTGGGTTTGTTTTGGTTGGGAGACTTAATGACTGTTCCCTTTTCACTAGGAGTTATACGACCATTTAAATTGCTTATCTTCTCTTGATTTAACTTTGGTAAGTAGGACCAACAGAAAAAACTATCCATTTCTTTTAGATTTTCCAATTTTAAAAGGTTTTCAAAGTATGTCCTTATGGTTCTCTGATTTCCTTAATATCTGCTGTTATATCCACCTCTCCTTTCTGATTTTGTTACTTTGGATTCTCTCTCTCTCTCTCTCTCTCTCTCTCTCTCTCTCTCTCTGTGTGTGTGTGTGTGTGTGTGTGTTTAAGGTAATTTTGATAAAGGTTTGTCAATCTTATTGATTTTTCTAAAAATTCAACTCTTTGTTTCATAAACTCTTTGTATCATTATTTTTGTTCCTATTTTTATTGATTTCAGTCCTGCATTTGATTTTTTATTGCAGTTTGTTCCTTTTGAGTGTGATTTTTTATTCTGGATCTTTTAGGTGTGCTGTTTATTTGCTAATATGAGATCTCTATAATTGTTTATGTAGGTACCTAAAGCTATGGACTTGCCTCTTAGAATAGTCTTCATTGTGTACCATAAGTTTGGACATATTGTATATTCTAGGAAGTTGTTAACTTCTTTCCTTGACAAATGTTTCAGTCTGTAAAGAGTTATTCAGTTCCATGAGTTTGTCAGCTCTATGTTGTTTCTGCTGTTGGTGATATCCAGCTTTAATCTGTGGTGATCTCATTGGATGAAAAGAGCTATTTCAACTTTCTTGTATCTGATGAGGCTCGCTTTATGTCCAAGTACGTGGTCGATTTTGGAGGTACTGAGAAGGTATATTCTTTTGTGTTTGGGTGAAATCTCTGTAAATACCTGTTAGGTCCATTTGGTTTATAACTTCAGTTTGTGCCAGCATTTCTCTGTTTAGGTTTTGTCTGGAAGACCTGTCTGTTCATGAAAGTAGGGTTTTGTATCCTCTCAATATCAGTATGTGAGGGTCGATATGTGCTTTGAGCTGTTTTACAAACTTGGGTGCCCTTGTCTTTGGGAAATAGATGTTACAAATTACAATGTCCTCTTCTTATGCTTTTCCTTGATTAACCTCCTTGAGTTGGAGTTTACCTTCTAACACCTTCTGTAGGACTGGACTTGTAGATAGACACTGCTTACATTTGGTTTTTAGCATGGAGTGTCTTTTCTCTACAGCAATGCTTCTCAAACTTCCTAATGTTCCAACCCTTTAATACAGTTTTTCATGCTGTGCTGACCCCCAATGATGAAATTATTTCCTTGCTACTCCATAACTGTGATTTGTTACTGTTATGAATCCAAATGTGAATATTAGATAATGCACGATATCTGATATACGATCCCTGTGAACAGGGTGGTTTGACCCTCAAAAAAGATCACAAACCACTGCTCTACTCCTGTTATTCTTAGATTGAATCATAGTGTCCCACATTTTCTGGATGTTTTGTGGCAGGAATTTTTTTCAGACATAACATTTTCTTTGACTAAGGTATCCATATCTTCAATGCCTCAGATTCTCTCTTCTATCACTTGTATTCTGCTGGTGAAACTTGCTTCTGTGGCTCCTGTTCAAGTTCCTAGATTTGTTATTTGCAGATTTCAAATAACAAATTTGAAATCAGTTTGGATTTACTTTACTTATTATATTTACATTTCCTTCTATTTTTTATGTTTTCATGGATTTTAAGGGGATTTATTAGTTTCTTCCTTATGGACCTCTACAATATGCATAAAGATTATTTTAAGGTCCTTCTCTTGTGCTTCAGCGATGTTGTAATACTCAGTGCCTGCTATAGTAGGGTTGCTGGCTCAAGCAGAGACAGACTGTAGTATCTGTTACTGTGTTGTTGTGCTGGCATTTAGGCATCCAGGACATTGAGTGCTGATATCTGGTCTTGTCTTTGTTGGGTGGGTGTTTTGTCCCTTGCTTTCTGTTGTCCTCTCTGGTTCTTAGCAAAGTGTAGCAGCTATGTGTTAGCTGGTAGGAAATTCTTATGGGATCCTGATAAGTGTGACCAGGGGTTCTTGGTAAAATATGTTCCTGGGTAATGGAATCTGATACTTAGAAATGGAGATGAACTAGGAGAGGAGTCTGAGAGAATCCACAGGAAGGAGTAAAGCAAAGTGTTCTATCGGGATCTGCTTAGTCCCCTACCTAAGGGGGCAGAGATTGTGGACAGGACACAGCAGAAGGTCTATTACTGAGCTGTACAATAGAATGGGTGTCTGGACTTGGAGTATTGGAGGTAACGGTGAAGAGATACAGTAAGTCTACCTGCTTCCCTGGCCAGAATGGGCTGTGAGTTTCCAAGAAATGCCTGATAGAATTGGAGGATGCTATAAAAGCCATGAGTAAGGCAAAGGAAATTTGGAGGGAAGATCTGTGTGTTCTACTGGAAACGGACATGGGGGAGAGGAGAAGGATGGAGAAGGTACAGCTGCAAAGTTGAGGGTCAGACGGGGGGATTGGATTTGGGAGAGTGAAATAGGAGGTGAAGACCTGCAGTTAGCCTACCTGCTTCCCTGGTCAGAGTGAGTTGTGAGTTCCCAGGAAGCACCTGCTGGACTTGGGATAAAACAAAGAGTAGGTGGAGGGAGGTTGGGAGATGGGTATGGGAGAGAGGACACAGCAGTGGTCTGCTGCAGAGCTGTGAATGAGACTGCAATTGGATTTGGGGGAAGTGAGGTAGAGGTGAAGATTTGCAGTTAACCTAGCCTCTTTCCTGGCCAGAGTGCCACTGAATTATTTACTTGAAAAGTTGAATCTCATTGTACGTGATCTATAGTTCACTAAATGTTAATTGTCTTTTGTTTATGTTGCTGTGATAAACACTATGATCAAAAGAAATTTGGCAATAAAAGTTTATTTTACAGTCCATCATGAAGGGAAGTCAGGCAAGGAACTTGAGGCAGGACCTACTGCAGAAGCTGTGTAGGAACACTGCTTACTCTCTTCTTTCCCCTGTATTTCTCATCCTGCTTTCTTATATTACCCAGTCCCACCTGCCCAGGGATGACCCGACCCTCAATGGGCTAGGCCCTTTCATATCAATCATCAGTGTAAAAAAAATGCCACACACTCTTGCCTATAGTCCAATCTGAAGGTGGCATTTTCTCAATTAAGGTTCCCTCTTTTCTGATGACTCTAGTTTGTGTCAAGTTGGCAAAAAAAAATCTCTAGTAAACATATTAGAAAACATTTCCAAGTAATTAAAATCAAACAAAATTGAGGCCTTCTTGTTTCAAAGCTGGGCAAGGTGGAACACACCATTAATCCCAACACTCAGGAGGCAAAGCAGGCAGATCTCAGAGTTTGACATCAGCCTAGTCTATGCAACCTGTTGTGGGGTATTCACCAGAGAAGACTGCTCCGATATAGGTTTAAGTCAATAGAAAGTATTTAATAGCCAGCCAGCAACAACACTGGGTCTCCAGGATCCCACTGTATCCCCAAGAATTTCTCAGGGTGAGCTTCCAAGCACACACACACACACACACACACACACACACACACACACACATGTTCTGTGTTGGCACACTTCAGTTGACAAGAATGGTTAGCTGGAATCAGAACTACAGAAGCTGAAAGCCAGACTAATGCATTTAGAGACATCCCCAGAACTATGGGCTTTGATGGATTAGGCCTTTGCTTTAGTTTTGGCAGGTGGTGTTGTCTATGTGCTGAGTTTGGTAGTCTCAATGTCACTTCCATCATAGAGCCAGTTGTGCTAAGGTCTGGGGTCCTACTAAGGTCTGTTACATTCCCCACTAATCTTAATGAAGGAGTCAAATCAAGAACTCATCCTGTTTTAGTTTAAGATGTAGGACTCTTAAAAAAGTTGTAGGGCCTTCTTGCTAATCCAGTTAGAATGAGAATTAAATGCCCAGTCAGTGCTGATAGCAAAGTAGTGAGCTGGTGGGGGTGGGGGGTGGATAACTAAGAGAACAAAAACTTGTACCAATTATTTTCCTAAACATAGCAAGATTTTAAAAAAATATTTCTGATCAATAGAAACAGCAGGTTTATACAAAAGCCATACATAGTTTTCTTTTATCTCATGATAAGCCTAAGCCTCACCAATTTTGTAAGACCATTTCTGCAAGGAAATATGAGTGTTGTTTTAATGCCTCCAGGTCCTGATCAACCTTTCTACTTAGTTTTGAAAGCATCAAAAGAGGCACATTTAGTCAAACCATTGATGCATGCCCACCAACTAGTTTCAGCAGCTCTGTTATATTGTAGGTAAATTAACACCTAAGGCAGAATAGCAGGCATCAGAATAAGGGGAAGTACCTAGGTTAAGTCCTCTAATGTTAATTTGGGCTTTCCCCCAGCCAAGGTGAGTTTTGTCAGTCAATGAGCTGAAAGTCTGGTTAGTTCCTATCCTATGTAATATGGGGTGGGAGTGTTTAAGTGTAGCCAGCAGGCAGCAGGTGGTTAAGCATTACCAGTAATCCTGGCTGATTTCTGGCTGTGAGGGGTCAACTCTATGCCTAGAGTCACCTTCCTGTGGCATAGAGTCGGATTCCCCAGGTTTTTTCTGTTTGTCAAAGGTCAGAATATTTTTAAAGAAAGTTTTTTTTTTTTAAGGAAGCTTCAGTTTCATAAGCCCAATTTTTGCAATAGAAACTTCTTGTTTCTTCCGACAACTAAGGGACTCAGTCATAGGACATGTGTAGAATTGCAAACTTCATATTCCTATCTCAAAAGATATCTTTTCTTTCTCTAATACAACCAAACATTTAAAGTAAGCATCAGTGAGCAGAAGTCAAGATGGATATGGGTTGCTGATCTGTAGTCACATTGGCTAACATCTTCCCTGTTACCTGTCTTCTTATTTCCCAGGTCTGGGCCTAAGGACCAACTCTGTATTCATACCAAACACAAGCCTTAGGAGGAGGTGGAGGGACAGGGAGTGAAAGGGCCCATGGTCCAATGAAACCTTGATTTCAGTGGGTCCATAGTCTCAAGACATTTGGCGGCAGCATCTGTAGCTTCTGCTTTCTTGATCTGGGTGTAATGGATCCATGCTGTAATGTTAGCTACCTTCATCGTAGTAGAAGAGAATCGCCTTGTAGGATCTTTTACAGATTAGTTACAATGCCCCTTTGGTTATTTGCTTGACCCAGACAGCATCACTGGACATGGACAAAGGGAAACAGGTGGTGGACTCAGATTGGATAGGACTCTCAGGTAGTCCAATGAATAGCTTGTATACAGGACTAGACGGCCTGATGTGACTTGAGAAAGGAACGGTTGGAAAGTTCTGCCCACTGCTGCTCGCTGAGCCTGGGAAACAGTGGGAGAGGTCTTCCAAACACAGTCTCATAGGAAATAAATCCCTCCCTAAATGGGGTGCAAAGAGCCAAAGCAAAACAAAGGAAGAAGGCCTATCTACCTTTTGCTGAACTCTAATGAGAATTTTTTTAAAGTTTATTTTAATGTCTTGTTTATTCTTTTTACCTGGTCAGAACTCTGAGTCTATATGAATGATGAACTTTTCAATCTATGTCTAAGACTTTATTTTTTTTTATTTATTAAAAATTTCCACCTCCTCTCCACCTTCCTTATCCCTCCCCCTCCACACCTCCCCCTCCCTATGTAGTCTTAAGAGCAGTCAGGGTTCCCTGCCCCATGGGAAGTCTAAGGTCCTCCCCCCTCCATCCAGGTCTATAAAGGTGAGCATTCAAACAAACCAGGCTCCCACAAAGTCAGTCCATGCAGTAGAATCAAAACCCAGTGGCATTGTCCTTGGCCTCTCAGTCAGCCTTCATTGCCAGCCACATTCAGAGTGTCCAGTTTGATCACATGCTCCATCACTCCAGTCCAGCTGGCCTTGGTGAGCTCCCATTAGATCAGTCTCACCATCTCAGTGGGGGAACACACCCCTCGTAATCCTGATTTCCTTGTTCATGCTCTCCCTCATTCTGCTCCTCATTTGGACCGTGGGAGCTAAGTCCAGTGCTCCAATGTAGGTTTCTGTCTCTATTTCCATCCATCGCCAGATGAAGGTTCTATGGTGATATGCAAGATATTCATCAGTGTGGCTATGGGACAAGGCCAGTTCAGGCACCCTCTCCTCTGCTGCCCAAGGAACAAACTGGGGACCTCTCCTTGAACCTGGGAACCCCTCCAGAGAAAAGTCTCTTGCAAACCCTAAAATGGCTCCCTTAATAAAGATATTTACTTCCCTGCTTCCATATCCACCCTTCCTCCATCCCACCCATCCCATTCCCCCAAGCTTTCCCTAATCCTCCTCTTCTCACTTCTCTCTATCCATCTCCCATTACACCCCCCACACCCCTGTGCACCCATGTTTTGCCTGGCAATCTTGTCTACTTCCAATATCCAGGAGGATAACTATATGATTTTCTTTGGGTTCACCTTCTTATTTAGCTTCTCTAGGATCACTAATTATAGGCTCAATGTCCTTTAATTATGGCTAGAATCCACTTATGAGTGAGTACATACCATATTCCTCTTTTTGGGTCTGGGTTACCTCACTCAGTAAAGTGTTTTCTATTTCCATCCATTTGCATGCAAAATTCAAGATGTCATTGTTTTTTATCCCTGAGTAAAACTCCAATGTGTATATGTTCCACACCTTCTTTAACTATTCTTCTATTGAGGGGCACCTAGGTTGTTTCCAGGTTCTGGCTATTACAAATAGTGCTGCTATGAACATAGTTGAGCACATGCTTTCGTTGTAAGATATGATATCTCTTGGGTATATTCCCAAGAGTGGAATTGCTGGGTCCTGAGGTAGGTTGACTCCCAGTTTCCTGAGAAACCGCCACACTGATTTCCACAGTGGCTGCACATATTTGCATTCCCACCAACAATGGATGAGTGTTCCCCTCACTCCACATCCTCTCCAGCATAGGTTATCATTGGTGTTTTTGAGTTTAGCTATTCTGACAGGTGTAAGATGGTATCTCAAAGTTGTTTTGATTTGCATTTCCATGATCGCTAAGGAGGTTGAGCATGACCTTAAGAGTCTTTTGGCCATTTGAACTTCTTCTGTTGAGAATTCTCTGTTCAGTTTAGTACCCCATTTTTTAATTGGGTTAATTAGAGTTTTAGTGTCTAGTTTCTTGAGTTCTTTGTATGTTTTGGAGATCAGACCTTTGTCTGATGAGGGGTTGGTGAAGATTTTCTCCCAATAAGTAGGTTACCTTTTTGTCTTAATGACAGTGTCCTTTGCTTTACAGAAGCTTCTCAGTTTCAGGAGGTCCCATTTATTCATTGTTGCTCTTATTGTCTGTGCTACTGGGGTTCTACCTAGGAAGTGGTCTCCTGTGCCCATGTCTTGTAGACTACTTCCCACTTTCTCTTCTATCAGATTCATTGTGGTCAAATTAATATTGAGGTCTTTAATCCATTTGGACTTGAGTTTTGTGCATGGTGATAGATAAGGATCTATTTTCATTCTTCTACAGGTTAACATTCAGTTATGCCAGCACCATTTGTTAAAGATGCTCTCTTTCTTCCATTGTATTGTTTTAGCTCCTTTGTCGAAAATCAGGTGCTCATAGGTTTGTGGATTAAGATCTGGGTCTTCAATTCAATTCCATTGGTCAACATCTCTGTTTTTGTGCCAATACCAAGCAGTTTTCATTACTGTAGCTCTGTAAGAGAGTTTGAAGTCAGGGATGGTAATGCCTCCGGAAATACTTTTATTGTATAGGATTGTTTTGGCTATCCTGGGTTTTTTGTTTTGCCATATAAACTTAATTATTGTTCTTTCAAGGTTTATGAAGAATTTTGCTGGGATTTTGATGGGGATTGCATTGAATCTATAGATTGCTTTTGGTAGAATTGCCATTTTTACTATGATGATCCTCCCAATCCAAGAGCATGGGAGATTCTTCCATTTTCTGGTATCCTCCTCAATTTCTTTCTTCAAAACCTTAAAGTTCTTGTCAAATAGATCTTTCACTTCCTTGGTTAGAGTTACCCCAAGATATTTTATAGCTATTTGTGGCTATCATGAAAGGTAATGTTTCTCTGATTTCCCTCTCTGTATCTTTGTTCTTTGTATATAGGAGGGCAATTGATTTTTTGGAGTTGATCTTGTATCCTGCCACAGTACTAAAGGTGTTTATCAGCTGTAGGAGTTCTCTGGTAGAGTTTTTGGGGTCGCTTATGTACAGTATCATATCATCTGCAAATAATAAAATTTGACTTCTTCCTTTCCAATTCGAATCCCCTTGATCTCTTTATGCTGTCTTATTGCTATTGCCAGAACTTCAAGCACTATATTGAAGAGGTATGGAGAGAGTGGACAGCCTTGTCTTGTTCCGGATTTTAGTGGGATGGCTTTGAGTTTCTCTTCATTTAATTTAATGTTAGCTGTCGGCTTGCTGTATATTTATTGCCTTTATTATATTTAAGAATGAACCTTGTATCCCTAATCTCTCCAAGACCTTTATCATAAAGGAGTGTAGAATTTTGTCAAATGCTTTTTCAGCATCCAATGAAATGATCATATGTTTTTTTTTCCTTCAGTTTATTTGTATGATGGATTATGTTGATAGATTTTCGTATGTTGAACCAGCCCTGCCTCTCTGGTATGAAGCTTACTTGATAATAATGTATAATTTTTTGGATGTGTTCTTGGATTCTGTTTGCCAGTATTTTATTGAGAATTTTTGCATCAATGTTCATGAGTGAGATTGGTCTGTAATTCTCTTTCTTGGTTAAGTCTTTGTGTGGTTTTGGTATCAAGGTGACTGTAGCTTCATAAAAGGTGTTAGGCAATGACTCTTCTGTTTCTATTTTGTGAAACACATTAAGGAGTATAGGTATTAACTCTACTTGGAAGTTCTGATAAAATTCTGCATTGAAGCCATCTGGGCCAGGGCTTTTTTTGGTAGGGAGGTTTCTGATGACAGCTTCTATTTCCTTGCGACTTACAGGTCTATTTAAACTGCTTACCTGGTCTTGACTTAATTTTGGTATATGGTATTTATCTTAAAAAATGTCCATTTATTTTACATTTTCCAATTTTGTGGCATACAGTCTTTTGTAGTAAGAGCTAATGATTCTCTGAATTTCCTCTGTGTCTGTGGTTATGTCCCCTTTTTCATTTCTGATCTTGTTAATTTGCGTGTTCTCTCTCTGACGTTTGATTAGTTTAGCTAAGGCTTTAATTAAGAGGTTTTTGGCTATGAAATCTAAGCCATTGTTGGACCCTATATCTAGGAAGAGGCTAAATCAGTGGACCAGTTCCTGGAGGAGCTTTTTAGTTACTATTTGAGTAGTTTTAGTACAGATGGGGGACACTTTGATCCACCCAGAGAAGCTATCTACAAAACCTAGCAAGTACTTTTATCCTCCTCCAGCAGGTCAGCTCTTGGTGAAGTCAATTTCCCAAAGTTGGATGACACGTTGGTCTCTCATTTGGACCCCTTCTCAGTTTTGGATTTACTTAAGCACAAACTCGGCATCTGGCTGAAACATCCTGCACTAGGCTGTCCAGTCTATGCATAACATACCTTGGTCTGAGAAACTTTGAAAGTTTTATGGACCTCAGTTGAGTAGCCTGGGAAAGGTTAGTTACCAGAGTCCTGACAGTTGTTTCTGAGAGAATGATCTTTCGCTCTGGTGTCCTCCATCGCCCTGTGAGTTTGTCTGTTTCTTCTTTACCATGGAGTCTCAGGCAGCACCAGGTCATGGTATGTCATCAGAATATCAATAGGCCCCGCTGGTCTTAGGGCTATTGCTGGGAAGGAAGGTCAGCAACCAGGAAGTGGAGAACAGCAATTCATACGGGAAGTCAAATAGCTTCTAGGAGGGCCAAAATGTTTTAATGTTCTTTTCCCTAGTGGTGAGAAGCTTTCTTCTTTAAAGATCATATCATGAATATGCCTAGTAGTAAAAGAATACTGATTGATGGTCCATGTATATAGACTTTTCTTTTCTCCACATGAGAGCTTGGGTCAGATAAATCAGTTTTGGTCCCTGGGTTGAGGTACCTGGCTTGGGCCCAAATTATTTCAGTTAAAGTAACTACTGCAGTTTCCATGTACCTGGTTTCATTTCTCATCTCCTGACAGACATGGATGACCACCTGCATCATCAAGCAAACAGGTAGCTAAAATAATGATGGTGAATTGCTCAAACTGGACTTGAGGGTGGGCCAGGTGTAGGGCTTGGTAGTACTCCTGGGCCACATAGTCATTAGATAGGCAGCATTCTGATACTCCCAACTATTAGACAGGCAAGCCATCCTGTGTCTATAGTCCAACCATTTGGGCAAATGGTCACAGAGTATTTCCATGGTCTCAAAGTTTGAGCTGAAACCTTTTTTGTCTTTTGTTTCATGGACAAACAGATGAAAGGGTTTTGATTCATCTGGAAGTTCTAGGGCTGGAGCTGAAGTCAGAGCTGTTTTTAAAACCTCAGATGCCTTTTGTTTAGTCTCTGTCCTGATTAGGGACTCAGTGACCCCTTTGTGTTAGTGTATAGAGGCCTTGCTATTTTCATAGCAGTTAATATCTGACAACTGGTATCTAGGAACTCTTGATACTGTCTCTCTTAGTCTTTGGAGTTGGGATTTGAAGATGGGCAACAATCCTATTTTGAGACAGGCTCCTTTTGCCTCCCCTTGGTTGGTAGCCAAGATAGGTAGTCTGTTGTGTAAAAAGTTGGGCTTTCTAGTTACATGGTCTGTAATTCTTGCAGCAGTACATGGCTTTTTTATAATCTGTTTTCCCAGAAAAATCTCTGATAGAAGAGCATGAGGTCAGATCTTAAGTTTCTCATCAAACAGGGTTGGTGAATTTTTATATCTTTGGACAACCTAGTTGTTCAGGTAAGTTGCCCACTGTATCCTCCCTCTGGGTCTGTCCATTTAAAAGCAAAGTTTGGTTAACTCACCTCTGCCAATGGGAGCCTGACGATTGCATCTTTCAGGTTCAAGACAGTGTACACCTGTTTCTCTGGAAGAATTAGACTTATGAGAACCAGAGCTCTCAGGGTTTTTCACAGGCAGGAAAGACATGTTCCAGTATGATTAACAGGGCACCAGAAGCCTATGGTTTGAAGTCTCTTCAAACCAGGCAATATAGACAACAATTTTCCCTTTCATTTCTAGGGTCATTGGGTATTGTTTATCTGAATGGAGGTTAGTTGAACAATTATAGGAGCTTGGTGTTGGGCCAGTCCTGGGTGTTGACTTCTTCTGACAGAGAGTGAGACACCAAAATCTTTCTGGGTATCTGTAAGGCTAACTGCATCTCATCATCAGAGAAGGTGACAATGGCTTTCAGTTTAAGCAAAGTTCTCGTCCTGAGTTCTCTGTTTGTTAAACACCCTTTGAGCTACCTCCAGCAACTGGACCCTTTAAATTTTACAATTTTTTTAACATATGGGGCTGACTGGATGATGAAGGAAATCTTCTTAGCAGCGGTCTTCAGTTTTCTAAAAAGGATCTAGTGGGAACTGCTGAAGGTCTTCTTGGTCAGTGCTGGACAGAAGGGAAATCTGTTCAGGCTACATTGCCTGGCAGCGATCCCCTGCCCAGGTCAGGGGAAGGGTTTTTCTGTTTTGCTTTCTTTATTTTTTTAACTTTTTTTTTCAGAGGATGGTAACTTTTACGGATTACTGGTTGAAACAGAGACATAAATTATAAAAGATAATGGAGTGGAACTTTATCCCTTCAGGCTCAACCCAGGGGAACTTCTCCTCTTTTCTGGGGAAGCTTAGAGCAGGGCAGACAGGATCCTCACCTGGGAACTATTTGCCTCTTCTTGGGGGTTTAGATGGCAGGGGCCCCTGGATGAGAGGTCCTTCCCCTTCCCAACTCCATACAGGAACCAACCTTGAGCAGGAGCCAAACAACAAAAGAAGCAAGTTCTCCTGCTCCTGGACTGGGGCAGGTGGAGGGTTTTGTGATTTTCTCTGGGTGGTCCGGCAGAGCCAAAAGGAGGGGGCACAGGCCTTAAACTGGATGGAGGGAGGGTCTCATGCTAGAGAAAGCCACTGGTTGATGCAGGGTAAAAAGAAAACTGATAGAAACACATTCAAAGGCAGAGATATATAGAAAGAGATAGCGAGAGAGAGAGAGAGAGAGAGAGAGAGAGAGAGAGAGAGAGAGAGAGGGAGAGAGAGAGAGAGAGAGAGAGAGAGAGAGAGAGAGAGAGAGAGAGAGAAACAGAGGACAACCAGGGGTGGCCACCACACATTTATACACTTGAACAGACAGAGGATCCAATGACATTGCACAAGGTTTCTGGACTCTGGACCAGCAGCCCATCAGGTATCTCCTTTGTGTCCAAACAGAAGGTGCCTTAACCAAAGTTACCTCTGGAGGTTACAGACCAGGTGACTTTCTAATTTGTTTCCTTTTGGGGTAGAGGTGTCAGACCCTTCTGAAGCATTAGACATGATTGATCAAAGGGAATTTTCTGGACCTGGAACATCTCAGGTTAGCCATCCCCTAGAAGTCCTGACTCTTGCATTCTTTCTTGCTCCACCCCCAAGGGACTCTGAGACTCCTGGTGTCTCAAGATCTAGTCCCTGGGATCTAGATAGGACCCCCAGAAATGTTGTGGGATATTCACCAGAGATTGCCCAGACATGGGTTTAAGCCAATAGAAAGTCTTTATTAGCCAGCCAGTGTGGAACGAGGAGTGGTGGCGGGCTGCATCCCGCTGCCCAGCTAGCTTAATCCCTGAAATAACTACACAAAAACTGTATTCATTTAAACACTGCCTGGCCCATTAGCACTAGCCTCTTATTGGCTAACTCTCACATCTTGATTTAAGCCATTTCCATTAATGTGTATCTCCACTTGATTGTGGCTTACCAGCATGAGTCTAATCAGTGTCCGTCTCAGGCAGGAGGATCATGGCATCTGCCACACTTCCCTTCTTTCCAGCATTCTGTTCTGTCTACTCCGCCCACCTAAGGGCTGCCCTATCAAAAGGCCAAGGCAGTTTTCTTTATCCAACCAATGAAAGCAACACAGAAAGAAGACCCTCCTATACCTTTTCCCCTTTTTCTGTTTAAACAAAAAAGAAAGGCTTTCACTTTAACATAGGAAAATTACATATAACAAAACAATTATCAAGCAAGAATTACAGTTACATTTTTATATCTATTTTATCTTTTATCATAACAAAGGAAAACTATGACTATCCATTCTTCAACTCAATCAAAGACTCCAGAAGGATATATTACCTAAGTAAACAGGAAGTACATTGTAAGCAGCTTCCAAAACTCTAGAAATGACAGAGACATCTCACTGCCTGGACAGTCACCCTAAGTCTTTTTGTACCATTGGGGCATCCATCTTCAGCCTAGAGGCCCATAGTGTCCAGCAGAGTTTTTCATGAAGCAGGAAATTTCAAAGAGAGTTCAGTCACATTTTTTCTGTGTCCTGCAGAATGTCTCACAGACTCTTTCATGAAACAGGAACCCCAAAGGATCATCTCACCTTTAGGAAAGTTGAGCAGTCCTCTCTGTGGGTTCTTCATATCCACTCTATGCAATAGTCCAGGCAAGAGCAGTTTCTTGCCCAAATGACTAGCAAACTCCATAAGTAGCCTGTTAGATGCCCATCTTCCTCTTGAAGTAGATTAGTGCTGTCAGGAGCAGACGTGTCTTATTGTCATGAAAATTCCTAAGTTATTAAAACATTAAATGCCATATTCTGTAGTCTTTGAAAGATATGAAGAATGCCTATCTAAATGAAATATCTCTATATGTCTAGAAAATCTAACTAACATGACTATAAGCTTGACTATTATTGATGATTATCCATTAACAATCTATATTTCCTAATTATACATTACATTTTCAAATGAAGTACACAATCATAATACCTGAATCAAAATCAGAAATACATATACATATAACAAGATTGACCTTAAATTTATATCAATAAAGTCAAATTCATACGAATGCAAATTATTCATATCTATATCATATCCCCCTTTAAATGTAAAAGAACATTTATAAACAATATTTGGGAATATGGGCACAGTTATTTCTATCCAAACTGCTTCGTGCTATATGGGGGCACTGTTATTCAGGTCTTTCATGGTATAACCTATGTGCTAGGTTCCTCTCAGTCAGCAGTTGAGCAAAGAAATTTTTTGAGGGTGTTCACAGCAACCTTTCAGGAGGGCGTGGTCTATCATATCAAAATGGTCTAGAAGGAATCCACAGGGTCTCATCCTCTGTGAAAACAAAAGAAGAACCTCTTTTCCAAAGCATCATATCCTTAGACCCAAATTTGGAAGTCATGATACCTTTAAAATATATATGCTGGTTTAGCTTAGCAGACCACACAGTGAAATGTCTCTCTGTATTTAGCTCCTCCATAGTCAAAACATTGAAAGAAAATACAATATACAGAATCCAGATTCTCTGTGAATTTTCCATTTTTATTTGGCTTATTTTTCTTTATTTCTTTTAATCTATGACTATCTGTACTGTCTCTTTAAAGACTTTACCCTTTTTCTACAGCATTAACTTTACTTTATGACTTTTTAATACTCTTTTATGTCTGAATCTGTCCTATTGCATTGTCTTTAATTCTCTACTGTCTTGAAGAGCTTTTAAAATGCTGAGCAGCTTGGTTGCAGCTGCTCTGGATGTTGGTTCCACCTCTCTCCAATTTTAAAATGGTGGACGTATCATTTCTGCTAGTTCTGGGGTCTCCAGGCAGAAGCTGCGCTTAGCACTTTAACTCTGAGAATGAGCGTGTGGCACATAAATTCTTATTATCTGAGTTACATCAAATATGTCATGCAGAGCACTGCGCAGACTGTAAACATCTCTGTGTATGGTGGCAGAAATCCGGCATGCTCTCCTGCTTGTGCACGCTTAGTAGACCTGATCCTGCCACCTGCCCAGGTGCAGGCAGGGAACACTGAGCCATTGGCATGGTCTCAGAGTACTTTCTTCCCGATCCTGAGCGGGCACACCAACATCCGGGCCCACAAATGCTCCATAGCCTACTGGTAGCAGGACCCAGGAAGCCTTGTTTTTAAATGGCGTGGCTTTTTTTTTTTCTGCTATTACTGAGTCAGGAAATCTCTCTGCAGCACGCCCCAGCAAACAGCAAAAAGCTGTGTTAAATGCTCTCTCTCCTTTTTAAGCCCTCTCAGGTTTTTAGGTGGATTTAGTCCATTACGTTGGAGCACCAACTTTACTGGGTCTTTGAGATCCCAATGTAAACCTGAGCCTCTCTCAGGGTGAGCTTTAAAGCACAAAAATCATGTCCTGGGTTGACACCCTTCAGATAACATGAACAGTTAGTCAGAAGCAGAACTATAGAAGCTGAAATGCAAGCTTAGGAAATTTTGAGGTTTTCCCAGAACTATATGAAATTTGACAGAATAGATCTTTGTTTTTATTTTGGCTGGTGGTGCTATCTATGGGCTGAGTTTCACAAGACACATGAAACTTCCATTATGGAGTCAACTGTGCTAAGATCTGGGGCACTGTTATAAATGAAAGCTATATCTTAAGACCCTGTCTCAAAAATAAAATCCAGGATTTCTATTGCATCAAGTCTCATTGCAAGTACTCAACAGCATGCATGGCTACTATTACAACATAATACAGTATAGATGATTAACAGTTTATCACAGAAACTTCTATTGTGGCTCTAACCCACATTAGCAGACCCCAGAGGTTTAAGAAATGTGTGATGTATCGGTCTTACTTGACATTTTATTTTATTTTATTTTATTTTATTTTATTTTGGTGAGACAGTTTCTTGCTATGTAAGTCACACCCATCTTAAGATTGCCTCAACCTCCCAAGTGTTGGCATTATGGGTATCCACCCCATATGCCTGCCATGTTTGAATTTTTATTTAAGCAAACTATAAATAAAGATAAGAAATCTGTGGTAATTTGAATATTAAATGGACAGTATATTTGATTATTTTAGGTAATTATTGTTAAAATTTTTGAATGTGTCAATAATAATGTAGCCTTTCTCTTTATGTGTATGTGTACATCTCTGTGGGTATGTGCATATAAGTGAAAGTGCCTGCAGAGGCCAGAAGAAGGTGCTAGATCCTCTAAAGCTAGAGTTACAGGTGGTTGTGAAACATTCAACATGGATGCTGAGAACTGAATTCAGATTCTTGCAGTACATACTCTTAACTATTGCCTCATCTCTCTAGCTCATGATTAAGTTTGTGAAAAACCACCTGCGTTTTATAAATAAAGAGCAATTATTGTGGATGAAATGATGCAGGGATTAAGATTTGCTTCAAAACTAATCCAGAAGTCTAGAAAGTAGAGACACTAAACACAACAAAACTGACCAATGAGTCTTTTGCAGAACAAACAACCTACAATGAAAATGCAACATATGGAGGGGGATAAATTATTTGCAAATCAGATATCTGGTAAGAGTTTAACATGTAGAATATACAAGGAACTCATCTCATCAGCAGGAAAACAGTCCGGAACTGAAGAGATGGCTCAGTGGTCAATATCATTGGACGCTCTTCTTGAGAAAGGTTTGATTCACAACACCTACATGTCAGCTCACAGGCATCTATAACTCTACACCTAGTAAATCTAATGCTTTCTTCTGACCTCTGTAGGCACCATGCATGCACATGATCCACAGAGTTACATACAGGCAAAACACCCACGTGCATAAAATAAATTTTAATAAAAAAGAAATTAATCTAGCTGAAATATTGGCAAAAGGCTTGGATAGATATTTCTCAAAAGGAGACATATAAATTTTCAGGAAACATTTGAAAACATTCTCAGAATTACTGATCATCTTGATGAGCTAGCACTTGGATGTGTCATAATGACTATTAACAAGAATATAATTGAGAAAATGATAACAAGTGTTATTGAGTATATTAAAAGGAATCTGTGCATACTATTGTGAAGGTGTAAATTGTTACAGCCATTATGGAAAATTAAAACAAATCTACCATATTTGCAAGACCTTGGGTACCATGCCTAAGGCTCAGTCAATATCTCTTATTTAGGGGGGGGTGATTAGTGTTTTGAGACAGGGTCTTTCTATGTAGCCTCAGCTGGCCTGGAATTCAGTAGAACAGGCTGTCCTTGAACTCATAGATATATGCCTCTCTCTACCTCCTGAATGCTGGCATTAAAGGCATTCATCACTATAGTCAATTTTCTTAATTAGGGTTTCTATTGCTATGAAGAGACACCATGACCACAGCAACTCTTACAAAGAAAAACATTTAATTGAGGTGGTGGCTTATAATACAGAGGATTGCTCCATTATCATCATGGCAGAGGGCATGGTAGCATATAGGCAGACATGGTACTGGCTACATCTCGTAGTCAACAGGAAGTGGACTGAGACACTGGGCGGTATCCTGAGCACAGAAAACCTCAAAGCCAACCCCCACGGTGATACTCTTCCTCCATCAAGGACATACCCACTCCAACAAAGCTACATCTAATAGTGCAACTCTCTATGAGATTATGGAGGCCAATTACATTCAAACTACCATGGTCAATATATCACATTTTAAAACTCATTCATACATCAACAAATATTTACCTTTATTATGAATCTTGTCCATTGTAAACAATTTTTCAATGAACATAGGAATGCAGTTGTCTCTCCAACACACTGATTTCTGTTTTGTTGTTGTTTTTCAATAAACTCTGAAGTCATATAGCTGGGTCATTTGTTGGGGGAAAGAGGGCAGGAGAAGAAAGATATATACACATAACAGAATACCATTTAGTCTTTGAAAACAGTGAAATCCTGTCATTCATGACAACATGGATGAAACTAGAGGAATTAAGTGTAATAGAGCAGCACAGAACAACACATAACACATGCTCTCACTTACATGTGGAATCTAAAATAGTTGAATGCTTAGTAGCAGAGAACACAATTGTGGTTCCCAGGACTGAGAAGGGGAGAGAAAGAAATGTTGATCAACATATAAAATTTCAGTTAGGAGGAACAAGGTCAGGAGCTCAGTTGTACAATATGATGACTATAGTTACCAACAATGTATTCTTGACGACTGGTGACAGAATAAATATGAAGTGTTCTCACCACAAAGAGTAACATGTGAGATAATGAATATGTTTATTCCCTCTACCTAGCCATTCCACATAGTAGATGTATTTCAAAGCAACATGTGGACTGCAATAAATAAATACAACCCTTGCTTGTCCAGTACAAAATAAACTTTGGGGCTGGGATGGAACTTAGTGGTAGGGCACTTCATGCCACACATGAAGATTTGGGCTCTATCATCAGCTTCACAAACATAAATGTCTTTTAATGGCTATAGCTCAGGGTGATAATACATGCTTGGCATCAGCAGAGCTTGGGCTTCTATCTCTAGCACCTAATAAATAAAAGAATAGGTAAAAATATTTAATAAAAATCTTACAAATATAAGCAAGACCCTGATCTTGAATCTATAATTGTTGAACGTCCTCAATTGGTATCTGGGGGTTTATTTTCATCTATCTTTGAAAATATTTGAAAGTTGTCATAATAAACAGTGAAAAAGCAAGCAGGTGGCTACTGTATATGTCTATCTAATGAACTATCATCATCTAGAAATCCACCCACAGAAATCTGCCATTGTCAGATTTGCCTATTGTTTTTGTTACAGTGTTGACAACCAAACATAGGACCTCACTTAAGTTAAACAAGCATTTCACCTCTGAGCAACATCCCCAGCCTGGATGGTCTAATCTTTTAAAAGAATTTAGAAATCAAGATTTGAATGCAAAATCATTGGCATTTGCTGATCCATTTTTAAAACCATACAACACAAGGAATAATTCTATCTGAAGTTTGGATCTGGCATGCAGCTGCTACTTTACAGCACCCAATTTAGCATTAATGGGTTCTAAGGACATTCATCGTAAATGTGATTTATCTTGAGCACACAGTAAATACCATGTATTTTACTTTCCAAATTACAGCCTGTTTCCAAAAAAAACACAAGAAATAATAACACAATTACTCATGTACTTGCTTTGTTAATATGTTTTCAGATTTGCTTCAAAAAGAGCTAAAATGCTATGTATGTTATTAACGTCCTCTTTGTATCTTCCTTTGGGCTTACTCCCTCTGCCTTTCCAAACACTATTGTCCTGAAATTGGAATCTCTCTCTCCCAACCAAGATCACTACAGTCTGCACACATCTGAAAAACAATGTGTTATTTTCTTTTTTCTCGACCTTTTAGAGCAAATGGCTTTGTTCAATCAGAGAAAAAAATCTATTGCATCTCTGTCTAGAAAGGATAAACTGCTAGAAAACTAATTTTTATAAAACCATTTAGAATAGCATCAAAAATAATTTATATTTTGGACTAAATTTAGCAAAATGATGGGTAGGATATTTAGCAGGAAAATGGTAAACTTTATCAAAAGGTTTTTGTTAAGTTGGGAGCATAGGCCCCCGCCCCTTGCATCTATCCTGGCCCCCAGGCCTGGTCTGGACTTCAAATCCGAGCAGGCCAGGTCCTGACCCCACCCCCAGGGTATTTAAGTGACCTCCCTCCCCCCCCCCCCCCCCCCCCCCCCCCCCCCCCCCCCCCCCCGCAAAGAGAAACACGTGGTCTCCCTTTCTTCCTCCTGGGGGTCGCATTTCTGCAGCTTCCCGGTTTCCCCCTTGGGGCCACCCGAGAGCGCAGATCTCCCATTAAACCTGGATATTTTTTAACTTGGCTTGTTTTGATTTGGCTTGATTGGGAATTTTTGCATCGTCAGGGAGCTAACATTAAGAAACATTCCTAACAGTATTAAAATAAACTTAAATAATGGAAAATGCAAAATCTTTAAAATATCAATTCTCAGTGTCATTCTGGTGACAATTCTAGAAGGGATATAAAGCAGAGAGGCAAAAAGCACGTTCAGAAAACACATTTATTTATATAAATTTCAAAACCATACAAAAGAAACAGTATATATATATATATATATATTGTTAGTATTCAGGCATCTGTACTGGCCTGCCCTTGAGGTCCTGACAGAATATGTCGCAGCTGTAGCCACTAAGAGCACTTTCTGTGCACATTCACTACTTTCCCCTTTAAAATGGCCCTGCCCACCTCCACCTCTTCTGTGTCTTTGTCTCTCTCTTTTCTCTCTTCTTTTTTCTCTCTTGCTACTTTTGTCTCCAGAGGCTGGTCTCCCCTCTCCCCTCCCCCCCTTTCCCCATTCGCATTCCTGCAATTAAAAAACCTTTCCCCGTGAGCTCTGTCACAGGGTGTCTCTCTTGTGCACTGTTTTTTTTTTCTTTTTTTTCTCCTAAATTACAGTATTGGTTCCCTGACCAGGAAAGACTCTTCTGGCATTTCCTCCTACCCGCAGGCAGTTTGAGGCATGCCCGGGTCTTCACTTCTCTGGATCACTAAGTCCCTCCATCCTAAATCAGCATGATTGGTGAGCCCCTCGTTTTTTTCACCTCTGGCTATTTCCCCGAGTGACGTCTCGTCTCTAGAGAATGATTTCTTGCCTTTTAACTCCATTAAGTCCTGATAACAGGCAACCATGGCTCTCTCAGGCTCAGAGCCCTCGGCCCCACTTTTTGCATGACGACTCAAGGGGTGACCTATGCCTTTCTCAGATACTTGGGTCCTTTGGGCTTTTCCCTACAGCCTCTGTTCCTTGAATGACGACTCTCTGGATGGCTTGTGCCTTTCTCATTCAATCCTTACTCAAAAGCCATTGAGCTCATTCTGCCTCAGTCATGGGGTATAAGCCTACCAAAAATCTGCTTCCCGACACTCTATATCCTGATATTTTACAGGACCTTTGCAACATTCTGTCAGTGATCTTGATAGATGGATGGCGCTATCACCCTTTCACTCTTCTGCTTCCCCTCTCCCCCAATAAACCTCTTACACTAACTGTTGCATGCGGCCTGTTTGCTCAGTGGCAGAACGCACTGAAAGGTAATCACTTCGCACTGGGACCCTACTCACCATTCCACCCTCAAAAAATCTGGTCGCTCACCTGTAATAAATCTGCTTTCTCATTCATTGGCGACTTCGAATTTCATTGAATATTAACCACTGGGTCTCTGGTGGCTGCCTCTGACCATTCCCCTGGATGTGAGACTTCGTTTCTCAAGCACAGACCTCTCTTTCCTTGCCTTCTGGCTTTTCTTGAAGTCCGAGTACCAGGTTCTGAGTCTTTCTCAGGCTCAGAACCCTTGACCCCCCCCGCCCTTTGTGTAACAACTCATTGAGCAACCTGTGCCTGTGTAGAAATTGACCCTCTCTAAATTCCTGGGATGCTAGGAATTGCACACCAATGGGTCTTACTTCTTTGCCTCACTCATAGGAACTGTGTCATTGTTTATCATTCTTGCTCCCATTGGGATATTTTTTGGAGACCCACTGAAATTTACTTATCAGCTATTTTGCTATTGACCATAGAGTTTGAGGCACAAGACCACCAAATATGTCCCAGTGATACTGTGATGATAGGAAAGGATCAGGTGCTTTAAGTCCAAGGGAGTCAACTTGGATCCACCTTGAACAACATTTTTCTCAGTCCAAGTGACGCCTGACAGTTCAACAGAGCCTGGACAGTGAAGTGAAGTAGTCAGCTACTCCAGAACATGGCTAGCACCCCAGCTTTCCCGGTCCCCTAAAGGTGAAAGATGCCACCCAGGTCAGCAGGAAGTAGTCTTGAGAACATGGCGTCTTCATTCCTACCTCACCTGCTACCCCTTTCTAACTTCACCTTTTTAGAATAAATAAAAAGGGAGGAATGGTAGTATTCAGGCATCTGTACTGGTCTGCCCTTGGGATCCTGACAGGATACATCCTCAGCTGCAGCCATTAAAAGATTTGCTGTACACATACACTACTTTCCCTTTTAAATGGGCCTTGCCCACCACCCATCTCTCTTTCTCTCTGCCTCCGTCTGTTTGTCTATTTGTTTCCCTCTCCCTCTTCCTCTGCCTCCCCCTCTCTCCCTCTCTCGCTCTTCTCTCTTCTCTTCTGCTACTCCTGTCCCTAGAGGTCAGTCTCCCCCTCTCCCATCCCCTCTCTTCCCCATTCATGTTCCCCCAGTAAAAAACCCTTCCATGTGAGCTCTGTCACATGGCATTTTTCTTTCATGTACCACTTTTTCTAAATTACAACATATATAAATTACTAAGAAAAACAAGACATGACAACCAAAAATAAACTATAAAGAACATAGTTAGAAGGAAGGTAACACAAATTCAAGTGTAATGATAATAGCCTATGTCTTCAATAGGCCACTGCAAATGTGAGTATTCACTATTTGCTGTTAGGAATGTTCTGCTTTTCAAGAGTGCGTCATGTAGCACAGGTGGCCTTAAACTAGCTATGTAGTCAAGGAGGATCTTGAACTTTTTTTCTAAGATTTATTTACTTTTATTTTATGTATATTAATGTTTAGCCTGCATGCATGTCTGTGCACTGTGTTATATAAAATATTACACAGAATTATTGTTGCAATGGTGTTGATAATGATTGTGAATGTTGTGATAAATTTTAATAGTGGATATGGTTGTAATATTAAATAAAATGTGCATAAATTATTAAGTAGCTATACACTAGAAAAATTTGGGGTCTTTTATTTTCTTTGCTTTTTAATAACTTCCAGTTCTACATTGTTCATATTAATATTCTAAGGGATCGGAAAGTGTGCTGTTGTAATATATTTCCAGGCATAAACTTCTTAAACTCCTGGGAATCTCTGCGGCAATAATGTCTCTTGCAGGCTGATGTTGTTTGTTGGTTGGCAGTTCCTAAGTCGTTTTAGAATGGGACATGGTTACCAGAAAGACCACTAGAGGATCAAAGAGTTGGGACTTTCAGCCTCACCCTGTAGCCTCTGATCTGGGCAGAATAACTAAGGATTGAATTGATCACCAAAGACCAAAAATAAAATCAGTCATTTGAACGTGTCTAACGAAACAGAGCTGGAGATAGAGCTCAGTGGGGCGGCGTTGATTTTGTACCATCAAGGCCCCAAGGGTCAGTCCTCAGACCACTCATGCTTAAGTAGTGAAGCCTCCAAAATCCCCAAAGGACATGGTTCCAGAAGCTTCAGGAAGCTAAATACATGAAGGTTTCTGGGGAATAGAGTGTCAAAGCAGGAGCCTCTTGTTCGTTGCTCTATTCTTCTCTTCATCTGGGCTCCTTTGTACCCCTTGTATAACCCAGTAAGCTAAGTGTTTCTCTGAGTTCTGTGAGCAATGACTACACCCATGGAAGGAGTTGTGGGAGCCCTGATTACAGCTCATAGGTCAGAAACTTAAGTACAATCAGGGTCTATGACTTGCTAAGCATTTGAAGTGGTGAGAAGGGGGCAGTCTAGGAGACTGCTATGCTATAAAGTCTAGGAGCTTTATAATGTGACATAAATGACTGAATTAAAGCATGGCCAGCTAGTGTCTGCTAGAGACTTTTTTGATACTTGATACACTGGAAAATTTGCCACATGTGGGGTGTCAGAAATATTTTGTGTTGATTGTTGAGAGCATAGGAGAAACTTAAATTTAATGTTTTCTTTTTTCTAAGGAGGCATTTGGACTGGAGACAGAGTATTTAGGAGTAAGTCGCACACAAAGGATTGTTAACCTAAAAATTAATTCTCTCATAGGAAGTTAGAAGAGATTTCAGCTGGAGAACCTGGAAAAGTAGATCCATTTACTGCTTCTATTTCTTACCAAAGTCAAATGACTTGACAAAATGTACAGAGTTTAGAGAAAGAAAGATCTGTTTTCAGAAACCAGTTGCATTGTTTACTAGCAGAGTGATCTTTGGAAAACTTAAGTGCTGTGTGCTCTATGGTCCAAATAATGGTTTTTTTTTTCTTTTATACCACCAAATAATGGTTTTTATTTACTTATTTATTTTCTGTGTAGACATGTGTAAACATCAGAGGACAACTTGAGGAAGTCTGTTCTTTCCTTCCACCATATAGGTCCTGAGAATTGAATTTAGGGTACGAGGTTTAGCAGCAAGGGCCTTTATTTGTTGAGCCATTTTGTAGTGCCAACTTGTAGGGTTTTAATTTAAAAAACAAATAGTCATAAAGACTACACTAAAATTACATACAAATGACCTAGAATTGCAGCAGGCACATAGATGCTCAATAAATGCCAGTTTAATCTTTAAATTTTGTTTTGACCATGTTAAAACTAAAGAAATGGGGAGCTGGAGAGATGGTTCAGCAGTTAAGAGCCTGTGTTGCACTTGCAGAGGACCTGTGTTGAATGGCTCATAAATACATGTAACTCCAGTGGATCCAATACCCTCTTCTGACCTCTGCAAACACCCACATATAACTCATATAACTCTGGCCAAAACCCCAAGGTCAGTCCCTAGCAACATTTACCTCCCCTACAGAAAGTATGTAAAGAATATTTATATAGAATATTAACATATGTAAGTTTTACACTTCCTATGCTCTGATAACTCTCACATAATCTCAAAGACAAAAACAAAACAGAAATACCATGGTTTAGAATATATAATTACAACATGATTTTACCTCCTGGCAGGCTCCATTAGAGAAAATGGTAGGGAAAATGCTGGCAAATTCATCTATTCAGTGCCTCCCTGTTACCAAATTATTTTTCACTTTACTCATAATTTTGATGCACTCCTCTTTTAAGTAAATATATCTTTTCTTTTCTTTTCTAGGCAAAAAAAAGCAGAAATAAGAAAGTAAGCAAATGGAGCAAATCTGGGATCAACATCAGAAACAAAGACTACAAATGAATGTTAGCAATATTGTTTAAGTAAATAATGAGAATTTGAGGAAAAGACAATATGCCATTAAGGAATATGGGGAGTGATTGGTCAATGAATAACTGAATAGCTTCTATAAATAACAAATGAAGATTTAAGGAATCCGATACATTTAAAGAGAGACTTGGTGATTTGAAATACATGTTTTTGCGAATTTCCCAGGATGCAGTAGAAAGAGACAAAGATGTAGAAGTGCTAATCAAATGTAGAAATATATGTTAAAGAAAAGCATGAGTAGGTTTGCTTGGTGATATTCTAGAAACAGAAATTTAAAAAAGCATGAAAAAAGCGACCTTCTCAGTTGCTGTAATATGAGTTTTCCAGAGTAACTGAAATAAGTGAATCCTTAGTTACAGAACAAACTATAGATCATTATCCAAAAACCTGAATAGAACTATCAGCTACAGGGTTCATAATGAAAGATTAACAATATGAAGCAACATGTCATTATCACCATTACAGAGAAATAAAGTTATTAACAAATCAAAAGAACAAACTTGGGTGAAATTGTAATTCTATCTTCTATGTTGCTGACAGGAAATCAAGATGGTATAGCTACTCTGAAAATCATCTGGAAGCTATTTGTAAACCTAAACAAACATATTCTTTAAGTATCGTTTGTGTGGGGGACAGGGGGAAATGCACATGTACGTGCAGGTGCATAAGAAGACCAGAGGGAAGCACCAGATCCACAGAGCTAGAGTTAGAGGCAGTTTGTGAACTGGGTGCTGGGAACCAATTAGGGTCCTCTGCAAGAGCTGGAAGTTCTCTTAACTGATGAACTATCTCCAGTCCACAAATACATACTTATCATATAATCTAGATATCTCATTCCTGGGTATATACCCTTCAGAAATGAAACTTGTATGTATTCACAAAATATGATTGCAAATGTACCATCACCCATAATTGCCTTAAAGCAGAAACCACACAAATGTTCTTCAATGAGTGAATGCATAAACAAAAAATTGAATGTTTCTCAGCTATAAAAATGTGTTGCCAACATGCGTTACCCGATGGATAAAAATCTCACATGCTTTTTGCTAAGTGAACTTGTGTAGGAAGTCTTTCTGTATATGTGTTGCTTTTATTGGTTAAAGAATAAAGCTGCTTTCGGCCAGTGGCTTAACAGAATATAGCCAGGCTGGAAGAGATATATATATAGAGAGAGTAGGCAGAGTCAGGGAGATTCCATGTAGTTGCCACAGGAGACAGATGCCTCCACTGGAACCTGCTGAAACTTTGTCAGTAGGTCATGACGTCATAGTAATGCACAGATTAATGGAGATAGCTTAGTTTGGGTTATGACAGCTAGCTAAAAATATGCTTAAGCTATTGACCAAACAGTATTGCAGATAATATGGTTTCTGAATGATTAGTTCAGATCTGGGAAGCTGGGAATAAATGAGCAGCCTCCCCCAACAATTGGCATGCCAACATGGGGCTGACATAAAGCCTGAGAAAGCATGTAAAGGAATCCTAGACACAAAAGAACAGACTTAAGCATGACTTTTTGGTAGCATTATTTTCTCGGGTGGGCTCCATTTGCAAGAAGCAAGCAGAGGCATGATTCCTTCTTGATTCAGTGGCAGCCCACCCTCAAAAAAAAACAAACATAGTTTCAAAGCAGTGGCTTCCTGGACCATGCTAGCAGCACAAACTCTGACTCTTTCAGGAGGCCAAGCAGGTTTGTGGGCAGCATGCTGCAAGTTACTTGGTGACAGCATGGGCCAACTGGTTACTAGAGTTGAGGTGGTGAGTGGCTCCCACCCAGCAGTCTTAGAGGCAGTGAACAGACCTCTGCCATGTTGGACTGAGTAGAGCCCAAAAGCAAAGCAGCCTTAATTCTAGTAATGTCACTTAGTATTTTAAGAAGCACTCCTGGACAGAAAAAGATTTCAGATACACAATAGAACAGATTCAGATATAAAAGACCTCTAAATGAGACACAGTGTATTTTAAAAATGTATGTAGGATTAGGAGAAAGAAGAAAAATAGTAAGGAGACAGTAAATGTAATATAAAGAGTATAGACAGTCATAGATTGAATGAGTAAAGATAATAAAATAAACATTAAACTTGTAGAAAAAGTAACGGAGTAAGAACAATAAGCCACATAAAGATGAAATATACACAGAGAGTCTAGATTATGTATATTACTGTGCTTTCTTTGAATTTTTTGACTGTGAAGGAGCTAAATACAGAGAGCCATTTCATTGTATGGGCTGCTGAGCTAAACCAACATATATATTTTAAAGGTGTCTTGACTTCAAAATTTGAATCTAAGGATATGTTGCTTTGGAAAGGGGGTTCTACTTTTGTTTTCACAGATGAGAACCTGTGGACATCTTTCAGACAAATGTGGTTTGATGGACCAAGACCCCCCAGAAAGTCATCATAAACACCCCTAAAAAATTACCTCACCCAACAAAAAACAGGAAGCAGTTTGGAGAGAACTATGCCCAAGTTCCAAAATACTGTTAATAAATGTTTCTTTACATTTAAAGGGGGATATGCTATGGAGATAAATACTTTGCATTTGTATGGACCTTGGTTTATTGATACAAATTTAAGATCTCTTTTGTTATATGTATATTTCTGCTCTTACTTAAGGTATTGCGTTTGTGCAGCTCATTTAAAAAGGTAATGTATAATTTAAAAATAGATCATTTTTAATAATCTATTAGTAATAGTTAATAGATCATTATCTGTAGTAGTCAAGCTTGTATTCATGTTAGTTAGGTTTTCTAGCTATATAGAGATATATTTAAGTAGGTATTCTTCAGATCTTTCAAAGACTACAGAATATGGTATTTAAAATGTTTTAAGAACTTAGGACATTTCATGACAATGAGTCATATCTGCTCCTGGCAGCACCAATTTACTTCAAGAGGATGATGGGCATCAAAGAGGTTCCTTATGGAATTTGTTAGCTGTCATTTAGGCATGAAATTGCTCTTGCCTGAACTGCTTGACTGGACTTTCAGGACCCACAGAAAAATGACTCTGAAGTTGCCTAAAGTGGGTGAGACAGCTTTGGGGTTCTTGATTCATGAAAGAGTCTGCCAGACAGTCTGCAGGACACAGAAGAAAGTGACTGACAAACTGCCAATATAGATGGAACTATCTTTGAAATTTCCTACTTCCTGGAAAGTCTTCCAGATACTATGGACCTATAGGCTCAAGATGGGTGCCGCATTTTTACAGAAGAACTTTGGGTGACTGTCCAGGAAGCAAGATGTCTCTGTCAATTCTAGAGTTTTGGAAGTTGTTTACAATGCACTTCCTGCTCACTTAGGTAATATATCCTTCTGGAGTCTTTGATGGAGTTGAAAAAAGAGATAGTTAAAGTTTTCGTTAGTTATCGTAAAACATAAAGTAGATATAAATATTGTAACTATAATTTGTGCTCGATATCTGTTTGTTATATGTAATTTTACTATGTTAAAGTTAAAACCTTCTTTTTTACTTAAACAGAAAAGGGGAAATGGTGAGGAAAGTGATTCTGTGTATGTGTTGCTTTTATTGGTTAATGAATAAAGCTGCTTTCGGCCGATGGCTTAACAGAATATAGCCAGGCTGGAAGATTATATATACATCTTACAGAGAGAGAGAGAGAGAGAGAGAGAGAGAGAGAGAGAGAGAGAGAGTAGTCAGAGTCAGGAAGAAGCCATGTAGCCTCCACCAGGGATAGATGCCTCTGCTGGAGTCCACTGAAACTTTGCTGGTAGGCCACGACCTCATAGTAATGCACAGATTAATGGAGATGAGTTAGTTTAGGATATAACTAGCTAGAAATATGCCTAAGCTATTGACCAAACAGTATTGCAAATAATACTGTTTCTGAGTGATTATTTGAGGTCTGGGCAGCAGGGAATGAATGCAGCCTCCCCCAACAGTAAACCAAACAAAATTTAAGATTTCATATTATATTTTGCTTCTGTGAGCTCCATGAAAGGACAAAGTCATAACGGAGAAAAGATCTAAGGATGCCAGAGTATTATGTGAAGGCCATGTGTGACTCAAAAGGGAAGCATGAGAATGTTTGTGGGGCCTGTTACAGTTCTGTATGTTGATAATGGCAGAAATGATACAAATTCCTATGTAAATTCATAGACCTGATCTGGCACTGTGGCTTGTTCATATAGTTTTGTCTTCACATGGGGTTGCAGCAGGAAGATCAGTTGAGTTCAGGAATTTAGGACCCATGTAGGCAACAAGTAAGATTTCTCTAAAAACAAACAAACAAACCACAACTAATCACATATCAAAAGAAGTTGATTTTCTATATAATTTTCTTTATTGTAATGTGTAACTCAAGTACTGTATGAGTCTGTCATTTAAAGAATACAGTTTTGTCAGGCATAATGGTTCATATCTATAATCTCAGCAATTGGGAAAGTGAGACAAGAGGATTGTCCCAAGTTCAGGGCCAACCTGGGCTATATTAAGAGGTACTAAGCCATCCAAGGTCACACAGCAAGATCTTGCCTCAAAGAAAGAAAATATAAGCATAAAACAAAATATATACAGCTAGACATCATGGCACATGCCTTTAATTCCAGCACTAGGGAGACAGAGGAAGGCAGATTTGAGGCCAGCCAGCCAGGGATATGTAGTACAACCTTGTTTCTACTAATAAATAAATAAATGAAATGTACAGTGGCTATATGGTTTTCTTTTTTAATTGACAAAATTGTACATATTTATGTTATATTGTGTATTTATGAAGATGTTAAAGAAATCTCCATAAAATATTAGAAAGCTAAACACAACAACACATTGAATGAATAGTACATCGTTCCAAGGAGTAAGAACAGTCCCCAAAACATAGTCTTAAGATGTATAAGATCTTAATAAAACACAAGTTCAAGGCAAGGTGGCATAGCAACAAAATCAGGTGGGTGTGGACTGAAGAAAATACTGACTGTATGATATACTTAAGGACTAGAACCAGATATTTTTCAACTTCAGGCAATATTACATAGAGGCACCTCTATTTTGTTAATTTCAAAAATATAGCAATTTCCATTTATTTAGTTTTTTTGTGTGTTAATAGAAATTGAACCCAAGACTTCAACATCTTAAACAAGCACCATCCTTCCTTTGAAACATAGAACTGAGTGCAAAGGCAGTGGTTGTGACAGTGGGATCTAGACCATGAAACTAGAGTTTTGACCATAAGAGAGGAGCAAATGTACCAAGACTGGTGTTGCAGGAGAAGGCAATTTGTCACCTGTGACATAAAAGTGGAAAGAAGATCACTAGGAGTGGAAGGGCAAAAGGAAAAGGGGTAGGAAGGGAGGAAAACAACAAGAAAAAATTTTGTTTATTTAAATTAAAATTTGCTTATTACTTTTAAAATGCCATAATTAATCCTATTTTTTTGTAAGCTAACAACTTGGAAAAGTAGTGGCAGCAGCAGCAACAACAACAACAACAAAATAATTCCTAGGTCCTAAAAGCAGGGTACACTGAATTGGACTCTTAAGCAGGCAGCTCTTAGAATGGGATGTTCTGCCCTGGGCTAGATTATTTATCACATTTACTAACTAGGCTACTACTAAATTCTATAGGCTTCAGGGCAGAACAGAAACCTCAAACTTATGACAGTCCTCCTGTCTTAGATTCCTGAATGCTGAGATTACAAGTGTGTACCACCATCCAGGAGCAAGAAATAAAAAGACAGAGGAGCAATATTCAAGTTTCTATTTCCATTGTTTGCAGAAGGCTGATTTCCAGTCCACCATTTTTTTTGTTTGGTGTGTGTGTGTGTATGTGTGTGTGTGTGTGTACAGGCAAGTGAATGCACAAAGACAGTCATTTGAAAGTCAAAGGACAATTTTTTCTACCATGTAGGTCCTGAGCATCAAATTCAGATTCTTAGACTAGAGAAATTACTATGTCTTTTTCATGACCTTTTCTCAGTGTACCTGATTCTAGTTATCACTTCATAATTCTTAATGTGGCTCCTCTGATTGATTTTATCTGACTTCTGGAATTTAACTTTAGGTGCTTCATTGCCATGGCCCTAGTTCTGAACTTTCTCTTAGCTCTGGAATTAACAGCACTCAAGCATGCAGTCTCTAAGTACAGTACTGTCTTTGTTAGGGATTCTATTGCTGTGAAGAGACACTATGACCATGACAACTCTCATAAAGGAAAAAGAAAAAACTATACAGTGTGGCTCTCTTACGGTTCATTATCATCACAGTGCAATATGAAGTCATGCAGGCAGACATGGTGCTGGAGAAATAGCCTAGAGTTCTACATCTTGCAGGCAACAGGAAATGGTCTGAGACACTGGGTGGTATCTTGAGCATATATGAGACCTCAAAGCCAGCTTCCACAGTGACACACTTCCTCCCATAAGACCATACCTACTGCAACAAGGTTACACCTCCTGATAGTGCTTCTCCCTTTTGGTAACCATTTTCTTTCAAGCTACCACAAAGTACCTTGGCATAGTGAACATTTTAATATACACGAATTTGAAAAAAAAAATAGGCATGTCAAAAACAACCAATCACCCAGACACTTGAGAAGTCAAAGCAGGAAAATTGGCATTATTTGGAGACCAGCCTGAGCTACATACTGAATTCAAGTCTAGCTTAAGCTATAGTCTGAGACTCTGTCTCTAAAAAGAAAGCGAGGAAGGAAGGAAAAAAGGAAGGAAGAAAGGGAGGAAGGAAGGAAAAAAGAGAAAATAAAAAAGAAACAAAGAAGAGGGAAAAAACAAAAAGAATTGAAGGCAAAGAATGTGAGAAGCCAATGTCCTGAAGTTCACTGCCTAACCCAAGTAAATATTGAACTCATAGCAATCTGACTGTCTTAGTATCCTGAGTGCTGAAATTACAGGTGTGAGCCACCATGCATGGCTGAGACATGAAATTTAGTACTGTTGTAATTTGAGAAATAAAGCAAGGCAAATCTGGAGGATTTCTATGAACCATTCATGAATGCCTTCCTTACAAGCAATATTACTATGCGTTTAAAAGTGGTTCAAACTCCCAGGCAAATGATATGCACTTGGCAGAGTAGTTAGCAACTTCAATTACTCTGTTACTTTAGGATTGGTAAGGGAGCTCCCAGGAGAACAGAAAGGTTTTCACACAGAAACAAAATGTATTGAGTTAAGCAATAGGGAGTTAAAAAAACAACTATTATTAAGAGTTGCACAGTTTCTTTAACTTTGCAAAATTGGTTTTCATTACTTTCACTCTCGGTTCAATAAAAAGGCTTTTTAAATGGAATCTTTTTAGAATTTAATAAACTCCTTAAAATGATGCAAAAAAATTCACAAATCCTGAAGTAAGCCTTCCACTACATTCAGATGTGCCTGTCCAAAACTGTTGATTGTGGTCAATAGATGTACATAATTGAAGGTTTATAGAGTGAGCACCTTACAAAATAGGCTGTCAGAAAGCCACTTCCCCTTGTTTCTCAGCGACTTAAAAGTCTGGTAGAAATGCATTCATTGATTTCTCAAACATTTTTCAAAGTTGATAACAATGTTCCCCAGTACTAGTCAATGTATGATAGCTGTGTGGATGTCACGCCACAGATAAAAAACACTATAAGGTCACTTGGGACTGATAAAGTCTTGGAGCTCAAATAAGTCTCTGTCATTATTTTTTCTTACTTTGATCCATTCAGAAGAAGGGTGTGGTCTCTCCTCTCTCTTCCCTTAGTACCATGTACATATATGGATTGAGTATTACCCATGTTCCATCACTATGGAACTATAGATATCTAGAAGGCATGGTCAAGCTTTGGTCTTTGCACTGATAACTTAGAGTGGTTTGTGATGTTAAATATTTGTTTCGTTTGATGAGATGAAGTCTTCTATAGCCAAGAGACTGCCCTTTAATGCTTGATCATCCTCTCTTCACGTCCCAAACACTGGGAGTTTGTATTTGGAGAATGAAAGAAAGGGTGGATGGTAGATGGACTTGGCAGAAAAGAATGACCTTTGGGGATGACCAGAATTCCAATAGGCAGTGATAGTAGAAATTTCTCACAAAAATTTATTCACGCCCAAATCCCATCCCAGCCTTCATCCAGGTACACCTTCCTCTCTTCCCCCCTTCACCCTGGGGCCACAAGATCTCCTCAGAGCATCTCCCTTGCACGCTGGGCCTGGGCTGTGGGCACAACCCGGCAAGGGCAGTTCCTGTGTTTTGATAGCCTGCCTGAAGACAGGCAGGCCCTGTGTCAGCTCAGCCACATTCCTGCCAGCAAGAGGCAATGATCTTCTAGCAGACATCCATTGGAGGAGGGGTGAGTGTGCTCCTGGCCCGAGGGCTTCGGCTAGGAGGAATTCAGACTTTCCCTGACCCCCTCGACTTCCTGGTCACCCTGCAGTGGTGGCTCCACCCTGCGGAGCTCTCCTGAATCCCATCCCAGCCTTCATCCAGGTACACCTTCCTCTCTTCCCCCCTTCCCCCTGGGGCCACAAGATCTCCACAGAGCAGCTCCCTTGCACGCTGGGCCTGGGCTGTGGGCACAACCCGGCAAGGGCAGTTCCTGTGTTTTGATAGCCTGCCTGAGGACAGGCAGGCCCTGTGTCAGCTCAGTCACATTCCTGGCCAGCAAGAGGCAATGATCTTCTAGCAGACATCCATTGGAGGAGGGGTGAGTTTGCTCCTGGCCCGAGGGCTTCAGCAAGGAGGAATTCAGACTTTCCCTGACCCCCTCAACTTTCTGGTCACCCTGCAGTGGTGGCTCCACCCTGCTGAGTGGAGCCAAATCCCATCCCAGCATTCATCCAGGTACACCTTCCTCTCTTTCCCCCTTCCCCCTGGGGCCACAAGATCTCCCCAGAGCAGCTCCCTTGCGCGCTGGACCTGGGCTGTGAGTGCAACCCGGCAGGAAGGAGTGCCTGTGTTTCAATAGACTGCCTGAGGAAAGGTAGGCCTTCTGTCACTGAAGTCCCTGCCCAACAAGGGAACCTGACCCGGTACCAGAAGATCCAATAGAGAGCATTTGAAGGAAGAGATGGGCAGACACCAAGGCAAGAACTCCTCCAACAATCTAAAAAACAACATGAAAACACCAGATCCCAATGACCCTACAATAGAAAGACTTGAACCTCTTAATTCAGAAGAAGTGGGAAAAAGTGCCATTATGAAAGCAATAGAGTCCCTTAAACAGGATATGAATAACTCCCTTAAAGAACTGGATGAGAAGTACAACAAAAAGATTGTAGAAATGAGTAAAGAAATGGATGAGAAATATAACAAAAAGTTCGAAGAAATGAGTAAATCCGTGAATGATACACTGGGAAACCAAGAAAAAACAATCAAACAGGTAATGGAAACAGTTCAAGAATTAAAAACTGAAATGGAGGCAATGAAGAAAACACAAAACGAGGGCCGGCTGGATATGGAAAATCTAGGTAAACGAACAGAGACTACAGAATCAAGCATAACCAATAGGATACAAGAGATGGAAGAACGAATCTCAGAGTCTGAAGATACCATACAGAAAATAAATGCTCTGATCAAAGAAAGCAGCAAATCCAACAAATTCTTATCACAAAACATTCAAGAAATCTGGGACACAATAAAAAAACCAAATCTAAGAATAAAAGGGATTGAAGAAGGAGAAGAACTGCAGATCAAAGGCCCAGAAAATATATTCAACAAAATTATAGAAGAAAACTTTCCCAACCTAAAGAACGATATTCCTATGAAGGTTCAAGAAGCATACAGAACACTGAATAGACTGGATAAAAAAAATCCCCTCACCATATAATAATCAAAACACAAAACATTTAGATTAAAGAAAGAATATTAAGAGCTGCAAAGAAAAAAGGTCAAGTAACTTATAAAGGTAAACCTATCAGACTTACACCAGACTTCTCTATGGAAACCATGAAAGGCAGATGGTCCTGGATAGAGGAACTGCAGAAACTAAGAGACCATGGATTCAAGCCAAGACTACTATACCCAGCCAAGCTATCATTCAGTATCAACTGAGAAAACAAAATATTCAAGGATAAAAACAAATTTAAACAATACGTAGCCACAAATCCAGCCCTACAGAGAATATTAGAAGGAAAATCACAACCGAAGGAATCCAACATTCCCAACACTGCCTACAATAACTCAGACATCTAGCGACCCTTCACAAGCGAAACTCAAGGAAGGAAAACACATACACTTTACTACCCAAAAAAAATGACTGGAGTCAACAACCACTGGTCATTAATATCACTTAATATCAGTGGACTCAATTCACCTATAAAGAGGCACAGACTTAGAGATTAGATACGAAAACATGATCCAACATTCTGCTTTTTACAAGAAACACACCTCAACCACAAAGACAGACACCTACTCAGAGTAAAGGGTTAGGAAAAGGTTTTCCAAGCAAATGGACCTAAGAAACAAGCGGGTGTGGCCATTCTAATATCTAACAAAATCGACTCTTAAGACTAGAGAGGGAGGGGGAGGTGGGGAGGGAGATGTGGGGAGGGAGAGGGAAAAGGGAGGCGGGAAGAGGTGGAAATTTTTAATAAATAGTAATAATAATAATAATAATAATAATAATAATAATAATAATAATGAGAAGAAGAAGAAGAAGAAGAAGAAGAAGAAGAAGAAGAAGAAGAAGAAGAAGAAGAAGAAGAAGAAGAAAAAGAAGAAGAAGAAGAAAGAAATTTACAGAGAGATTGGCCTAGTTTTGGGGACTGGAATGGAAGAATGGTGAGAATGTGAATTGGCACCAGACTGAAATGAGGCTTATAAGTAAGGACAGGGAGAGTATTATGAAGGTAGCAGACAAGTTAAGCAATTGTTACAGCACAAATAGTAAAGCATATTTGAGGTAAATATGAATGAAAAAAATTATGAAAAATAATCTTCAGATTTCGCAAACAGATTAGATTTGGAAAATGAAGGAGAACAATCCAAAGACATCTGATTTAGATTCTGATGACAATGTCAACGATAACAGCAATAACATAGCCAGGAAAGTCACAAGTGGATGTCATGTGGGATCAGAGTGACCAGGATTGTTTCCACTACATATGGTCACAGCTTCAGCGTAAGTGCTTTCTGTCTGCAGTAAGCTGATATCAAGTTCTGTTGGGGAAATTCATTAAAAAATGGCTGCTCCTTAATTTTTCCAGACTCAGCACACTACTGCTAGCAGGTTTCAGGTCCTAAACCAAAGAATCTTGCTTTATATGTGTTTTCTAGAAGAAGTTATAGAGCAATTAAGAGCCAAGACTCCAACCAGGCTGTCTGACTTTTGACTCTGATTGCTCCCTTAGTAGCTATGTGATTTTAGAGTGATTTCTTAACCTCTTTGTGTCTCACATAGTAAAACTTGTATAATAGTGCACTGGTCCAATGTTGTTGTGACCAAATACCCAAGTGATAACACTGAACAGAAGAAAGATTCATTTTTGCTCACAATTAGAGGTGGATGTAAAGACTCATGTGGTCAGAAAAAGAGAGATATACATGGTTGTTTGATCCCATGCACTTGGATAGAACATGATGGTGGCTGAAGCATGTGAGAGAGAAGGGTCTTCACTTCATGGTGGCCAGGGAGCAGAGTGGAGTAGTAATAGGTTTTGGGTAGAGTAAAATATAACTTTCAATGAGGAACCCCCAATGGTGCATTTCCCTACCTTCTGAATTTGAACCATTCCTATAGTCTGCTGAAAGTTTGATTCCCTCAGTAGACTAAACCTTTTCATTGGAGCAGAACTTTCATGATCTAATCATCTCTGGGAAACACTTTCACAGATACTTAGGGGTGCTTTCCCAATCCAGCCAAATCAACAATCAAGATTAACCATCACCAATACTTAGAGGATTGAAATGAATATAAGTGGTTAGTGGTTGTTAAGCTATCAAGGAGAAGACTGTGGATAGTATAACAGTGAGCAGACACATTTGATGGGTTGAGGTGGGAGGAAAGAAAATTGGGGAGAAGCAAGAGAACTGGAAGGTGGTCAGCAGAGTACAGAGTCTTAGAACACAGGGAAAGGGTCTCAAGCAATAGGCTTTAGGTGTAGCTCAGCAAGAGTATTCATGCTTACAATTATGGATAAGTCCTTCACAGAGATTCCTACCTAACATCACCAACACCAAGGCAAGCAATTGCCACAGATCTCACAAAGGGTTAAAGAAGAAAAGGACTTTTTTGAACTAACTCTTGTAGGCCAGGCTGGCCCCGAACTCACAGAGATATGCCTGCCTCTGCCTCCCAGATGCTGGGATTAAAGGTGTGCACCACCACTGCCAGGCAGGAAAGGACATCTTATTTGATAAGTAGATACTTTCTTCTTATCTGGTTTGTTTTGAAGTGATAGTACTGTTAGCTCTTTGCCATTTTTGGTAATCACATTTGATCAGTATACAAAGAAATACTATGTCATGAGATATCATCTGGCTCCATGGTGTGATGTTGGTGGGCCTTCTGTTATGTGTTATTTTCATTGGTTTATAAAGAGACTGCCTTGGCCCTCTGATAGGACAGAAAATTAGGTAGGCAGAGTAAACAGAACAGAATGCTGGGAAGAGGGCAATGAGGCAGACGCCATGGAGCCAGCCACCAGGTCAGACATGCTGAATCTTTCCTGGTAAGCCACCACCTCGTGGTGCTACACAGATTATTAGAAGTGGGTTAATCAAGATGTGAGAGTTAGCCAGTAACTAACTCTCCAGAGATAATGGGCCAGGCAGTGTTTAAAAGAATACAGTTTCCATGTAATTATTTTGGGGGCAAAGCTAGCCAGGCGGCCAGGAGCTCAGTGGGACGAAAAGCAGCCCACCACCCCTTCTACAGATGACGCCGAGACATGGAGAACTGAATCCTCAGAAAGCCTGAGAAAGTTTGGGAAAGAATAAAGTAAAGCATGTTAACATGTTTTCTTGGTGGCAGCAATTTCTCGGGTCTGCTCTGCTTGCTAGAGGCAAGCAAGCGCTCTCATCTAAGAGAGGCTTCCTGACTCAGCTTTAGCTGCAAAATCTTGCAGCTCTTTTAAGAGGTCCTGCCACGAAACACTTAAATGGTGTTGTTGAAAAGCTGAAGGCATGCTTTTCGGTTTTTAGCCATAGCAGGAAAAAAGCTGTGCTGTTTTAAAATGCCGGCTTTCTGGGCCGTCCTGTCAGGAAAAACTCTTGACTCTTTCAGGTAGGCAGTCCGACTGAGTGTGGTCTGTAAGCAGAATGCTGCAGCTTGCTTACTGGCAAGGACCTTGAAACACCATAGAGTTGTGGCAGTGGACACAGCTCTGGCTGGTATCTCAGCCATAAGGTTGGAAAGATAAGGAATGGGCTGGATCTAACTGTCAAAGTCACGGCTTTAGTCCTACCCGTTAAAGACTTATGTGGTCAGAAAAAGAGAGATATACAGTAAAGAGAGATTCAAAGACAAAGAAAACCTCTAAATGGTTTACAGTGTGTTAAAAATATATGCAGGCTAAAAGTTAAAGTTCTTAAAGTAAAAAAGGAAGAAAGAAAGTAGTTGGGTGTGGTGGTACACACCTTTAATCCCAACACTTGGGAGGCAGAGGTAGATAGACCTCTGTGACGTCAAGGTGTGGTAGCACACACCTTTAATCCTAGCACTGGGGAGGCAGAGACAGGTGGATCTCTGTGAGTTCAAGGACAGCCTAGTCTACAGAGTTATTCCAGGAAAAAGATATACAGAGAACCTGTCTCAAAAAGTAAAAGTAAAAATAAAAGAAATAGAGGTTAAAATAAAACCACACAAAGATGGAAAATACACAGAGAATCTTGATACTGTATGCTATTATGCTCTCTTTAAATTGTTTGAATGCTGAGGAAGGAGCAACAGCTGCTAAAAGATATTTGTTTATAAATGCTGCTGAACTAATCCAAGATAGATATTTTGAAAATACCTTGACTTCAAAATTTGGATGTAAGGTTATGATGCTTTGGAAAAGTTCTTCTTTTGTTTTCACAGAGGATGAGCCCGTGTGGATTGCTTTTATCCCAATATGGTGTGATAGACCACGTCCTCCTGAAAGGTTGCTATGAACACCCTCAAGAAATTACTTTGCTCAACTGCCGACTGAGATGAATCTAGCACACAGTTTATACCATGAAAGACCTGATTAACAGCGCCTCTATACAGCAGGAAGAAGTCTGGAGAGAAATAACTACGTCCATATTCCCAAATATTGCTTATAAATGTTCTTTTACATTTAAAGGGGAATATGATATAGATATGAATAATTTGCATTGGTATGGATTTTAAGGTCAATTTTGTTATATATATGTGTGTTTCTGATCTTGATTAAGGTATTGTGATTGTGTAGTTCATTTAAAAATGTAATGTATAATTAGGAAATATAGGTTGTTAATGGATAATCAACAAAAATAATCATGCTTGTAGTCATGTTAGCTAGATTTTCTAGATATATAAAGATATATTTCAGTTAGATAAGCATTCTTCATATCTTTCAAAGACTACAGAATATGGCATTTAATGTTTTAATAAATTAGGGTTTTTCATGACAATAAGACACGTCTGCTCCTGGCAGCACCAATCTACTTCAAGAGGAAGATGGGCACCGAAGAGGCTCCTTATGGAGTTGGTTAGCAATTTGGGGAAGAAACTGCTCTTGCCTGAACTGTTGCATAAACTGGACACAAAGAACCTGCAGAAGGAGGACTGCTAAACTTGCCTAAAGGTGAGATGATCTTTCGGGGTTCCTGATTCATGAAAGAGTCTGCGAGACATTCCGCAGGACACAGCAAATAGTGACTGAACTGCCTTTGAAATTTCCTGCTTCATGGAAATGTCTCTGGATACTATGGGCCTGAAGGCTGAAGATGGATGCCCCAACAGTACAGAGGAACTTTGGGTGACTGTCCAGGCAACAAGATGTCTCTGTCATTTCTAGAGTTTTGGAAGTTGCTTACTTCTTGTTTACTTAGGTAATATTATATCCTTCTGAAGTCTTTGGTAGAGTTGAAGAATGGTTAGTTCTAGTTCTAGTTTTCCATTATTATGATAAAGATAAAATAGATATAAATATTGTAACTGTAATTCTTACTCGATAACTGTTTTGTTATATGTAATTTTACTATGTTAAAGTGAATGCCTTTCCTTTTTGTTTAAATAGAAAAAGATGAAATTATGTAAGTGGGCCTTCTGTTACATGTTATTTTCATTGGTTAATAAAGAGACTGCCTTGGCCCTTTGATAGGACAGAAAATTAGGTAGACGAAGTAAACAGAACAGAATGCTGGGAAGAGGGCAATGAGGCAAACGCCATGGAGCCAGCCACCAGGTCAGACATGCTGAATCTTTCCCGGTAAGCCACCACCTCGTGGTGCTACACAGATTATTAGAAATGGGTTAATCAAGATGTGAGAGTTAGCCAGTAACTAACTCTCTAGAGATAATGGGCCAGGCAGTATTTAAATGAATACAACTTATGTGGTATTATCTCTGGGGCTAAGCTACCTGTGCGGGAGCCGGGCGGGATGAAAAGCAGGCCTGCCCGCAGTTCTTCACTACAATGGTGAGAGTTAAACTTGTATTTTTACATACTAATAAAATTCCAATCTTCTAATCATGATGATGATTAATAATAAGAGTAATATGTAACGTTTATCAATTAAAAACTACCCAATTATTTCTTATAATACCCTAATCAGTGAAAGGCCCTCCAAACAAATGTTTAATCCTTCCTCAAGATTTCAATCACCAATCTAAGAGGTAAACAACTTACTGAGGTGGAACTTCTTGGTGGTGTGACTACCTCTAAGTCACTCAATTCACTCCTGGTGTCACAGCTACTTATGACTCAGCTATACTTTTGTAAGTAATAAACTCATTGGTTCACCAATCTAGATTTTTATGGAAATACTTTCTTTGGTCTATTGGTTCCCTCTCTATCAGGACTAAAATGATGTTTCTGTATGTACATAAGGAAAAGTTACACAATGACTGTGATTCATTTAATCTCATGGAATGACAGAGTTCAGAATATACTATATAAAAATCAAGCATGTAGATATAGCTAATATTTTAAGCCAAAGGTATATGAAGAACTGCAGGGCCAGGAAGGACTCACTGGGCTTCCCCTAAAGCAGATCATAAGACCCTTCCATGGCAAGTGTCCTATCTATATTCATAAGACAGGAATACCCTCATCTTCCAAGGTGGAGGAATACCAAGAGAAGGTCAAATAAATGTTTGTTATCAAGCACCATACAGACAAGATCAACTAACTCATAATATTCTTTGGTCTTACCTTATTAGTCTATTATTGCACTTTTCATCTATCCTAGAACAAAACCATTCAAATCTAGACATCTCTTGGGGGCTTCATTTCCACAGGAAGGCTAACATGTCATGTCAAATTGACATTAAGCAACTCTAGTTACACAAAAAAAGACTGGAAAATAGAAGGAAGAATTGTGAGAAAGGAGGGGATAGTTTAGGATATAAGAGCTTGCTAGAAATAAACTTAAGCTATTGTCCAAACAATATTGCAAGTAATCTGGTTTCTGAGTGATTATTTCATGTCTAAGTGTCTGGGAACAAACAAACAGCCTTCAACAACATGTCCATGCTTCCACCACTGACAGAATGCATGGCGTCCAGACTGGACAAGCAGGATACAAGAAAAAAGACTGCCAAACTTTGCCAAGAGAGGGTAAGGTGGTTTTAAAATTTTTTCCTGTTTCTGAAAATGGTCTGTCAGTTACTCTAAGCCTTAAGCCTTAGCCAAAGTTGGTTGCTTCAACATTGCAAATGAGATTTTAGGTGATTGCCCAGATAGCCAGTTGTCTCTGTCATCTATTGCACATTTTGGAAGCTGCTTGATTGCACTTCCTGCTTACTCAAGTAATATTATTTCCCTTCTTAGGCCTTCCATGGGGTTGAAGATTAGATAGACGTAGTTATCTTCCCTTATGATCTAGCCAAGCCATTTCCAATACAAGACTTAGGTTCCTTAGGATAGAATGATTTTTGAAATATTTAGCATATGCTTCTTGCTTAATATTGTTTATGCTGGTTGTAATTCTAATTTTTATGCTTGATATCTGTTCTTATTGTATATAGTTTTGTGCAGGGTTTGGATCTCTCTTATTTAGACTAAAGGAAGAGGTGATAGGGAACCCTCCTTCAGTCAACGGCCTTGAAAGGCTGGACTAGGTTGAGGTGTGGCTTTAGGGTACCAAAAAGTCACAGTATTGCCCACTTGCCCCTTGCTTCCTGTGCTCCACACCTAGATGTTGGACTCCCATTCCTTTTCCCTGAGTTTCCTTTTTAAATAAAGAAAAACCTTAGTATACTCTATTGGGAGTTATCTTGGGATTATTTGACTCACATTTCCCCCATTTGATGCGTTCTGCATCATCAGCTCTCTAGTGGCTGGCTGCTTTGCTTTTCTGATCTTCAGGTTGAACTCCAATATCTGCTTTGGGTTTTATTAATCATACTACATGCATTCTTTGGAAATTATATAAAAATGGAATGATATCCTAAAGAGTAGAAAATTTAAAAAAAAACATTTTAGAGGTTGTGCCAGAACAAAAGATAAATTCTGAGGAGTCTAATTTTTCTCCACCTTTCCTTTCATCTATCTTCTCTGACTTTGCCTCTTCATTCTTTATCATTCTTTCCAACTTTTCTCTAGTAATTGCTCAGCAGAACAAAATTCCCCATCAAAAGAAAAGAATTTTCTGACCTCATTTAAGACAGAGCCTATCAGGAGAAGGTACCAGCTCTACTCCCTGAACTAAAATCTTTGAGAATAGTGTTTCCTGGATCACATCCAATTTCCATTTATAAGGACATCTCCATCCCTTCCTATTAACCCTTGAAACAGTGGAAGATGTTAACCTAAATCTGCAAAACAAACTTGAGCTTTTACGCCTCTTTCACTGGGACCCTTTTTTTTTACCTCTGTATTAATGTAGTTGTATAAGTCTTTTATACTTTGTTGGTATTTCACAATTTCTGTGTCATTTTGTCTATTAGTCTATTAGCATGTCTCTATCTATGTTTCTTATTATTTAAGAGTGAAATGTGAGGGCTTTAAGACCGAGAGCTGCAACAACAAGAAGTTTTGTTCTTTTGTTTGTTTTGTTTTGTTTCAGGGTTTTTTGAGATAGGTTTTCTCTGTGTAGCCCTGGCTGTTCTGGAATTCACTCTGTAGACCAGGTTGTCCACAAACTCAGAGATCCACCTGCCTCTGCCTTCCAAATAATGGGATTAAAGGGGTGGGCCATCATCACCAGCAAGAGGTTTTGCTTAAGTAGTCTTGACTGGTGCTCAGTGGAGAGACCCTGGGTGATATCTGAACATCCCAGGTCACACCAAATATAAAAGAGTTAGCCCACTTGAGCTCTAAGTGACTACCCCTCAGTAAGGCATGTTCACCTTAAGCCATGAAAAATTGGCTGAAGGAATAATTATGTATTTAGAAAGATACTGTACTTTTCCTTCCCAGAATTCCTGCCATCTAGATGGCAGCCATACAACTTCTTAAATTTGCCCACCTCTCTGAATTCCTTAGAAAATTATACCCTCCTTTCCATTTTTTAGTTCTTTTCAAAGATGTTCTTCCCAACACTTGGGATTTTTCACTTTCTTTAAGGCTTCCCAGTGTAGTTGCTTATCTGGCAGGGGACTCACCACATGCTGGCCCAACTCAAAAGGCATGGCTTTCTCTCTTCCTTTTTCTACCACCCACCCCTGGGAAGTGGCCTACACCTTGATTTGCAGCTTGCTTGTCCTGAGATTTTTTTTTTAATTCTAATGGAATTATCCTCTGGCTTCTTTTTGAGCCCATTTTTAAATAGCTTCATTACGGAGGAGACTATGATCCCCAGTGAAGATCTCCAATTCCTCTGGTAACACATGATGACTCCGACAGGACTCCCCAAATTTTTCTAGTAACATTTTTGAGTGTGATCAAATAAGCTGGTGGCTTTAATGCATTCATTCTGTGATAAATTTAGATTCCCACTCCTTTTTTAAAATTGACAAGTTTATTTTAATTTGCCTTATGACTAATTTTACCATGAAGGCTACATACATCACCTTTATCTATCTGTATGTATATTTCTTTATGCTACCTTTAGATAAACGTGTTATGCAATGTATTTACTGACAAAGTCCTTCCCAAAGGGGATTCAAATTGGCTTATACGTAAGAATTTATACCAAAAGGCCCAGGTCGTGCAGCCTCAACAGGCTAACTAGGCCTGACTGCCGGGCTGACTCATGAGTAGCATTGAGTGACGAAGAAAGAACGTTTGATCAATGTGCCCATAATGGGAAGAACAAGGGAAGGTGTTCGGTGACTGCAAGTCCATCTTCAGGGTACTGGCATAATCTTCATATTGAAATTTGAAAGAAAATTAGTACAAGGGCCAAGAAATACACATAAGTGAACAGAGCTGGTCAAGCTATAATCATTGTCTGAGCTCTGGTTCTGTAGGATGTGACAACTAAGAAGCCCTTACTGCTTTGAGAGACAGGCTGGTTCTCAGGAGACAATTGCTGATGCTCCAGGATGGGACCTCAGCCTCATGAATAACTCTCCTCTTGTGGGAGATGGTCTATCCTGGGAGGATTTAATGTTCTGGAATCCAAGATGACTGAAGGTTTAAGATACTGGCTTATCTCTGTGCTTTCAGCATTAAAGGGATAAATCAGATCATTTAGACAGACACTCCTTGAGAGATTAACAGACAACTGCAGAGACAAGCAGGCATCTGACCCAAATTAAGGAGACAGACCCAGGATGAAGGCAGAGACACTTTTAATCTACCTTTGGTTGCCTTGGGGGCCCAAATAAAAAGTCAATGCTTTTTAGCAAAAGCAATTTCTGAGTGCCTAGTACAATAAAACTTCAATCTTTAACAGATTAGTTAATTGAGATTTATTGGTAAAAGAAAACAAATGTCTCCAGGATTCTAATGTGGTTTGCCATTTTTCAGATGCAGCCCAGGCAAGGTACAGGGCCTGCTGTACTGATTGCTGTAAGGGATATGGGGGAGGGCATTCAGCTCTCCTGCTCTCACCCACCCACACAACAGGGTCAGCTCTAGTGTGCTGTCCAGGTGGGGTGCAGGGCCTGCTCTCTTGTGTGCTGCAGCTGGTAAGGGACAGGGCTAGCTTCCTCACTCTCCTGACCTCACTCTTGGACCTGTCTCGGGTGGCAATGGGTAAGGGGAGTGTTTATTATTTCCTTGTCCTCCCTATTCTCTATTCCCACTTCCTCCTCTGTGCCTTCCCACTCCCAGTAGTTTCTTCGCCGTTTTCAGGTCACATGTGACCTTTTGCTCCTTTGTCCTTTTCTCAATGAATCTTGTTCCTGATCTTCCAGATTCCACTCTCCAGTGCAGCCATTACAGGCATGTGCTACCACACCTAGCCAAGAGTGTACATTTTAACTTTAATAATTAACATTGGATATTTCCTTTGCCCAGAGATTCTCAATTAAGAAAGAAAGTTTCCTGTTTTTCTTCAGAAACTTGTTAAAAATCATTGACATCTACTCTGTCCCCGGGTCCATTTTGGTTTGCTGACCCTGGGGTAAAGAGACTGGGAAAAGTGATACTTGAGTTCACTGGGTGAGGCTATTTCATGTCTTCCTCTTCTGAGAACTATTGTGTTGGATCTACTAGATAGAAGATCAATGCTCTGAGCTAATAACTTCCCACTGGAGGGAGTGAGGGTAGCTACAATATCTGAGAGAGAAAAATGTTCTCTGAATGTTTACAGCTCCTATAATCTTCAAGAAGTAACTCCTCTCTTGGCCCCACCACAGTCAACTTTTTCAATATTTCCTGGTTCTACAGGATCACACAGAGCTGGGGTACAGTGATTGGGTGCTTCTTGCCTTGCACACAGAAAGTCCTAGGTACAAGTCCCAGCAACAGCTAAAAACAAAGTGTTGGGTCCAGGTTCACGCAATGATGGGTGACAGACCACCGAAGCCTATTAAACTGGAAGCAAGCTTTATTTAAGAAAAAAGAGAAAGAAAGAAATTACTGTGGGGCACACAAAGCTTATCAGCTATAGATGTGACCACAGTCAGAGATTGGACTTCTGAAACTGTGGCAATGGGGGTTGATTTGAACCTCCTTATAGTAAAATCAAGCACTAGGTGTGGGGCAAAGAGCTTTTACAACCTTGAGGTCAGGCTTAAAGTCACATTACATTTTAACTTTTACAACTTTTGCTTATAGGATGTTAGGATGTTAAGTTAGGATGTTTGTGAAAGCCTGTGGCTGACACAGTCACTTTTCATTGTCTCTGACAAAATGCAAAGCAGAGAGTAGAGTCACATACGGGGACAGTTAAAAATTAAAGGAATACAAGCAGAGGGTCCCATAGAGGCAATAGTTAGAAGCTAACCTTTTTCTGCAGTACCTGCCTAGCTGGGAAGCTGGGAGGCCGGAGACAATTGTTAAAACTTCACCTCTGTACACAGTGGCTGCCAGGATGTCTGCTCTTAAAACAGAAAGTGTTTGTTAAAGGTTAAAAGTGGCTTACAGCTTTATTTATTTTTCCAAAATGTGTTTACACTTACAATTTTATATTTCTATATTCCTGAACCCTTCCAAAAAAAGCATGAGAGGAAGAAAGGGAGAAGGGATGGAGGAAGGGAGAAAAATGAAGGGAGGAAGGGAAGATGGAAAGAATAAAGGCGAGAACACTGGTACCTAGTAACATGTACCTAACTGTAGGTACCTAAACTGGCTTGGTGACTGTTCTCTGAATTCCCTAAGAGCCTACCTGAAGTTTTTATAAGCATGTGGAGAGATTTGTTTGCTTTTTCAGCCTGTAGTCTCCATTCTCAGTGATAGCAAGGATGAATTAAATTCTTCTGTTGTACTTTGGATCTTTTCCTACACATTATAGATGATTAGACAAGTATTACATTTCAAGTATTTATCAGGCACTAACCTAAGCATCCATGATATAGCTGTAAGCAAAATGGAAAACCCTAGCCTGCAGACAGCCTCTATTCTGGTGGAAAGAAAACAGTTAACTAGGTATACCACTTGTAATAGAGGTCCTTGCAAGCTTTTACTACAATTTAAAACGGGGTGTTTGTATCACATAAGGACCAAGCAGGAGACAAACTCCACCAGATAATTGAAAAGGCAGAATTTTGCATAGGTGTATGTGTAGCAATTAGATCACTATAATTTGATTTTCATTTTTTTTGTTTTGTTTTGTTTTGTGTTGAGGCATGGTCTCACTATGTAGCTATTACTATATAGATCAGGTTGGCCTACAACTTGCAGGGATCTGCCTGCTTCTGCCTCTAAAGTACTGTGATTAAAGATGCGTGGCCCTATACCTGACCCAATTTTAAATTTTTTGAGAAGCCATCATATTGTTTTCCATAGCAGTTTCAATCATCTTCCATTCCCAACAATAGTTCACAGGGACTTAAAGTCTATGCATTTTATTTTTATTAAGATTTTTTATAATACAATCTTTTCTCATTTTACGTACCAATCCCAGTTCCCACTTCTTCCCCCTCCTCCTGCTCCTTTAACCTTCCCCCCACCACACTCCTATCCACTCCTCAGAGTAGTCAGGGGTTAAGGCTTCCAATGGGGAGTCAATAAAGTCTGACACTTCACTTTGAGGCTAGATCAAGTCCCTTCCCACTATAGCTAGGCTGAACAAAAAGAATATGCTCCTAGATACCAATTTAAGCACTAGGGATAAATTCTGGCCCCATTGCCAGTCTTATCAACACCAATTACTATGTTCCCACATTTTTAAAACACTTAGTAGCCGTATTAATGGATGTGAGCTTCCACCTTAGGTTTTGATGCATTTGAATGTATACTGGACTTTCCCTAATGTAAGTTTACATGTAATTTACTAGAGTTTATTCCAGAGTTATATTCTGATATAAAACTGATATATAATTAAATGCACAGAACTTTAGTATCCACTCACTGAATTTTTGATAAATGCCTACTGACATGAGAGCACTATGCCAGAAACATAGACGGATCTTTTTGTGTCATTTCCCAATGTTGGAATTCATTAAATAATAATAAATTCACAAGTGTCACAGGTTTGTTGACAGCAATTTCCCAGGTACCTTCATGTCCCCTTGATAACTGGCTATTGGCAAATACAAGTCCTTTTATTCTGATATTGATTATTAATATTAACTATCATATCACATTGCACATCACACAGCAATTTTAATCTGTCAATGGTCTCTCTGTCTATACGTCTGTATGTCTTGCTAGTTAGCTATTAGGTTACAAAAAGATTATCAAGCATGACTGAATCACTGGTCAAGTTCAAAGACACTTCAATAGAAGGAGAGACAGAAAGCTTATAGAGATAACCAGAGTCTCTGCAGTGTGTAGGTATTCATGAATTCTACTAGAGAAATGCTGGAGGCACAGAGCTACAGAGTTGAGCCTCAGAGGCTGCAAGGTCACAGGGTTAAGCTGGGCCTTAACGCTGAGTTGAGTTTCAGAGACAAGGTGTAGGACCATGGAACTGAAAGCCATGGAGGCTAAATGCATGATGCAACACATGATGGAGAAACAAGCTGTAAAACTGCTCCAGAATGTTGGGTGGGTGGATGGAAAGCCATTTACATGAACTGCATCAGTCAGGGGGAACTAAGCTAAAGTAATTCACCATCCTGCCAAACCAGGGACAGTTTGGTACTTTGATATACACATTGGCTGATCAGATGACAGGTGGGTGGGAGCTGTCACCACTGCAGTGTTAGGTACCCTCTTCTTTATGGGATCCAGGTAAGGGTCTTGTGCCCTTTCATGTGTTTTATAACTTTGGATGTCTGGTTTTTCTGATGTGTTTTAATACACCCCTATGGTCCTGATCAATTTTGATAAGTTTATAAGGTGGCACCTTCTCTTCCTTTTCATCATTCTTAAAATAATATTTTATTATTTAGTTATTTATGTTATGTATGAGTGTCTTTGTATATGTCTACACACCATCCATGTGGCTGGCGTCAACAGAGGACTAAAGAAAATATCAGATTCCCTGGAACTAGAGTTACAAGAAGCTGTGATTCACCATGTGGGTGCTGGAAAATGAACCCAAGTCCTTCAGAAGAACAGAGAATGCTCTTAGTCACTAATGCTCTTAAGCACTACACAGTCTCTCCAGTTCCAGGTGGTGCCTCTTACTTCTTAGAACAAGTTATCAGTCTGCATGTTATGGATGGTGGTTATGTGCACAATGATGTATAGTCATTTTGCTTCTGTATTTACGCTCAAATCAGAGCCAATATTGCTTACAAAATGGACTTACCAAGGACAAGATACAGCCTGAAAGCCACTACTTTACAGAATATACAATAACTTAGAGCCTGATTGCAATGTCTAATGTTTTGTAGCCCCAATCCCTATCAAGACACCAATTTTTGTTTGTTTGTTTGAGGGATCTACATCATGGCCTGGTGCCCATGGGTCAAGTGCCCTATCACTGAACTGCATTTTCAGCCTCAGAAAGTTTCTTTATACTATTCCCTAGTTAGCCCCTAGCCTCATTCTCAGAAGAAATGTCTACTCTATTTTCTTCTACTATGAAGTACCCTTGCCTGTTCCAGAAATTCATGCAATGATACATTATGTAATTACCACAACTTTGAGGAAGAAGAGGCTCACATGTCCAACTCCAGAGACAACATTTCACCAAGGGTCCTATTTACTGGGATACAAAAATCCACCCTGGTGCTAAGGGTACTTAGCACCCTGGTGCTAACGGTGCTAAGGGTACTAAGGGTGCTCAATAGTAGACCGCTTGCCTAAAATGCAAAAGGTCAGAGGTTCCATCATCAGCACTAGGAAAAGAAGAAAGAACAGAGGAAAGGGAGAACATAACAAGTAGGACTGCTTTCAGCTGTAAGTTACAGAGAGGCACACTCACAGTGGCTGCAAGAAATAGGGATTGATTTTTCTCCTACTCCATGAAACCTAAAAACAAGGGACTCCGGCACTGGGTTGCCAGCTTAACCTGAAGGGTCTGGCATGATGTTCTCTTCTGTATTCAAGACTATATACAGGAAATGCAAAGCACTCAGTAGATGCCCCTACTTGTCACATGTCACATTGATTTTTCTTAGGTGCAAAGAACACAGTAAAAAAGCAGGGGGAGGACAAAGGAGAGATGGCTGGAAAGGGCACTGAGTTTAAAAGCAATACACATGATGTCGCTGTTTAGTAATTTTGGTCAAGTTATCGACCCTTTCACCTTAACTCCCCCTAGTAATGAGATCATTTGTTTGGCGGTGCAGCTCTGTGATAGAGATTTTGCCTAGCATGTGTAAGACTCTGGGTTCAATCACCAGCAACACGAAAGCTTGTACACCAAAATATCCAATGATAGTATTTGATTCACAAATCTTGCTATTTAATATAAACATACCTAATATAAACATACCATTATAAGATAAAGTATAGAATAGTGCTTGAAATAGGCCTCAAATTGTAGTGGGTATTATTTACCGTAGGAGAAAATAAAACATAAAATGCCGGTCATGTTGACATGCATTTGTAACCCTGGCACTTGGCAGGTTAAGGTAGAAAAATTAAGAGTCCAAGAACATCCTGAGCTATATAGTGAGGTGCTGTGGAAGGGATTGCGTGGGGGGAAGAAGAGGCTGGGATGGAAGATGACTTCAGTGCCTATGAAAAAGGGAGGGAGATGACAAAAATACAATTGCTGTACTACAGAGACCTTAAGATGTCACTGCTCACACTAAACACTGAAATATATATCCTCTGCTGTTTAATCAATATAATATTTTGAGGTAACAAATAAAATACTATCTCTATTGTATAAAATTGTTCACACAAGATGAACACAGTATAAAAAAAATATTTTTAATGGCTCAGAGATCTCTTCCGGCATTGGTTACTTCCTGCTTATATGTCTTTCATGCCATTTTCAGGTCAAAAGTTGTTCCATGGGGAGATGACTTACTGATTTTCCTAAATTTCCAAGAGAATTTCAGAAATTATCAAGATGCTATTTTATAGGTGAATAGTTTAATCCCAGAAAGGGTCAGACTCAATGAATATAAGTATGTCCTTGCATTTTTCAATGCTGGCAATAGAACCCATGGACCCAGGTGCCTCACACATGCTCTGGAAAGGGCTTTCCAACTATGCAATATCCCCAGACAAAAAGTGGTACCCTTAGACCTGTGTCTTCTAGAGCTAGAACCCTCAATTTGCTTCCAAATAATCTAAGAAATATAGGAACAATTTGTTTTGCTTGAGAATGTCCTTATACCTATGGCTCAGAGAGGGCTCTGATGGCTTCCAACAGACTCATTCACCCTATTATTTGGCCCCATCACTTCTTTGACTCTTTTTCAAGGCCAATTTTCTGTTACTAAAATAGACACATTGGCCAAGCTAACAATAACAGTTCTCCAACCTGCGAATTTGCGTTTCAGTGAGAAGTAAGATCACCTTCAAAGATTCATTTTAAAATTCCACCTTCTCAGTAAATATTCAGTGTGATTTGGGATAGCACATCTCCTGTGGGATTTGTCTAGTCTCTGGGTCTCTGAAGTACTCATGTGTTCAGGGATGCAAAGACCAGGAAAAACAAAAAAGAAATCTGCAACTAGAATTTAGGTTGCAGAGTGTAATTGTAGATAAGATTTTAATGATACATACTAATTGCTAAGAGACTGGGAGCCTTGTATTGTGTTATGCAATCTACAGAGAAAGTGACTAGAATACAGCGGCTGGAAGAATGAGTTCACTTTCTGTTATAACCCTGCCATCGGTTTTGTTCATCTGTGTTATCCAGTTTTCTGTCACTTATTACAAACACCTGAGAAAAATCAGCTTATATGTAGGAATGCTTATCCTGGCTTAGAAATTTGGAGATTTCAAATTTCAAATGGACTCCACGGCTTTGGGGCTATACCGGAAAATCACACCATGGTGAAAGTATGTGGCAGAACAAAGCCACTTACCTCAGAGCAAGAGAGTGAGACTGGAATTCTACTGTCTCCCTCAAGGGAATATCCTCAGTAACTTGAAGATCTCCCACTGGACCCTATCTCCAAAACACCCACCAAACTACCCCCAAACACAATGATCTGGGGCCCAAACTTCTATCAAATGGGCATTTGGGGGAATATTTAAGTTCCAAACTAGAGGTAGATATAACTTGGTGGCAAAACGCTTGTCTAGTGTGGGCAAGGCACTGGATTTATACCTAGTACTAAAAGGAAAAAAATAGTTCCAAACTACATTTTTTGAATGGTGAGCTCATCAATTGTTTTATGGATAGTTGTGAGGCCTACAAAGATTCTTTTGCTTAAAAGAGTTTAACAACATTTATAGTGGTCTCTACTTTGACCCCTGATGGTTCCTGGATCTCCTGCCCATCTCACATGGGTTTGAGGATGCAGGAATCAGGGTCAAGCACTTAAGTCTCTGTGCTAAATACTATGCTAGCCAGCCAACCCATAGTCATGGAGAGGTCCATGGTCCACAAGATTCTGTACGCCATTTGTCCTCACAATATCCACTTTAGTCAGTGTCCATCCTTTACTTCCAGTATCTTCATTTCTTAGGTTAAGGCCGGTCTTTTTACCATGAGAGCAAGTTTTGTCAGGCCAAGAAACTGGTGTCCCTTTCCTTCCCCACCCCACCTCAACCCAGCAGCCTTCATCCAATTATAGGAGCAAATAGAATGTAAATATACCAGCCCTCTTACCCTTCCAGTGAGATAACTCAGTTTCTAACGTTGCCTTCCACACAGAGTATACAATAAATAATCTGCCCCCATGACTGTTCTCTTTCCTTGTCTCATTTTTCCATTTCCCCATCAATGTTTTCTAGGATCAACTTTGAACTTTACTCTTTCCAATCCTTGCCTCTGAGTTGGTTCTGGTAGAATCCAGACGAAAACATACACATGTAAAGATGGTGCAGGAAGGTGAGTGTGATGGTTAGTATTTTGTCAATGACATAACCTAGGATTATCTGGGAAGATGGAACCTCGACTGAGAAAACTAAGAAAACTCCTCCATCAGATTTCCTGTAGACAACTTGAAGGGACATTTTATTGATTAATTATTGATGGGAAGATGGTCCTGATATGTATATACAGCAAGCTATGTAAGTCATGGTGACCAAGTCACTACACAGTGTTCCCCATAGTTCTGCTTTAGTGCTTGCCTCCAGATTCCCACCTTCAGTTCCTGCCCCAAGGGTCATGGTGGTTATCACAGTCATAGGAAAAAAAAACTAGCACAGAAACTGATACCAGAATCATGGAGCATCATAGTAAAAGGCCATGGCCGCATTGTTTTGGGGAAGATTGTAGAAGGGTTTGGAAACTTTGTACTGGAAAGGCCATTGAGTGCTCTCAACTCACTGAGCTGTTACAGGAATTTGGAATATAGGAATTTTGAGAGAGATACGAATGATAGAGATCTGGCTTGAGAAGTTTCAGAGACTTTATTTCAAGAGAAATAAAGACAATATATTAGAACTATCCATGTGATATTTTTTATTAAGTATTGTTGGAGGATGAGGGCCTGTTTGTTAGTTCCGGTCGCCCAGCTTGCTTAGCCCCAAAATAACCACATAGAAATTGTATTAATTAAATCACTGCTTGGCCCTTTAGTTCTAGCCTCTTATTGGCTAACTCTCACATCTTGAATTAACCCATTTCTATTAATCTGTACATCGCCACATGACAGTGGCTTACCAGGAAAGATTCTAACTGGTGTCTGTCTCAGGTGGAGGATCCATGGTTCCTCTCTGACTTTGCTTTCTTCTTCCCAGCATTCAGTTCTGTCTTCTCCGCCTACCTAACTTCTGCCCTATCAGGGGCCCAAAGCAGTCTCTTTATTCATTAACCAATGAAAGAAACACACAAACAGAAGGACCTACTACAGAGAATCTGTGGTTTGTGTCAGATAGGGCTGAAGACTCAACTGGAAGAAGAGACCAGCACTCATACTTGGTCAACTGATGCTGCTCAGCTGGTTCTGAGAAATCAGCTGCAATTAATGAGACCAGTATCACAAAGATGAAATCTTCTGGGGAGAATTTGCTCGGGGTTATCACACAGAAGCTGTGGTCTACAGGGAGTTAATAGGTATCTCAAACTGGCAATGGAACTTGGCAATGTGTAAGAGTCTCACACATGGTACTGGTTTTGACAGCATAAAAGCTGAAGAATTGAAGGGGCCATAGAGATAAGCTGGGACTTGGCATCATGTGGTAGGCCAAGAGTCCTTTAATAGAGACCAGGGGGGCTGGACAGATGACTCGGCCATTAAAGGCTAGGCTCACAACCAAAAATATAAAAGAGACCAGGGGAGGATACTGATGAAGGTGCAGTGGATAGCACAGTACATGAGAAATGTCAGAACTGTGGAATGACCACCAAGGACAGCAGCAAGTGTAGAGTGGTGCCAACCTGAGCCTGTAAGGCAAACTTTGTGTGCTGCAGATGACAAAGCTAGAGAGATGGGGCTACATAAGCCCTTTGAAAGTCAGAAGATCATGAGTTCAAGATGGTGAACACTGAATTATTTACACTGTTGACTTTTGGGTGTGCTTTGACTTGATTATGACTGAGCCTTGGTTCCTCCCTCTGGGAGTAAGAAAATATTTAATTTGTTTTTTATTTTACAGGAGGCTTTGGAAATTTTAATGGTACTTTAAGATTTTAAAGTGTTTGAATTTTTTTAAAGACCATGAGACATAAATTGTACTGTGTTTTATATTGTAATATTAACATGAGATCATGAGGATAAACAAGCAAATAAAGGTTAGAGCTTAATAGTGAGGTGTTTGTGTGTGAAGTTGACAAGGAATTGGTTGTGTTGGTTAGATTTTTGTCACAAATTTGAGTCATCCGAGAAGCGGGAATTTCAATGGAGAAAATTCCCCCACCTGACTGATCTGTGGGTAAGCCTGTAGGGGTATTTTCTTGATTGATGGTTGCAGACTACGGTGGGTGGTGCCAACCCAGGAAAGTCAGTCCTGAATTGCATAGGAAAATAGACTGAGCAAGATAAAGAATAAACAATATTACTTCATGGTCTTTGCTTGAGTTTCTGCCCAGACCTCCCTTAAGTGATGAATTATGACATGGAAGTATATGTTAATTAAACCCTTTTCTCCCAAGTTGTTTTTAATTAGAATGTTTTATCACAAAAGTATAAAGAAAATTGACAGCGGGTGACCAGCGCTTCCTGTTCAGGCCTTGTAAAGTCAGATAAATTACCTCTATTTTGACTGTATGACACAGACCAAGTTCTATTAACATTTCAAGTATCACATTATTCCTTTGCGAAGCCCTATGTATTAGTCAAGGTTCTATGGTATAACAGAATTTATAGAATAAATTAAGCTTCTTTCTTCCATGTCCTTATATAGGCTTCCAACAGAAGGTGTGGCCCAGATTCGATCTGGATTAAAGATCTGAATTAAAGGTGTGTCTTTCTGCCTCAAAGATCTGGATTAGAAGTAGATCCTTTTAATTCTGTTGGACAGCCTGAGAATAGCCATCACACCCTATCCCACAGGGTTGTGAGTGTTAAACAGCACAACAGGAATGAACATAACTAAAAACATCTAGATAATATCCTAGGCTGGTCTCAAACTCACTATCTTCCCATCCTGACCTCCCCAGGGTTACAATTACTGGTGGACTTTGCAATAATCTCATTCCTTTTTGATACCAACACACATGGTCCCAATTTATCTCAGACACCTGAATTTGAAACACTCCCTACTCCAATCATATTCCTGCAAGGCATTGAATAGATGAAAATTTGAACTTTCTCTGTGTGTCTCTCTGTCTCTGTCTCTTTGTCTGTCTGCTTCTGGATCTCTCCCTTCCTTTTAATTCTTTTTAAAATAAATGTTGGATGTGTATCTCAGGCTGGCCTTAAACTCACTACATTGGACAGACTAGCATCCTTAAACTCACAGCATCCTTTCTGCCTCAGTCTGCTAAGTGCTGAGATACTAGCTATGCACCACCACCTCTGACTTCAGCTAGTCTCTGGAAAGGTTACTGTGTCTCCTAACTCATGCCCTGAAACCAAGTAGATGCTGTACCTTCATACATACCATTTGAGATTTTCCCAATCATTAATTGAAGGGATAAACTTTTGGGAATTGGAAAAAGAAGGCAGAATATGTCATGTCCCTGTGGGCCCCTCGCATGCAGTCTCACCCTGTCACTCTCACCCTGTGCCCAGAGGAATTGGGGTTTTTATTTTGAGATCCATAGTTACTGTGGAATTAGTTACCTCCATTTCTGTTCAAGTGTGTTTTAGTGGTGAAGCTGCACTATTTCTCTTAAGGAATGAATAATGATGATGCTTTGAATGTGCATAGCACTTGTATTCCTCTAACTGCATCAAGATATATTTGATTGTAGTTCTCACCTCAAGATATCATTTCTCTTTTATAATCAGAATTTTCGTAAGCAGTACTGTCTTTCTCAAGGTTATGTTCTCCAGTGTGGTGTGTGCGTGTGTGTGTGTGTGTGTGTGTGTGTGTGTGTGTGTGTGTGTGATATGGAGGTTGAGCCCAAGGTTTTACAATTGTTAAATATATGCTTTCCCCTTAAGCTATAGCCCCAGTCTTTCCCCTGGGATTTAAGGACCAAATAAAAATTCCCCATCTTTCAGTATTTCCATCTGTAGTCTCTTTTCCTCTCTCCTTTCAGTTTTAACCATCCAATTAACTTGAGACCCATTATGAAGTAAGAATGCCATAAAGCCCATAGAACGCTATCAATAATGTCTTCCCATGTGCCTTACAGAATTCCAGGTCCTACTTTCCTCCAATTTCTTTGGATTATTTTTGTATTTCTTCTCTGGTTTTAACAGAAAACAAATACGGCAGTATTTAAACGGCAGTAATATCATCAAAAGTTAAAAAAAAAACCCTAGAGTTTCCAAATTTGAGAATCTCCACTCTCCATGTGTGTGTTTCCTCATTTCAGTTTAAATTTCTTTCATTTAATTAATGTGTGTGAATCCGTACGAGTTTATGCACGCCATATGCATGCAATTCACAGAGGTCAGAAGAAGGAGTCATACCTCCTGGAAGTGGAATTGCAGACAGTTGTGAACTGCCATGTGGGTGCAAGGAACTTAACATGGGTCCTCTGCACTCCTTCAAGAACAGTAAGTACACTTAATTCCCTCAAGTTCTATTTGTTTTGGTTTTTGAGACAAAGTTTTGGCTTGGTCTCAAACTCATGGCAATCACTTTGGGAGTAGGGCATGCATCACTCTACCCGGCTTCCTGAAAAATCTCTTTAAGACAAAACACTAGGGCTCTAGAAGTGGTTCATTGTGTGTCTTAGTTTGGATTTTGTTGCTGTGAATAAATTCCATGACCACAGAAACTCTTATAAAGGAAAACATTTAATTGGGGTCTGGCTTAGAGTTCAGAGGTATAATATCTTGTCATCATGGGAGAGAGCATGGTACACAGGCAGATGTGGTGCTAGAGAAGAAGGTGAGAGTTCTGCATCCAGATCTGTAAGTAACAGGAAAAGACAGTGAGTGAGTAGTCTTAGCTTGAGTTTTTGAAATCTCAAAGTCCCCAGTGACACACTTCCTCCAACACGGCTACATCTCCAATTATGCCACTACCTGAGAGAATGGGGACCAATTTCATTTAGACCATTACATTGTACAAGGCTCTGGATTAGAGCAGTAACTCAAGGCACCTGGGATGCTCTTGCCTTTCCTGGCTTCCTTCTAGCAGTGTTCAAGGACATGTAACTCCTCCTGAAATTTTTCAAAAAATATCAGAAAAATGCTAATGTGGATTCAACTATTTCTCTGAAGCAAGGCCCATGGAGACATCCTAAGTCTGCAGTCCTGTCACTGGGAAGACTTCCATATAATGGACAGACAGACACTCACAAAAACATGAGAGGCAGACATAGGGACACAGAGGGAGAGAGGGTGGGGGAAAGGGAGAGAGAGAGAGAGAGAGAGAGAGAGAGAGAGAGAGAGAAGACCATCCTGCATTTTGATGCATACCAACACCAGGTTCTTGTTGGTGTGACCATGTTGTTGCCAGTCTCCCACAAGTCTATGTCCTAGATCCAGCCAGGGCCTCAATTAAGGGAGTGTGGGACAGAAAAAAAACATTTAGTGTTTAAATGAGAAGGTCTCTTGGCTCTCCTTACAGGCTACTATGCTCCAGACCTCCATGTTTGCTTGTTTACTGCCTCTTCCTTGCCCAATTTTAATTCTTCTCTTCTGTACTTATTTAAAAACTAATTTTCCCCTTGAGTTATTGTCTTCAAAAGACCCTTTGTTCTCATTTTTCATCTTCCCCACCCCTACCCTGGCTGGCCTGTCAACTCCATTCCTCTCCTATGTCCACTGTTGTGGATCCTGCTCAGGACCTTGCAATGTAAGTGCACTACCTCTGAGTCATACAAGCAGTTTCTGTATTTTTTCTGCAAAGAGAAAAATAGGGGACTGGAGAGAGGGCTCAGCAATTGAAAGCACTGGCTGCTCTTTTGGATTCCGACCATCCATATGGTGGGTGGAAACCATCTATTCCAGTTCTAGAAGATCTGATGTCTTTTTCTAGCCTCTGAAGGCACCAGGCATGCACCTGGTACAGTCATTACATGCAGGCAAAAAAACCCATAAGCATACAGAAAGAAAAGAAATCCAGGCACAATGATGAACACCTGCAATACATGAACTTGGGAGGCTGAGGAAGGAGGAACGGACCTTTGAAGCCAGCCAGTGCTACATATTGAGACTGTCTCAAAATAGAGGAGAAAGAAGAGGAAGAGGAGGGTGAAAACAAAAAAGAAAAAAAGAAGAAGAAAAGGAGGGGGAAGCATAGGAGAAAGAAGAGGAGAAAAGTTGGAGTTAGAGGCATTGGGTTTCCCAAACACGGAATGAAAATGTGTGTGTGTGTGTGTGTGTGTGTGTGTGTGTGTGAGAGAGAGAGAGAGAGAGAGAGAGGGAGAGAGAGATTATTACTAAGCCACCTATTGTTTTACTATTATTAAACATTTCATTAAAACTGATTTGAAGAGAAAAAAATGCTTAGTGATATTTGAAGAGAAAAATGCTTAGCACTATTCATATTAGATTTAGATTGAAAGAAACGAAAATGCCTATCAGCTGTTGACAGAGCAAAGAGACAAATTGGTGTATGTCTATACAGGGAAATATTACTAGTCGTGAAAAGGCATGGACTGCTGACAGACACATCACTCTCAAAATAACTGTATAAAAAAGAAGCCACCCATTAGGTATGTACTATACAATAGCACTTACATAAAGTTCAAAAATGGAACAAACAAATCTATGTGATAAAAGCTAACAGTACTTGCAAGGGACCTGGAGGCCTGAATGGAAAGAGACATGAGTGCACATTGAAGTCCAAGAGAAACACTCATCTCAATCAGTGTATGTTTGCTTTTATCAGAACTCATTAAATTGTATTTTGTAGATATGTACTTTTTGGTCTGCAAATTTTGAAAGACTGTTTTTAAAAAAATCCATTTTGAAGGAAATATGTTAAAAGAACCAGAAGCAAGAGGTTGCCAAATTAGTTGTGGCAGTTATAGAATACAATTATGTCATGTCATTTTTCAATAGAATAGTGAGGACTGTGAGCTGAGTATAGGGGCAGAGGGTGGATTTGACCAGTAAATGGGTATATAAAAATACTATATTGAACTATATTTATGTGTGATATTCATATGTGTTAATAAAAGAACCATGCTTAGATAGCTTGGCATGATGGCTCATACCTGTAATGTGAACATTTGGGATGCTGATGCAGAAGGATATTGTAACATGCTTGGGACCATCCTGGGCTACACAGCTAGGCTCTGTCTCAAAAACAACAACAAAAAATTAATATAAAAAGCTTTAATGGACAAAAATTTAAATATAAAGTTTTTGTTTCAGAAGAGTTTAATAACATGGGGGAAATGCTTATTCATGGAGAAAGCAGGACACAGTCGCACGCAAGAATGACCCCATTTTTCATGAGAAATATCTACAAAATAACTAATAAAAATTCAAATTCTGACCAAAACAACAGTAAAGGATTGACCCATTTTTTTCCATAGGAAAAACCTTATATAGCATATGCATGGGAAAAGATAAGGGTGGCAAAAGAAATTAAAAGACAATGTCATTTCTTTTGTTTAGTTGTTTCATATGAGTGGCTTTTCTTTCCCTGATGTTTGGTTCTGAAATTTATGGAAATTAGGAGTTTTTTAAAGGGCATCATTCTTCAGAAAGCTTTAAAGCACAGTTATTAATCTTCCAGCCTCATTCAAAGGCTTATACTGTGTTGCATAGAAAGCGACTGGCGCATGGAGCCTGGAGTCTGCTTGATTTTCTTCCTCTAGCTACACTGTTTGCTTCACTCAATATTTCCTTTGTTTTTCTGTCCTCCTGCACAAGTGAGCCCTGAAAACGTGTCCTTCAGTGAGATGACCCACTCAGCCACCATTTCTTTGTTCTTTAAACCTGATGTTCAATCATGATACCCAAGCCCACACACAGGATTTTCTATCCAAGTTTTTTTTCTTTTGAAAAAAGTTCATGTAGTCCAGGCTGGCCTAATACTTGCTATGTAGCCAAGGTTAGCCTTAAACTCTGAATCCTCTTTCCTCTACCTCCTGAATGCTGAAGTTATAGGAATGCAGCATCACTCCTGGTCTTATATGGGGCTGAGGATTTAACCTAGGACTTCATCTATGCTTACATGTATGCTTCATGTAAGTACTTTCTCAACTGAACTGTTTTGTCAACCCCACTAAGTCACTTTTCTAAGTCATTTCAGAAAATGTTAATTAGGGAAGACATAGGAACCTTGTATGATGCAGCCAATATATCCACATTAATTTCAATAACAACCGACGAGGAAGATAAATCTCCTCCTTCCCAAAGCAAGCTTAACTGAAGACAGTACAGAACCTATAGGAGAGTCTGCACAAGGTGGTTCATGCCTGGAATCCCCAGTATTTGGGGTATGGAGGCAGAAACATTGCAAATTCATTTCCCACTTGGGTTATATAGTGAGTTCTGGGCCAGATTTTTGTACACAATGAGACTCTGGAATTAATTAAAGTAAAAAACAAAACACAGAGAGAATAGATAACAAGGTTCTCTTTGAAAAACAAACAAAACCAAAAACCAGGGTCTCACTTCTTTTGTGAGGCTGAAGATCTTGCTCTAGGCAAGCACTGTAAGAAGCAACAATATTCTATTCTACCCTTCATGAGGTTTTAATGTATGCCAACCAAGGAGAATGTAAAGTTTAAAAAATTAAAAACTTGTTGAGGACTGGCCTTATTTCCTGAGTTCACTGAGTCATTGTTTAGGAGATAATGAATCCTAATCTTTGTGGTGATACAGAATGCTTCTTTATATTTAAAAAATCTTCAATAAATACACTTACTTATTTTTTATTACATGAGTTTATGTGTGCCATGTGTTCAAGTGCCCCTGAAGGCCAGAAGACAGTGTCCATTCTCCTAGAGCTTGAGCTATAGGTGACTGTTAGCCACTTGATGTAGGTGTGGGGAATGGAGCCCAGGTTCTCTTCAAGAACAGGATGCGCTCTTAACCACTGAGCCCCCAGGAATAATTCTTAACTGATGATTTCAACAAGTGTTTGCCTATGCAGAGCTTAAGTTTGATCTGCCTCTAATCATAGCAATGAATTTCCATCTTTTAAGTCTGCTACCTGCTGCTAGAAACAACCTAAATGATGTAGGTGCTCTCTACTCTACTTTGGGCTCTATATCATCACTTATTCCTGCATATACATAATTATTTTATATTTCTTGGAAACCAAGTATTCTCAAAAAATATCACACATAGTTATATTTAGAAATACAGTGAGATTCCAATAAGACCAGGCAACAATGTAAATTCATAAGGTGTGATAAAATCTGCCAAATGGGTCAATTATGTTATTGACAGGCTACTATGCACCAGGCATTTGATAATTAGAGTGCAACAGACTCTATTTCTGTCCTTTTAAATTATATCTGAGGGCAGAATTAGTAGGGGTATCTGTGGTTATGCATATATTCATTACATATTCCTGCAGAAATATTTGGCTCATAGCTGTGAGTTAAATGGTATGACATTTCCATGAGAAAAATTAATTACTTGAACATGTGTTGTATAAAATATGTCAAATCCTTTATTTGGATATTGTAGATTGCATATTCAAATTTTTTTAACCAGAGAAAATACATGATAAATAAACATGAAATGCATACTTTATTTATTGTAAATGTCATGTTATGCCCAAAGGTTTTATAGCAAGTCAATAATGTTTTTATTTTATTTTTTTCTGGATGGGGAGAAGCATCCAAAGAATCACATGATAGCAGGTCCAAAGAGGGAGTCATTTCACAATGACTTCTTTCCGAATTAGGAGGTTGCACTTATTGATAATTTATCTATTTACAGACCATGCATCTTACTAATAGTTGTGTATAAAGAATGAACAGATTTGTCATCTCAAATAGTTGCAGATTCTGGCCTCATAGGTTGCATAGGCAAATCGGGATTTGTGATGTGGCACAGAGTACCCACACTCTGATGCATTTTATTCTTTCAGTGCTTTTGAGAGGGAGAATCTATATAAAGAGCTCTAAGTGACAGGTTGTAATAACTGTCACTCAAGGTAGACTTATAATGCCATAATAAATCTTAAAATGCCATAATGAATGATAGTGAGCAATATCTACATTTGAGAAATAATGTTGTAAGGTCAGATAAGGACACAAAAAATGAAATGTCTGTTGTTTATTGAGAGCCAAGCAACAGAAAGAGATCGGACTTACCTGTCTCTCCCTAATGTTGCAGGAGAAACTGATATTCAGTCAGTCATAAAGTGGAATCATCTCCATATTCACACAGGAGTAGGACAGTGACACTAGTACATGAATCACCTGTTATAGCAGGTTTTAATTATATCCTCTTTGGTTTTAGGCCCCAAGATCGATCCTATAAATGAACTATGCTTGCTTAATGGGAATGTCTCTGTTAAAATTCTCATTAACAAAATGGATTAAGTTCCAGAATTTGAAAATGGTTGCATTTATTTCTCAACTCCTTGCACTGTGGTACAATCATTATTTAAGCTGGCAATTTACTTTTACTTTTTACTTTTCTCTAAACACAATTGCATGGACATTGTATTTTCTCTCTCAGGCACTGAACTGCATTCCTTTGCTCTGCTTCAGTCTTTTCAATGTGTGGATCAGTGAATGGTAGTGGCTGTGACAATTGTGCAAGAATAATGGATTCAAAGGCTGTGAATGCCATGCATACTTGGATGTAGCCCATGATATCAAGGTCACAGAATTGTTTATAGGATATTTTCTGAGACAGAATCTTGCTATGAGCCCAGACTTCTCTGGAAGTCAAAACCCTCCTACCCCAGCCTTCCAAATTATTGTACCACACCCTACTTTTATTACTTTTATAAAAGAATATAAATAGGATAAAGAAGAGGTATATGAAAAGGAGCATGTATAAGAAAATATATTTGTCATTATTTTCTTGATTATTTAGGTTAAAAATAATCAATTAGAAGAAGCTGTTTAAACTTTAACAATTAATATGATCTGTGTCTTTTCGTTTCCCCAAATTCATGTTGAGATCTGAATCCCTAAGCTGGTGGTGTTTAGGGTTGAGAGACGATTAGCTCAAGAGCTTGGTTGAGTGGAATTGGTGCTATTATTAAAGAGGTCTACAGGAGCTTGTTTGCCTCTTTCACTGTGTGAGGACACTAAAGTCACTTTGAAACAGGAAATAGTAAATTGGCCTTGGAATCTATGGGTACCTTGGGCTTAGAACGTCACAGTTTCTAGAACTGTTACAAAGTTTTTTATATAAACTATACAGTATATGATATTTTGTAATAACAATTCAAGGACAACATTGGGCAGTGTTGGTTCATACCTTTAATCCCAACACTAAGAAGACCAAGGCAGGCAGATCTCTACGAGTTCAAGGCCAGCTTTGTTTATGGAGCTAGTTCCAGGACTGTCAGGACTATACTGTCTCAAAAACAATATCTACCTATTATCCCATTCAGTTTTCCCTCTTTTTTATGAGATCTCTGGGCCTACATAATTTCCACCCCCAACCCTATACAAGTAATAACCAACCCCTAAATGGTATGCCTAACCCTGAGAACAAACTTTGTTGAGAGAGGGGATGTTGTCTTCTAGAATTGCTTCCAGCTGTCATGGGGGTGATATTCTTTCTGTGGGATCCTACAAAAGTACAATGATGGTTAAGTTTTAAGAGTGCTATTTTGTATAGTTGCAAATGGTCTCTGAGTAGTTGATAGGGATTTTCTGAAGTTCTTATTTGGAGTTCTGGCCTGAACATTATAAGAAGGTGCACCATTTTAGCAGCTGGTACCCAAAATCCAGTCTCATAGTACCACTATAAGCATCATGACATTTTATCAACAATGTAGAGGCATTGTTCTGGGGCCCTGTCTATTTCCCGGAAACTTCACAGATTACTGCAGAAAAATCTACTGTTCATTGTGGAAAATGTAAGCATTATTTATATAGACATATATTTAACAAAAGATATGATATAAACAAAACGAGCATGGAGAAAAGTAACATATTTCCTTAAAAATCTATCTTCTTTCTATCCCATACCAGATGGCTGTTGACATGAGACAGAAATTCTGAATCTATCTTTTTAAAACATGTACTAATATGAGCAGTGGACTGTGGCCTGGCTCCCGGCTAGCTTTACCAGAAATAATTACGCAGAAACTGTATTCATTTAAGCACTGCCTGGCCCATTAGTTCTAACCTCTTATTGGCTAACTCATACATATTCTTTAAACCCATTTTTAATAATCTGTATCACCACTTGACTGCGGCTTACCGGAATGAATTTGCCAGCATCCATCTCTGAGAGGAGAGCCATGGTGTCCACGTGACTCTGCTACTTTCTCCCAGCATTCTGTTCTGTCTACTCTGTCTATCTAAGCTGCTGTCCTATCAAAGGCCAAGGCAGTCTCTTTATTTGTCAAATGAAAGTAACACATAGACAGAAGACCCTCCTACATCATTTCCCCTTTTTCTGTTTAAACAAAAAAGAAAGGCTTTCACTTTAACATAGGAAAATTGCATATAACAAAACAGTTATCAAGCAAGAATTACAGTTATATTTTTATATCTATTTTATCTTTTATCATAACTAAGAAAAACTATAACTAACCATTCTTCAACTCTATTAAAGATTCCAGAAGGATATAATATTACCTAAGTAAATGAGAAGTAAGCAAGTCTCAAAACTCTAGAAATGACAGAAACATCTCGCTGCCTGGACAGTCACTCAAAGTTCTTTTGTACCGTTGGGGCATCCATCTTCAGTCTACAAGCCCATACAGACATTTCCACGAAGCAGGAAAATTCAAAGACAGTTCAGTCACTATCTGCTGTGTCCTGCAGAATGTCTCGTAGACTCTTTCATGAATCAGGAACCCTGAAAGACCATCTCACCTTTAGGCAAGTTTAGCAGTCCTCTCTCTGAGGGTTCTTTGTGTCCAGTTTATGCGACAGTCCAGGCAAGAGCAGCTTCTTGCCCAAATGGCTAAACAACTCCATAAGAAGACTCTTCAATGCCCATCTTCCTCTTGAAGTAGATTGGTGCTGCCAGGAGCAGACGTGTCTCATTGTCACGAAAAATCCTAAGTTATTAAAACATTAAATGACATATTCTGTAGTCTTTGAAAGATATGAAGAATGCCTATCTGAAATATATGTATGCACATCTAGAAAATCTAACTAACATGACTACAAGCTTGACTATTATTGACGATTATCCATTAATAACCTATATTTCTTAATTCAATATTACATTTCTAAATGAACTACACAATCACAATACCTTAATCAAGATCAGAAATACATATACATATAACAAAATTGACCTTAAATTTATATTAATAGAGTAAAAGGCACGCTGGGCCTGGGCTGTGGGCACAACCCGGCAGGGGCAGTTCCTGTATTTTGATAGCCTACCTGAGGACAGGCAGGCCCTGTGTCAGCTCAGCCACATTCATGGCCAGCAAGAGGCAATGATCTTCTAGCAGACATCCATTGGAGGAGGGGTGAGTGTGCTCCTGGCCCGAGGGCTTTGGCTAGAAGGAATTCAGACTTTCCCTGCCCCCCTCGACTTCCTGGTCACCCTGCAGTGGTGGCTCCACCCTGCAGAACTCTCCCGAATCTGTCTCTATCTCCATCTATCGTCAGATGAAGGTTCCCTCTAGTCCTGCCTTTCTTGCTCATGTTCTCCCTCCTTCTGCTTCTCATTTGGACCTTGGGAGTTAAGCCCAGTGCTCCAATGTGTGTCTCTATCTCTATCTCCATCCATCGCCCGATGAAGGATCTATGGTGATATACAAAATATCCATCAGTATGGTTATGGACCAGGGCCAGTTCAGGTACGCTCTTCTCTGCTGCACAGGGAACAATCTGGGGACCTCTTCTTGGGCCTGGGAACCCCTCCAGAATCAAGTCTCTTGCAAACCCTAAAATGGCTCCCATAATTGAGATATATACTTCCCTAGTCCCATATCCATCCTTCCTCCCCCCTTCCATTCCCCCAAGCCATTCCCAATCCTCCCCCTCTCCCTTCTCTCTAAACATCTCCCCTTACTTCCGCCCCCCACCGCAACCCCCCTGCACCCAAGTTTTCTAGGCAATCTTGTCTACTTCCAATATCCAGGAGGATAACTATATGATTTTCTTTGGGTTCACCTTCTTATTTAGCTTCTCTAGGATCATGAATTATAATCTCAAAGACCTTTAATTATGGCTAGAATCCACTTATGAGTGTGTACATAACATAGTCCTCTCTTTGGCTCAGGGTTACCTCACTCAGTAAAGTGTTTTCTATTTCCATCCATTTGCATGTAAAATTCAAGATGTCATTGTTTTTTACCCCTGAGTAAAATTCTAATGTGTATATGTTCCACACCTTCTTTAATCATTCCTCTATTGAGGGGCACCTAGATTGTTTCCAGGTTCTGGCTATTACAAATAGTGCTGCTATGAACATAGTTGATCACATGCTTTTGTAGCATGATAGGACATCTCTTGGGTATATTCCCAAGAGTGGAATTGCTGGGTCCTGAGGGAGGTTGACTCCCAGTTTCCTGAGAAACCGCCACACTGATTTCCACAGTGGCTGGACAAGTTTGCATTCTCACCAACAATGGATGAGTGGTCCCCTCACTCCACATCCTCTTTAGCATAGGCTATCATTGGTGTTTTTGAGTTTAGCTATTCTGACAGGTGTAAGATGATATCTCAAAGTGGTTTTGATTTGCATTTCCCTGATCGCTAAGGAGGTTGAACATGACCTTAAGTGTCTTTTGGCCATTCGAAGTTCATCTGTTGTGAATTCTCTGTTCAGCTCAGTACCTAATTTTTTAATTGGGTTAATTAGAGTTTTAGTGCCTAGTTTCTTGAGTTCTTTGTATATTTTGGAGATCAGACCTTTGTCTGATGAGGGGTTTGTGAAGATCTTCTCCCAGTCAGAAGGCAGCCTTTTTGTCTTACTGACAGTGTCCTTTGCTTTACAGAAGCTTCTCAGTTTCAGTAGGTCCCATTTATTCATTGTTTCTCTAATTGTCTGCACTCCTGGGGTTCTGCTTAGGAAGTGGTCTCCTGTGCCAATATCTTGTAGACTACTTCCCACTTTCTCTTCTATCAGGTTCAAAGTGGTCGGATTAATGTTAATGTCTTTAATCCATTTGGACCTGAGTTTTGTGCATGGTGATAGATATGGATCTATTTTCATTCTTCTACAGGTTGACATCCAGTTATGCCAGCACCATTTGTTAAAGATGCTTTCCTTCTTACATTCTATACCTTTAGCTCCCTTGTCGAAAATTAGGTGTTCATAAGTTTGTGGGTTAATACCCGGGTCTTCTATTCGATTCCATAGGTCGACTTCTCTGTTGTTATGCCAATACCAAGCTGTTTTCAATACTGTTGCTCTGTAACAGAGTTTGAAGTCAGGGATGGTAATGCCTCCAGAAGTTCCTTTATTGTATAAGATTGTTTTGGCTATCCTGGGTTTTTTGTTTTTCCATATAAACTTGATTATTGTTCTCTCAAGGTCTGTGAAGAAGTTTGATGGGATTTTGATGAGAATTGCATTGAATCTATAGATTGCTTTTGGTAGAATTGCCATTTTTACTATGTTGATTCTCTCAATACAAGAGCAGGGGAGGTCTTTCCATTTTCTGGTATCCTCCTCAATTTCTTTCTTCAAGGACTTAAAGTTCTTGTCAAATAAGTCTTTCACTTCCTTGGTTAGAGTTACCCCAAGATATTTTATGCTATTTGTGGCTATCATGAAAGGTAATGTTTCTCTGATTTCCCTCTCTGCTTCTTTATCCTTTGTGTATAGGAGGGCAACCGATTTTTTGGAGTTGATCTTGTATCCTGCCACATTACTAAAGGTGTTTATCAACTGTAGGAGTTCTTTGGTAGAGTTTTTGGGGTCGCTTATGTACACTATCATATCATCTGCAAATAACGAAAGTTTAGCTTCATCCTTTCCAATTCGAATCCCCTTGATCTCCTTATGTTGTCTTATTGCTATTGCTAGAACTTCAAGCACTATATTGAAGAGGTATGGAGAGAGTGGACAGCCTTGTCGTGTTCCTGATTTTAGTGGAATGGCTTTGAGTTTCTCTCTGTTCAATTTGATGTTAACTGTCGGCTTGCTATATATTGCTTTTATTATATTTAGGTATGATCCTTGTATACCCAATCTCTCCAAGACCTTTATCATAAAGTGGTGTTGAATTTTGTCAAATGCTTTTTCAGCATCCAATGAAATGATCATATGGTTTTTTTCTTTCAATTTATTTATATGATGGATTACATTGATAGATTTGCGTATGTTGAACCAGCCCTGCATCTCTGGGATGAAGCCTACTTGATTATAATGGATAATTTTTCTAATGTGTTCTTGGATTCGGTTTGCCAGTATTTTATTGAGAATTTTCGCATCGATGTTCATGAGTGAGATTGGCCTGTAATTCTCTTTCTTGGTTGTGTCTTTGTGTGGTTTTGGTATTAGGGTAACTGTAGCTTCATAAAAGGAGTTAGGCAGTGACTCTTCTGTTTCTATATTGTGGAATACTTTAAGGAGTATAGGTATTAGCTCTTCCTGGAAGTTCTGGTAGAATTCTGCATTGAAACCATCTGGTCCTGGGCTTTTTTTGGTAGGGAGATTTTTGATAACAGCTTCTAACTCTTCACAACTAACAGGTCTATTTAGATTGTTCACCTGGTCTTGGTTCAACTTTGGTATATGGTACTTATCTAAAAAAAAAGTCCATTTCTTTTACATTTTCCAACTTTGTGGCATATAAACTTTTGTAGTAAGATCTAATGATTCTCTGAATTTCCTCTGTGTCTGTGGTTATGTCCCCCTTTTCATTTCTGATCTTATTAATTTGCATGTTCTCTCTCTGCCGTTTGATTAGTTTGGATAGGGGTTTGTCAATCTTGTTGATTTTCTCCAAGAACCAGCTTTTTGTTTCATTGATTCTTTGGATTGTTTTCTGTGTTTCTATTTTGTTGATTTCAGCCCTCAGTTTGATTATTTCCAGTCTTCTACTCCTCCTGGGTGAATCAGCTTATTTTTTTTTCTAGAGCTTTCAAGTGTGCTGTTAAGTCTCCAACGTGTGCTTTCTCCATTTTCTTTAATTGGGCACTTAGTGCTATGAACTTTCCTCTTAGCACTGCTTTCATAGTGTCCCGTAGGTTTGAGTATGTTGTGTCTTTATTTTCATTAAATTCAAGGAAGACTTTAATTTCCTTCTTTATTTCTTCATTGACCCAGGGGTGATTCAGTAGTTGACTGTTCAACTTCCATGAGTTTGTTGGCTTCCTGGGGGTAGCATTGTTGTTGAATTCTAATTTTAATCCATGGTGATCTGACAAGACACAGGTGGTTATGAATATTTTTTTGTATCTGTGGAAGTTTGCTTTGTTACCGAGTATATGGTCAATTTTCGAGAAGGTTCCATGAGCTGCAGAGAAGAAGGTATATTCTTTCCTATTTGGGTGGAGTGTTCTATAGATGTCTGTTAAGTCCATTTGATTCAATACCTCCAATAAATCTCTTATTTCTCTGTTTAGTTTCTGTCTGATTGACCTGTCCATTGGTGAGAGAGGAGTGTTGAAGTCTCCTACTATTAGTGTGTGTGGTTTGATGACTGCCTTGAGTTCTAGAAGAGTTTCTTTTACATATGTGGGTGCCTTTATATTAGGGGCATAGATATTCAGGATTGAGACTTCCTCCTGATGAATTGTTCCTGATATGAGTATGAAATGTCCATCTCCATCTCTTCTGATTGATTTTAGTTTGAAAGTACTAGCTTTCTGGGATCCTAGTCTGTTTGGATGCTCACCTTCCTAGACCTGGAGGGAGAGGGGAGGAACTTGAACTTCCCACAGGGCAGGAAACCCTGACTGCTCTTAGGAATGGAGAGGAAAAAGGGGTGGGAGTGGGGGGGAGGAGGAGAGGGAGTGGGGAGAATGGGAGGGTAGGGGGAGGAGGGGAGGAAGTGGAAATTTTTATAAACAAATAAATCAATTAATAAAAAATAATAGAGTAAAATTTATACCAATGTAAATTATTCATATCTATATCATATCCCCCTTTAAAAGTAAAAGAACATTTATAAACAATATTTGGGAAGATGGGCGCAGTTATTTCTCTCCAAATTTCTTCCTGCTGTACAGGGGCACTGTTATTTAGGTCTTTCATGGTGTATCCTGTGTGCTAGGTTTATCTCAGTCATCAGTTGGGTGAATCAATTTTCTGAAGGTATTCAAGGTTACCTTTCAGGAGGGCATGGTCTATCATACTATATTGGAATAGAAGCAATCCACAGGGTCTCATCCTCTGTGAAAACAAAAGAAGAACCTCTTTTCCAAAGCATCATGTTCTTAGATCCAAATTCTGAACTCAAGATAGTTTTATAATATACATCCTGGTTTATCTTAGCAGCCCACACATTGAGATGTGCCTCTGTACTTAGCTCCTTTACATTCAAAAACTCAAAGAAAATACAATATACAGAATCCAAACTCTCTGTGAATTTTCCATATTTATGTGGCTTATTTTTCTTTATTTCTTTTAATCTATAACTATCTGTACCTCTGTCTCTTTAAATACTTTACGCTTTTTTAAAAAGCATTGACTTTATTCTCTATATTCTTTTTCTTTTCTCTCCCAAGACTATGTACGTCTAAAACTATGACCCATTTAGAGGTCTTTTATGTCTGAATTTGTCCTATTACATTGTCTGTTTTTGCTTTGTGCTTTTAACTCGCTAAGTGCTTAAGAATCTAAGCTGTGACATTCCTAGGTCAAAAGCAGGTATTGCAGGCTTGCCCCACAGAGTCCAACATGGTGGAGCCATTTGTGACTCTGAATCAGTTGCGCCTCTGAGCTGCAGAGTGGCAGGCTGCTCTGGATGTTGGCTCCACCTCTCTCTAATTTCAAAATGGTGAATGTACCATTTTCTGCTAGCTCTGGGGCCACCAGGTAGGAGCCGCATTGCGCAGCACAGAAACTCTTTTCATCCAAGTTACAGTCAAATCTGACACACATAGCACTGCGCAGCCTGGAAACATCTCTCTGTATGGCGGCAGAAATCTGCCATGCTCTCCTGCTTGCCTAAGCCTGATCCCATCATCTGCCCATGTGCAGGCGGGGAGCGCTGAGCCATTGGCATGGTCTCAGAGTACTTTCTTCCCGATCCCGAGCGGGCACACAAATATCCCATAGCCGGAGTTTGCACCAGTGGCAGGGCCCAGGAAGTTGCGTTTTAAAATGGCATGGCTTTTTTTCTGGTGCTGTTGCTGAATCAGTAAATCTCTCTACAGCACACCCTAGCAAATAGCAAAAAGCTGTGTTAAACTCTATATTTGTGTCTAGAATTCCTTTTAAAGCCCTCTTAGGTATTATATGGAGTTAGTTACCACGTTGGAGCACCAAATGTAGTGATATAAGCAGCGGGCTGTGGCCCGGCTCCCAGCTAGCTTTACCCAAAATAATTACACAGAAACTGTATTCATTTAAGCACTGCCTGGCCCATTAGTTCTAATCTCTTATTGGCTAACTCATATATATTCTTTTAACCCATTTTTAATAATCTGTATCACCACTTGACTGTGGCTTACTGACATGAGTTTAACCAGCGTCCATCTCAGAGAGGAGAGCCATGGCGTCTGCCTGACTCTGCTTCTTTCTCCCAGCATTCTGTTCTGTCTACTCCACCTATCTAAGCTGCTGTCCTATCAAAGGTCAAGGCAGTCTCTTTATTTGACTAATGAAAGTAACACATAGACAGAAGACCTACTTACATCAAAAAGATGCTTGGATTTAGAGGACCGCCATAGTACAACTCCAAATCCAGCTCTGATTTATAAGTAGAAATGTATACATGTTCAGATAATCAAATTTACCATGCAGATGATACAACATCATAAGTCAGATTTCTCTTTGCTTGTTGATTCTTTCTGGACAGCTGTCTTTTTATATTTAGACATTTTGAATTCTATCCCAAGCATTTAAAGTTGCTGTGCTAAACAGGGACACAGTGTGTTGGTCATAGAGAGCCTGGTCCTGAGGATCAGAGTAATGACCTTCGCCAAGAATTTGATCTTGGAAAGTCTCAAACCCTTTTGCTTCCCCTGTTGTTCTAAACTCTTGCCTTTTTTCTCCAATAACATTTTCAAAGCATCTGAGGTCCATCTTCCAGGACTGCTGAGGTTAACTGAAGCCAATCATGTGAAGTAGCCTTATTGCTTGATGAAAAAAATTTTCATCATTTCCCTGACAACTATTAGTTGTTTAATTTCTTTTAGATTGCTCATATGTATTGATTCCAATGTGCATTCTTTGACTACTTTAGGGTACTTTGTGCCAGATGGTCTCTCTGAGGAAATTAACAGAAAAGTAGTTAAAACTCTGGGTAGGTCATCCTGGGGTCGGGCACATACTGATGAGGATAAATCCTGTACTTTTACCTTCTGTCTCTGCTCATAAGTTTTGGTAAATTCCTCAATTTTTTCAATTCTTTTTACCATTGCCTTTTGTAAAGTCAGAATCTCCTGTCCAGTGTCTTGTTCTAATGCCCTCACTAATGATTCCAAGAACTGAATTTTGTCCAGTAATGATAACACCTCATCCTTGGACATGGTTTTGATGGTGTGCAAATTGCCTTCCTGGGGAGATACCTTATCCGTTAGTCTATAATAACATTTCAACAGATTCCAATTGTTAAGTTCAACAGCACAAATTCTTTCAGATAATTCTGTCAAATTGATACTATTCCTAAACATATTATTGATCTTCTCAACTAGCTGTTCATTATTAGTCTATAAAGACTGTATCATTTCTAAAGTGCCTCATTCTTAGCCCTGTTATCAAACCATTTTTTTCAAAGTTTATTAAATTATAAAAGTTTCCATTTCCGCCCCTCCTCCCAACACCCTCCCATTCCCCCCACTCCTTCTCCTCCTCCCTCTCCATCCCTAAGAGCAGTCAGGGCTTCCTGCCCCGTGGGAAGTTCAAGTTCCTCCCCCCTCCCTCCAGGTCCAGGAAGGTGAGTATCCAAACAGACTAGATCCCAAAAATCCAGTATATGCAGAGGAAACAAGTCCCAGTGTCATTGTCAATGGCTTTTCAGAAAGACTCCGGGCCAGCCACATTCAGAGAATCTGGTTGGATCATGTGCTCGTTCAGTCCCAGTCCAACTGGCCTTGGTGAACTCTCATTAGATCAGTCCCCTCGCAGTCCTGATTTCCTTTTTCATGTTCTTCCTCCTTCTGCTCCTCATTTGGACCTTGGGGGGCTCAGTCCGGTGCTCCAATATGGGTCTCCGTCTGTATCGCCATCCATCGTCAGATGAAGGTTCCCTCTGGTCTTGCCTTCTTTGCTCATGTTCTCTTTCCTTCTGCTTCTCGTTTGGACCTAGGGAGTTAAGTCCAGTGTTCCAATGTGGGTCTCTGTCTCTATCTCCATCCATCGCCAGATGAGATTTCAGTTAATTGTTGTAGGTGTAAAAATATGTATAGGCCAGCAAGTGTCATGGTTGCAGCCCTGTGGTGGAAAGACACAACCAGTGGCGCATTAGACTGTTTGTACCACTTTGGTTCCGAATGTTGGTGCCTGGTTAAAAACTGACAAATATGCTTTGCTTGACAAATTTAGAACAATTAAATAAATTCCATACGTGGAGCAAGGATCCCAGAGCTCCTGAGCAAGGAACACAAACTGGAAGCTGTCCAATTCACTTGCACAGCAGGGAAAGTGGCAGGCAGGGGGAAGCATGAACAAACATCAAAAATTTGCTAAGTCTCTGCATGGTAGCGCCACTCAGGTTGTAGCAGGGCTTGGCAAAAAGCCACTTAGTAGGTGAAATCAAGCCAGGCAAGTGTGGGTGGGAGACCTTCTGGGTTGTGGACCTTTTGGGTCTGTTTTGGCCTATCCCCATAGGTGTGGGGTTGGGATTCACATGGGCACCAGATGAAGATGGAAGTTTCAAAATAATCCTACACTTGCACAGAATTGTATATAATAAAAGTTTATTTATTTAGGGGTAGACTCACAGATCACAATCCTAGATCACAGTCCTCTGCATGAATGGGGAACAGGAACTGACTCCAGCAGTCAGAAGTGAGATAGCAAGCATGCACTTTACCTAGGCAATTATAGTATAAGAGATCACACCAAAGTGGGCTGGTATCTTAAAAGTTATTGACTGAAGGAGTTTCCATAGCATACACTAAAATATTTTATGCATGAAACAATGTTTTTGCTTACCCACAAAAGTATTAAATCAGATAGTTTGTACTTCACTTCACTGTTAAAGAATATAAAAACAGATGAGTGTCATAGTACATGCCTGTAATCCTGTCACCTGGGAATTTGAAGCAGGAGGATCAGAAAATGAAGTTCATCTGCAACTATATAGAGCTTTAGATGCCATCCTCAGCTCCAGAGACCTTACTTCATGACACAGCAAAATGTAAAACAGTAAAACTAAACATAAAAGCAAATAAGAACTCAAACTGGGAACACAAGATAGGCTTAATTCATCTCATATTTTATTTCTTCTGTTTGGAATAGCTGCTATATCATTGCTTACTTACAATATGCTGTTTAATATCAGGAATTTATAATATCACAATAGTAGAAGTAAAAACAGTAGCTGAGGCTTGACACAGTTTATAAACATGAAATCTAATAGGTTTTTTTTGTATCCCAATAGTAGCTATCTTTGCTGACACAGTAAGCCAGATCAAGTCGAATTAAAGAGTAAAAGAACAGGTTTATTCTGGGCAAAGCAGCTCCTTTGATGACTCCTCTAGCCCTAGAGATCAAGGTAGGAGAAGGGGTAAGAAAGAATCACACGGCCAGTCTTAAGGATCAAGCTTAAGTACCTTGTAGTTGCAGAGTGATGATGTGTCTACACAAGCTAGGTTTGTGTCCAATTATAATGCTTTAGGCAGGGATTGAGCAGCTATCTGCTTCAGGGCAGGAGCTGCTACAACTGTCAGGAATGCAGAACTGGACTTTTTGGTGGTTTTTCTGAGATGGTGGGGTTTAAAAAGAGAGAAATGGGGCTGAGCTGAAGATTCCAGCCAAATGTCCTTACCTTCTTGTGTAAGACACTGATTCAAATCTGGCTACTTCCTGTTGTCATGGGACAACTTGGGGAAGAGAAGTTGGGAGTCGGTGGGCTCATGTTCAGTCAGAGGTATGGGTGAAGAAGCATTTGATTAACTGTCACCCTGGAGACCTCAGGAATCTGTTTCTGGAAGGAGCCAGAGAAGCCAAGTTGCTAGAAGAAAACAGACAGATTATTACCACCAGCCCTCTGAACGGGAGTAGCCATGGGAAGAGTGATGATTGACAGTAAGAATGGAACGGAGATGTGCTCTGGTTGGATTGATGAAGTTCTTCAGACAGTTTGTGGAGGACTCAGAATTAGTTTTCACCAGGCCAGATTCGTTGGTACAGCGGCAGCACTCTTTCCCCAGGAACATGTCTGTAAAACAGCTGAAACAGATTTACCCTTGGTGTTATAGCAAAGGCTATGGCTTTGGGTTAAAAGACGTGAACATCTTTCCTGAGTCTAGAGAGCCTGGTTTTAGTCCAATGAAAGGCACCTTTGAAGCTATACTGAGAAGAAAACCAAAGGAAATGTAAAATCTTGAGCTTGTGACTGAATGGTGAGTAGTCAGTGCTCTGCCAGTTTATCAGAGCTGCATTTGTCAGTGCTGAAACTCGGAGCCCCTGAAATCCCAGTGTAACAATAGCATAAAAGGGGGACAGAAGTTCAAAACATCTTTACATACCTTAAACCATTTATTTATACCTTTACAACTTGAATTTATAAATCTTAAATCAACTTTTGTGTTCCTCCAGTAGAAAGTTACAACTGAAACCTGTTTGTCCTTTAGTATGAAGCCTGTGAGCAAGGCAAACCTGTCTGTATTTTTAAATAAGAAGCTAAATTAATGAACTCCCAAAGTGGCTATAGACTTATGGTGGGGAGAGCTGTTAAACTGGTGATGATATCAGTACGCTAGTCATCAAATACCATCAGCTCTGAGAAGGCTGATGGTGTATATATTATGGTGTATATGTTATATCTGAGTAAATAGAAGTGAAGCAGCTTCTAGATCTATTAAAAGTGACAGGGTCTTATTGGCTATCTAGACTAGGTTACTCCATTGTTATTGGTTTTGGAGGCCAAAAAAGGCCAAAGGTCAGAAAGTTAGGGACTTGTTTTTAGTTCATTCAAGGTTGTTGTACTTCTAACTCAAACAAAGAGGAGAAGAGGGGTTGGGGAGAAGGGGAGAGAAAAGAGAGAGAGAGAGGCAGAAACTGCCCCCCTCCTTTCTCTCTCTCTCTTTCTGTCTGCCCTTCTTCTAAAGAGGCAGCTTTTGCTTCTCTTTCTCTCTTCCCCCTTCTCCCCATCCCTTATTCTTCCTTTTCCTTCCCCCTCAATAACCCACTAAATAAACTCTATATCCCAGCTCACTCTTCATGATGTATCTATCTGTCTGTCTCTCACCAGCAAAGGGACATGCTGAGGCCTTAGAAAGGTCACCACCACCACTCATGGGACTTGCCTCAGGTCACACACGTTTATAAATGATAACATTAGTGTGTGACTCTGACAAGCTCTCTCCACATTCCCTCCCACCCAATGGGTAGGCCAGCTGAGGACACATGGGGACCCTGGACTCAGACCACTTTCCAACATCCTGTGCCTCTTCCATCACTGCATATGGTAAGGTCCCCTTCTCCAAGTCAACTTTCATTGACATTTATCTCTGGAAATTCCCCACGACTGAGGACTGAGATTTGTCTTCTTGTTCTCAGACTTTAGTCCTTGTCTTGTTCCTGGATTGTAATTCCTCTGCCACTAGGAGAGACACTAATCCCTACTCTCTGAGCTGACAAGTCGTAGGGTAACCTTGACCTTACTCTTGACTCTTGCTCTATCCCAAAAATGTTCATAGGTACATAGGCCATTGGGTCCTCGCCTTCCTCATGCTTTTGCCTTGGGGAATAGACCTAAAACTATCTGTTCATCTTCCCCATGGCATAACTTTTACAGACCTTAAGACTTTGCCTTCCTTACAGACTTCTTACCTTATCCCCCACATATACCTTTGCACTAACAAATGGCCTACATGTTCTTAAATAACAACCCAAAGTGTAAACTTTCTCATTTCTATCAGCAAACAGGCAGATAAAAAGTTTCTATCCAGCCATGCTCTGCTTTACTGGTGTGCTTTTCCTTTCCCTGGGCAGCCCACTCCCACCCGCATGTAAATTCTCCTTTTCTCACTCCTATTCCTTTTCTCACTCCATTTTTTTTATTCTGTCTCTGCCACAGCTAAGGCTGCTAGTCCCACAGTAACTGGCAAAACTGGCTGAATCTGAGGCAGCTGTTCTACTCCCAGCCCTTGCTTCCTGGCAGTTGGTGGTGGCTGGCATTGCTGAGTAATTTTCCTGTCTATTTCATATATGAAATAATGTGTGAATAGTGTGTCCACATTGATATCATTCTGTTTTAAATATATGTTATATAAAGCCTTTGTATTTGTTTAAAATTCTGACAGTAGCTCTGAAAACATGGTTTCTCCATACAACACATGACCACCAACATTTTGGCTAAGGGCAGGTCAAGTGACCAAGTTCCACCATCTTGACTAAGATGCCATCTTTACTGAGGTATTCCTTCCCTAGTCTCACAGTGTACTTATGTTTTTTCTCTAAATTCCTCTGACTGTTCTGTTACATGTGTGTTTTGCTCAGTGGCATGCTTTCAGTAGGGACCATCAAGCATCCACTTCACCCAACTCCTTTTAATATATATGCATGTGCATGCATGTGACTTTTGAGTTAACTTCATGTATGAATATAAGTTAGCTTTAACTCTGTGTATGATGTATATAAAACTTAAATTCAGCTGTGTGTAAATGTACATATACTTACTGTCAAATATTTTAAATAGTCTGTTCATTGTATCTCATTCCAGACTAAGAAAGCAATAAGTCTTATATTTCAAATTGATATGTACTTTTAAATTTCTTACAAAAATACTGTATACATAATCCAATCCTGATTTAAAATGTATTAAGCTGTTCTCCACTATTGTCAGTTCTACCATTAAGCTTCAATTGCAAACAGTTTTTTCTTCTTTGTCTTTCACAAGTATAAACTTTACCTTTAAAGTTAAAAACCAGTACAGTCAAGATTGGACCCAGCTCTCCAGGCAGATTCTATACTGTAGTTAGAACTTATCTATACCCAATAAACAGCCCTCAGCTGCTCAGAGATCTGGGGAATATGGCATCTAAGCATTTAATTATTAAAAGACTTTTCATAACAGAGACAGGTTGGCCCCTAGCAGTAGCACTCTATTTCCTCCAAAGAAGATGAAAGACAGAAGGAAACAGAACAACACCCATCTGCAATTGTTTCATCAAGTAAAAGTGCTAACCATTGGGATGAACTGCCTTTCATCTAAACCCCTGAAACTGTCCAGACCATGAACAAAGAATCAGATGGGATCGACTTGCCTAGCTGTTCAGGTCAAGGGAAGCTTGTCTTCCTACAGATTTCCTAACCCACAGGATCTTCTGGAGCTTGGCAGGCCCTGTTTCTAACAGCAGAAGACAAATACAGTCCTGATGCCCTTGTCCTCAATGACCATGAATGACCCTGAAGAATGGCTCTGGGTAGCCAATGGAGTAATTTCTCTGTCATTTTTTAAATCAATAACTCAAGTAAAGTTTTATCCTTCTCAAAGATATCTGATACAGTTTGACAGCTGAGAGGCTTTGTTGGTTTTAAAGGACAGCCTTACCAAACAAATTGCAGTATAACTTCTTAACATGTTCTAAATAAAGTGTGTTTTAGGATATACAAATGCAAATTATTAAAATGTGTACCAGCAAGTATGAGGACAAATACAACTTATCAAATTTCTCTCTCACATTGCCTTTCATAGTCTTAAAGATAAAAACATCTATCACAATCATTCTTGTATAAATATACTGCTGTTTATACAATGTATGTATCTAAAACTTATGTTTTCACAAACTCAAAGAATTCTTGTGAGTTCCAGGGAACTGAATTGAAGCATTCACCTTAAACAGTTCAGATACACCCCTCTCAATTCCCTAGGCCTGAATTTTTTTTTTCTTTCTAAACTTAATTTTGTCCTCTGCTCTGCCAACACCTTGCCCGATCCAAGAGACACCAGACAGTTCCACACCACAAACCCTGGACAGAAGTAAAGCAATCAGCTACCCCAGGGTGTGACCAGCACCCAGCTTTTTCAGGCCCCCCATGAAAGACCAGTCTTGAATATCCGCCATCCCAATTCCTTCAACCTGCTATGTCTAACTCCCCACCTTTTAAAAGATGAGAATGTTGTAATCTGTTGGCCTAGTCTGGCACCTGAGTGCCCTATCCCTTTATGAGACAAGCTCCACCTACTCTCAACCTTCCCTCTTCTGCAGATGGATCTCATCCACCTCCTCTTCAATACCCCCCTGTGGTCTCTCTCTCTCTCTCTCTCTCTCTCTCTCTCTCTCTCTCTCTCTCTCTCTCTCTCTCTCTCTCTCTCTCTCTCTCTCTCTCTCTCTCTCTCTCTCTCTCTCTCTCTCTCTCTCTCTCTCCATTCCCCCTTCTCCCTTCCCTTCCCTTTCCATAACCCACTAAATAAACTCTATATCCCAGCTCTCTCTGCATGGTGTATTTATCTATCTGTCTCTCACCCGCCATGGTCTCCCACCTGAAAAGGGACCCTCCAAGGCCTTGGGTGGCCCACTGCAGCCCTTTGTGGGGCCACAGCCCCTTGTGGGACTGGCCTCGAATCACGCACCTTTATAAATGATAACAGCTTGACACCCAGGACCAGTGTGGTGTCCTGCTGTGGAATATTAGTTTAACTATGTAAAGATGTGTTACATTTGTTTGTGCTGCAGAATAATTAATTGTTTAACTATGAAAAATGTGTTGCATTTGTTTAATTATGTAAATATGTGTTGCTGTTTTACCTTGCCTAAGGTACTTGATTGGTCTAATAAAAAGCTGAACGGTCAATAGCTAGGCAAAGGAGAGACAGTCAAGGCTGACAGGCAGAGAGAAAAGGGGAGCCAGTCAGATACGAGGAGCCAGCAAAGCAGGCAGGGGGCAGACAACCAGACATGGAAGAACCAGAAAAGTAGGACATACAGAATGATAGAAAGGTAAAAATTCCTGAGGCAAAACGTAGATGAGGAGAAACAGGTTAAATTAAGTTATAAGAGTTAGTGGGACAAGCATAAGATAAAGTCAAGCATTCATTAGTAATAACAAGTCTCTATATCATGATTTGGGGGCTGGCAGTCCAAAAAAGTCTGTTATAGCATCATAGCATCTGACCTGGACTGCCACCTAGGGCCATGTCTGAGTCCAGGATATACCACAGCCAGGACCTGTGTTAATGTCCATGGCCCATGGTGCCGAAAGGCCATATGGATGTCCATGGTCTAAGCTGCAACCTGTAGACAGTTTTGCACGTGAGGACCATGCTGCTGCCAGTGTCACACCGATCTGAGTGGTCTACAGTGCCACCTGGGGCCATGGTATTGTCCAGGCCAGGGCAGCTGCTACAGGCCACATCTGGGTCAATGACCCTACTACAGCCAGAATCTGTATTGCTGTTCATGGCTACTGATACTATCAAAGGCCATGTTGAAGCTAGGGGTCTGGGCCACTTAGGGCCATGTTGGTGTTTAAGAGCTACTCTATTGTGGAGGGCATGCCAATCTGAGTGGCCTGCACTTTCACCTGAGGTCATGGTGACATCCAAGTCCAGGCTGCTATTGAGGACCATGTCTGGGTCTGTGGTTCTACCACAATGAGGATCTGTGTTGAAGTCCATGGTCCATGGTACCACCAGAGGCCACATGGATGCCTGGGGTTTGGGTCACAATCTGTGGCCACGTTGGTGTCTGGGGACTGTGCCGTCACCAGGGCTATGCAAATCTGTCTTGCCCCATGGGACCATAGTGTCATCCTGGCCCAGGCTGCTGCCATGGGCAATGTCTGGGTCTGTGGCCCAGCGGTATTTAGGATTTGGGTCAATATCTGTGGATTCTGTTGCCACCATGACCTGAGTAGTTGCTCAGGATCTGGAAAGCCACCTGAGATCTGAGACCATGTTGGTGTCTGGAGGCCTTGATGCCACCAAAGCCATATTGTTCTGGGTGGCCTGTGCTGCCACCAGGGCCATGGTAACATCTGTGCCTGAGCAGCTGCCAAGTATATGCCTGTGTTCCTGCTGCAGCTAGGGTCGGTGATGATGTCTATGGCCCATGTGGTAACACGGGATAATAGGAACCGTGAATGTTGAAATATGATGGGTGTTCTGAGCCAGCTCTGGCCCTCACTGGCCCTGGAATCATGCCCCTCACTGGAAACTGCAACAGGAGAGCTGGCCCCTACACTCAGTAGAGATGAGCCCCACCCCTCACCATTGACATGGGAGAACTGACTCTGCTAATCAGCTGAGAAAGCAGTCCCAATGGCCTCTATTAACCAGCTTAGATGCCACATAAAAACCAAAGAAAAACATATATAGATCCTCCTGGAAATTGGAAGCAGACAAGATCGCCAGACAAAAGTTGGGAGCATGGGGTGAGGGTGAGGTAGGAGGAAGGGGAGAGGGGGAGAAAGAAGGGAGAAGGGGAGGGTTAGGGAGAGCTTCGGAGAGTGGAATGGTTGAGATGGAGAAAGGACAGATATAGGAGCAGGGAAGAAGATATCTTAATTAAGGGAGGCACTGTGGGGTTGACAAGAGGCTTAACTCTAGAAGGGTTCCCAGATGTCCACAGGGATGTCCCCAGCTAGGACCCTGGGCAGTGAAGAAGATTGTGCCTGAAATGGCCTTGTTCCATAGTCAGACTGATGACTAACTTGAATATCACCATTGAACCTTAGTCTGGCGACAGATGGAGATAGAGACAGAGACCCACATGGGAGCACTAGACTGAGCTCCCAAGGACCAGTTGTAGAGCAGAAGGAGGGAGAATATGACCAAAGAAGTCAGGACCACAAGGGGTTGGTCCACCCACTGAGACACTGTGCCTGAGTTAATGGGAGCTCACCAAAGCCAGCTGGACTGGGACTGAACGAGCAGGTGATCTAACTGGACCCTCTGAATGTGGCTGACAATTGGGGCAGTCTGAGAAGCCAATGATAATGGCACTGGGATTTGTCTCTACTGCATGTACTGACTTTTTTGGAATCCTATTCTATTTGATGTACACCTCTCTAAGCCTGGATGTGGAGGTGGGAGGGCCTTGTACTTCCCACAGGGCGGGAAGTACCCTGCCCTCTCTTAGGACTGGAGGGGGAGGAGGGAGGGGGAGTGGAGAAGGGGGATGGAAGTGGGGGGAGGGGAGGAAGTGGAAATTTTGATTCCTATTATTTATAAAGTAATAAAAAATTATCAGAGGAAACAACTTGGTCATGGATGCTCATAGCAGCATTATTTACAACAGCTGCAAAGTGAAAACAATCTGGAGATCCATCAACTGACAGCTAAAATTCATAATCATACACTGCAATATTATTTGGGAATAAAAAAGGAAAGAAGTAATGAATGATATATGCTGCAGTATGAATGACTGTAAGTTGAAGTAAATCACTTCCTAAGTTATTTTGTAAGGTATTTTGTCACAGTAATGGAGGAAGTAACCAATAGAGCCTGAAAGTTTGATTTCATGGGTGACTACAAAAAGAGAATTAGGTAAGACCTAATCATTGCATTACTTACTTTTCTATTGCTGTGATAAAACACCACAAACAAGGCTATTTGTAGAAGGAAAGGTTTACTTGCCTTACATTTCTAGGAGGATAAGAGTCCATCCTGGTAGAAAAAATGGCAACAAGTGGTAGGCATGGTGGCAGGAGTGAGAAGCAGAGGGCTTGCATCTTGAACCAGAAGCAGAAGTCAGAGAGAATGAGCTAGAAATAGTGAAAGTCTTTAAGCTCTCAAAGCACATCCTGAATGGCATACATGCTCCAACAAGGCTATACTTTCTGAACCTTCCTAAATAGCACGATTGACTGAGGAGCAACTATTCAAATGGTCAATACTGTGGTGCGACATTCTCATTTAAACCACTTTGGTCAGAAATACTGAAAATGTTCAGGATACAACTGAGAATCACTCATTCTACATAGAGAAATACCAACTTCAGTAAGAAAAGGCAATTAACAGAAACCAGCAATAAGATGTTAACAATAATGGAATTCTCTGACAGGAATTTTAAAGCAACGGGAATGAAAATGTACTTCAAGGAACAATAATGATGATAATTAAAACACACCGAGAAGATAGAAATGTTTAAGCAATGAAACAGAAAACATCAATAAGGAAACAGAAGATAGAAAGTAGCAGCTGGAGACTTAAGAACTGAAAAATAGAATAATAAAAATGTAAAAGCTGTACCAATGAATATGTGAGTAACACAGAATAACTTACATTGTGCAGAATAGCAACTTTAAGTTACGCCTAGCTTGAAGCAATTCTATTTTATAAAAGAACAGTTTTAACCTGAATTATTCTATTTTTAAGTATAGGTATCATGGCATGATGACTCTTTGTCCCATCTATACAAGTAAAACAGTTACCATCAGCCAGCACACCAGGAAGCACAAACATTTAATCTTTTATGTGTGCCAATGACAACCACATTTGTGAATAAACCAAATCATAACAGAAATATCAGACAGATGGGCTTATCAATCACACCAGATTTAATCCCCTTAATTGAGAGTATTAAAAAAGGAAAACACTAAGACTGAGATATGATATGCACATTGACAATTATCTGGGTGGCAATATGAGATTCTGTCTCAAAACCCAAACAAACTGGACTGGATACATAGTTCAGTGGTTAAGAGCACTGGCTGCCCTTGCAGAAGACACTGGTTTGTCTTTAAGCACCCAAATGGTGGCTCACAACCATCTGTAATTCCAGTTTCTGAGATTCCAACACCCTTTTTTCACCTCTGTGGGGAACAGGCACACACATGGTACACTTCCATACATAGGAGTAAAGTACTCTAACACATAATATAAAAATGAAATAAATCATTTTGTTAAAAAACAAAATAATAAAATTAATTTATTTTAAAAATTAAAAAGCCACATCTTGGAAAGAGTATATGTAATCACAATATGGACTTTGGGACTGTGGATTAGAAAAGCAGTTAACTATTCTAAGTGCTATTTAGGTAGGCCATACTCGTAGGAAGGAGCGTGGAAGACAGTGGTGTTGAGTGTGAGTTGATAAACTGTGGTGGTTTACCTCCAGAGGTTTCAGAGGAGACGAATTTAAGTGTGTTGCCTAAGGATCATTCCTGTGATATTTTAAGTGGCCATCTTTCCCCCTTGTCTGAAGAGTCTGCCTGAGGCTGAAGTGAAATGTTTTGGATTAATTCCTTTGGCAGAATAAATCTCAGACTAGTATAGACTGTGTCATTTGATTTTTAGTGGTAACTCTAATGAAGACTTATAATGAAAAGGAACAATGGAGGATAAATTACAAAATATAAATTTTGAGGAGAAAAAGAGTACCAGGAAGTGGAAGAGTACTAAATCTTGTCTTCAAGGAGAAAAACAGATTAAGAAATGAAATATAAATGGAGTGGTGATTGTAAGACCCAGGGCAGATTGATTATACTGCTGCCATGGCAGGCTTGATAGAGATGAGCCAGAAAGTAAGCCTGAGTTTTGGCTTATGCTAAGGCAACACCTGACTCCAGGAAAGACAAACTGAGACCACCTAGGCACCACCCAGGAATGGACCAATCAGCATCCAAGGGGAAAATATCTAACGTTCCATAGGAAATGCCTTATGTTCCTACCATTGTAAATAGGATCACCAGATGTCCCTTAATCCAAGCATATACCCATCCTTTTTCACCAAGACACCCCTAGACAAATGTCAGCCAATCAGAAGTTCTGAACCTTAGAAATCTTTCACACCAACCTCTGCTATGGTAATAACCTCACCGCAACTGAGTTCAAGACTTTTGGATCTTGTACCACTGTGTCAGGCACATGGAGGGTCCAAGCTCAAGCTTGAATAAAGGCTCTTCGCTTTTGCAGATGAACTCAGACTCCTTGGTGGTATTTGGGGGACTCTGCAATCTGGGCATAACAGTGACCTTAGGGCAAGATCTCACCCAGTTAAATTTTCCAATTTGTGAAAAGGAACTAAAGTAAAGCTTAGAGCTCAGTGTGGTGTCTCATATTTTTAATCCTAGCACTTGGGAGGCAGAGGCAGGCAGAACTCTGAGTTCTGAGTTCGATCCCAGCTTTGTCTACAGAGTAAGTTTCAGGAAAGCCATGCTTAAACAGTGAAGGAGAGAAAGCTGGTGAAGATGTAGTTGCATGAAGGGGTCATGTTCCAGTCTAGCAGAACTTGGCAGCTTTGGCCACATGTTTCTGGCTTTAGAGTTAAGGATAGAAGAAATGGGTTATGGAATTTACCTCTGCATGGAACTCTTCTCTGCTGGGGCCAGGTGTATGTCAGGAGTGTCCTTGAATAGAGGTCTAGTAGGGAGGTCATTGTGTGAATCTGTGAAATTGAAGCCTGGATTACCTTGGAGATCCCAAGATGTTAGAGATGCCAGAGTCATGGGATTCCTACCAAGGAGAGCTCCTAACAGGGATTAGAACCAGCCCAAGAGAAAGAATTGTGCTGCAGTCAACAAAGCTGAATGTAATTGGAGATCTGAAGAGTGTTTTGACATCAGACATGGACCTCCAGAGTTTGGAGTTTGCCCAGCTGGTTTTTGGTCTTGATTTTGTCCAGTATTTCCTTACCATGCTCCCTTTCCTACATTTTGGAATGGCAATGTCTATCCTGTGCCATTATGTGTTGGAAGTATGTGATCTGCTGTTTTGATTTTTTACAGGTGATTACAGTTAAGTCATTGTCAAGAGTCTCAGAAGAGACTTTAGACTTTGAAACAAGTTTGAGACTGTTATAGACTATGGGGACTTTTGAAGTTGGAGTGAATGCATTTTTGCATTATAATATGGCTATCAGCCTTTTGGAGCTAGGGAGTGAAGTGTTTTGTTTAGAAAGAAAATGGCCCTCAAAGGAACCCTGTTCAAGTCTTACAAATTCATACTGATTAAAGAAGTATGACATTGCTTTAGAGAGAGATAAAGGAGCCAACTGGCAGCCAAGCAAGGCACCAAAATAGTTGATGTATGATAGAGGCATCACTGAAAATTAGCAATAACTTGCAAATTCAAATAAAAGAGCTTACTTTGCATCAAAGAAAAACCAAATTACTTTCCGGTTCATTAAAACATACACACACACTCACGCAGACACATATATGTATGTAATAACAATGAATAAAAGAAGAGGCCACGAATTTGAAGGATAGTGGGAAAGGCCATTTTGAATGATTTGGAGTGAAGGGGAAAAAGAAATGTAATTATATTATAAACTCAAAAATAAATTTTTAAAAAAGATTTAAATATGAACTGCAAAATTTTAGCACATTTAAAAATATTAAAGAATGTCTGGCCTCAGGAACCCAAATGCCCATCAACAGCAAAAACAATATAATCAAGTGCTTCTACAGAACACTATGTATTTTTCAGCTCCTTCCTTTAGATGGAATCTGTAGCAACAGCTGCTGCCTATTGCTGCTGGCAGTCCATCCCAAGACTTCGGGGACTGCCTGAGCTGCAAGAACTGCTTTATTCAAGGTCATCTTGTTTTCTTAGATGTCCACATGTAACAATTAGCCCAACCTAGGGCATCTGTGAATGCTCAGAAGGATCTCTCTCAGTTCTGTTTTACCAGGAATTGGGTAAGGGTTCAGCTGATCAGTTCTGCCTCACATGACACTGACTGGGCTCATTTACTCAGCTGCACTCAGACGGTGGCTGGACTAAGCTAGAAAGTACAATACCTATGCACCACCTCAGTGCTCTACAGAGTGATATCTTACCATATGGTCACCTTGAACTTCCTCAGGGTAATCAGATTTCCAAGTGGGAGAGGCAAAATCTCTAGATCTCACATTTATTATCCTTAGAAGTTCCTAGAATCATTTATACTACTTAATAGTAGTTAAAATAAACCCTAATGCCATACCAGCCCACGAGGATGAAAAGCAGTTTCATTTCTTGAGGGAGTATAACAAGGTCATATTGCAAAGAAGTTATAGGATGCACATTTATTTCTTTGTTTGCTTGTTTAGAGATGGAGTCTTACTATATTTCCCAGACTTATCCCAACCTGCTGAGCTCCTATTGCTGCCTCTTAAATAGCTAGGACTATAGGTTTCCATGAGTGGAAGTTATTTTTGTGACCATATTTGGAAGCATACTGAATCTCAGGCCTGTATAACTCCAGGAGTTGTTACTATTCATCCAGACTTGGAGGCAGCAGCTCTCCCTAGAATTATGCAGTATATAACCAGTATTAACAATCTCCACAGCCCTAAATTCACACATATAATGTTGATTACACACAAAAAAAAACAACCCACAGTTGAACGTATACAATATTTTATTTTATTGTTTACATGAATTTTAAATTGGCAAACTGAAGAATACATTATTTATATTCATGTATAAAATGTGCCAAGACAACAAAGACAAGCAAGGCAATGAAAAACTATAAAATTTAGGAAAGTAAAGGGACATTCAACTAGCTATGTAGTCAAGGATGACCTTGAACTTCTGACCCTCCTGCCTCCACCCACTCAGTGCTAGAACTGCAGGCATGTACCACCAAGTTTACTTTATGCAGTGCTGAGAACCAAACACACCACATCATGCATGTTAGGCAAGCACTCTGAATTGGGTTATACACCCAGTCCCAGGATTTGAGTTTTATTTATTTTATTGTATTTTTAATTGAAATAGGATTATATCACTTGTCCCCCTCCATCCCTTCCCAAGCTACCCTCCCTCAATGACATTCTATGTCCCCACTTTCAAGTGATATGGGATGTCCTTCTGTATATGTGTTGCCTTTATTCGCTGACGAATAAAGCTATTTCGGCCAATGGAAGACAAAATATAGCTAGGCAAGAAGTCCAAACAATGATACAGAGAGAAAGGAAGGTAGAGTCAGAGAGATGCCATGCAGCTACTGTGGAAGCAAGATGCAGGGTAACAAGTCACGAGCCTCATGATAAAATATAAACTAATAGAAATGGGTTAATTTATAGTTACACCTAGCCAATACGAAGCCTAAGCCATTGACCAAACAATTGTAACTGATATTTAGCTTCTGGGTGTTTTATAAGTGACTGCAGGGATAAAATTGGTGTAGAGAAACTGGTCCAATGGGACAGAGAATACTTCTAGTTACATGCAAGTTGATAGCCTTTTTTTCTTTAATTACATTAGTTATATGCACACAAGCATACATAAACACATGTGTATGTGTATGTATAAATGGAATCAGTAAGATTAGTTGGTCCTATATACAAGCAATAAAAGTTGGCATTGTCTGTGCCTTTTATTAACATTATACTCTTCAGCAAGTCAAAATGGTATTCATGATAGATGGCCTCTCCCCACTGGATCACAGCTTGCCTCACATTCTCTCATTGTTGCAAGAAACACTTAAGTGTATCCGTACAGTTTCTGGCTTATGTAATTCTTCAAAAATTAACCATGCAATAGACTGTATGTAAATTCCAAAATGTAACATGACCTTAAGCTTTTAAATAAACTTTGGGTCTGGATGTGATAGCTCATACCTGTAATTTAAACACTTGAGGGATCAAGGCAGGAGGTTTTCCACAGATTTGAGACCAGCTTGAACTATATAATTCTAGGCCACCTAGGGCTGCAAAATGAGATCTTGTCTCAAAACTAAACCCAAAACAACAAAAATATATGTATTTTTGTATTGTGGGAGCCCATAGAAGTAGATTCATTCAACCTTGACTAAAGATCAGGGAGTTCAGGCCTACTCTTGCTCCTTCAAGGAGGTATGGCTACTATAAAAGATACCTTGTATGGTTATTTGGTGTTTTGGGGTATAAATTGGCCCACAGAAGGGGATCTGTTCCACCTTGACTAAATGTCAGAAATTTCAGGCCTAGTCTTGCTCCTTCAAGTCTATTAACAGGAGATTTAACTTTAGGTGTGGCTACTAACAGGATACCTTGACCTAGGATATGGTTACTTGGTGTTTGGGTATTAAGATGGTAATCACTTTGTTCTTTATATCATGATAAAAAAAAGTTCTTTTGTTTTTTTTTCCTATTCTGATTGGAGTATTTAAAGATCATAAAAAATAGACATGGGTACATTCAACATTCACTGGATTGCCCTCCTAGTACTATCCTATGTCTCTGTATCTCTTTTGTATCTCTGTTTATTCTGCCTAATATTTCTAATGCACAAACCCCTACCCTGGAACATACAAACTGGACCCCAACAGCTGTCACCCTAATGAGTGGCTATGACATTGTTTTGTTATTTAAACATTTCTGCTAAAGACCATGGTGACCACAGGTGATTATAATGTAGTGTGTATCTTTTTCATACAAGAAAAAGTGATTTGAAAGCTTAGCATCATCAAGAATCATTCAGAAGCTAATATGATATACTTATTGCCATGATCATTTTATTCCCTCTCTGGAGAACCAGCATGTATTTCAAAGAAATAAACTTTTGAGAAAACTAGGTAAATGAATATGGAACCATTCAAGGCATTTGTTGTGGCAAGAAACAAGAAATGAAATAAGCTATATTTCAACAGACAACACTTCCCTAAGAGGGAAGACAGAAACTGGAAAAGAATGTGTCAGGATGAAATACACTCAGGGCTTGGTTCCTCATGAAAAGCTCAGATCAATATGTAGCAGATTAGTATGTGAGTATGGTGAAATAGACTCTGTGAGTAATAGGAGGTTTTCCAGATATATTCAAATGTGAAGGTGAATGTGAGCGGTTGCTTTTAGAAACTTTTAGGGGGTCATAGATAAAGGGCATTTGAAGTAGGCAGCTATTGTGATCTCCCTTCTAGAAATACCTCCCTATATTAAAGGTAAAATGTTCTATGTGTGGCAAACAAGCATGCTGTAGCCATGGACTCTGGACTACAAAGCATTAAAACTTCTCTCCCAGACTACAGGTGAAAATATCCTGAAACCTTGGTACCAAAGCCTTCTCCCAAGAAAAGAGTCAGATCATTTACCTCACAGAAAATTTACATATGCAAATTGTTTGGTTTTTCTTTCATATTTTCTATAAATTATACAATGTATAGACAAGGCACAGAGTTGTTTATATTTTTTTCTTCCCAAGTGAATAAATGCATTTCCTTTTACCACTGCCTCCCTGTCTCCAGTATTTTTATAAAGCTGTAAGAGGCAGACTTCAGATTCTAATTACAATACTTGTGACCCACATGACCTGCTACCCTTCACATCCTGACCCTGATGTGGGATACCCTTCTGTGTGCTTTGAATGTTTTATTACCATTCATTTAAAGGGAGTTAGTTATAAGTGATTAATGGTCATAGTCAATCTCTTTCTAAAGAAAAAAGGGAAATATGATATAGAAATGATGAAAAATGTAGATTAGTGAATCTACTTTAATCTAAAAAACTGTTAATTTCAAAATACTTCACTTCACATTGGTATGAATTTTGGCATATTGCTACAAATTTAAGGTCAATTTTATACTATATGTATATTTCAACTCTTGTTTAAGGTATTTTGTTTATGCAGCTCACTTAGAAAATGTAATATATAGTCAAGAAATGCAAATTAATAGTCATCTATAATATTCAAACTTACAGGCTTTCTAGATATGCAGAGATACATTTTAGATGGATAGATAGTCTTCAAACACTTCAAAGACCTAGAGAATATGGCATTTAAAATATTTTAAGAACTTAGACTTTTCTCAACAGTGAGATATATCTGCTCCTGGTAGCACCAATTACTTCAAGAGGTAGATTGGCATCAAAGAAGCTTCTTATGGAGTTTGATTTCAGTGTGGCAAGCTAGCCAAATAGGCAAGAAACTGCTCTTGCCTGGACTTCTTGACACTATTCTATATAAACTAGACATACAGGACCCACAGGAAAATGACTGATGAACTTGCTAAAGCAAGATGGTACAGTCCTTCAGGGTTTCTGCATCATAAAAGAGTCTGGCAGACATTCTGCATGACACAGAAGAAAGCAACTGACAAATTTTGCCAAAATAGGTGAGATAGTCCTTCAGATTTCCTGATTCACTGAGAAATTGGCCAGACACTCTAGGCTTATAGGCTGAAGATGGCTGCCCCAACATTACAGAAAAACTTTGGGTAACTCTCCAGGAAGCCATATATCTCTATCATTTCTAGAGTTTTGGAAGTTACTTACAATGTACTTCCTGTTTACTTAGGCAATATTATATCCTTCTGGGATTTTGCTGGAGTTGAAGACTAGATAGTTATAATTATGGTTTTTCTTAGTTATGAAAAATGATAGATTAGATATGAAACTTTAGACTCACAAAGATAAAGTAGATGATTGAATAATTTTCTTTAATTTTTGTCAAATACAAATAGACTAAATCTTATAACTATAATTCCTGCTTGATAACCATTTTGTTATATGTAATTTTACAATGTTAAAGTTAAAACCTTCATTTTTAATTAGACAGAAAAGGGGAGATGATGTGGGATGCCCTTCTATATGTTGTGAATGTTTTATATCCATTGATTAATAAATAATCTGATTTGCCCAATGGCCAGGTGAAATAGTGCCAGGTGAGAAATCCAAGTAAAGTTAAAGGGAAAAGGAAGGTAGAGTCAGGATATAATTGGGGGCTGCTCATTTTTTCCTGACTGCTCAGACCTGAATAATCAGACAGAAACTATATTAATTGCAACACATTTTGACCAATACCTTAGGCATATTCATAGCAAGCTCTTACATCTTAAATTAACCCATTTCTATTAATTTGTGTATCACCACAAGGTTGTGGCCTACCAATAAGGTTCTGGCAGCTATGTGGTATCTCCCTGACCCCACCTTTTTTCTCCCAGAATTCAGCTTAGTTTTCCCATCTAGCTCTTTTCTGTCTTGCCATAGGCCAAATCAGCTTCTTTACTAACCAATGGTAATTCATAGCATACAGAGGGGGAATACCACATCATCAGGGAGATGCCAGCAGCTGCTGGAGAGGCAAGGTGTAAAGTAACAAGTCACAAACCTTGTAGTAAAATATAGAAGAATAGAAATGGATTAATTTAAGTTATAAGAGCTAGGTAATAATAAGCCTGAGCTAATAAACCAAACAGTTTATAATTAATATTAAACATCAGAGTGGTTATTCAGAGATTAACTGGAGAGAAACCTCCAGTTACATGCCCCGACTTTGTGGAGACTAAGTAAGAGCTGTCCCTTGCTGTGGAATAATCCTTTTGTACACTGTGAAGATTGGTCACTGTGATTGGTGTAATAAAGAAGCTGACTGGCCAGTCATTGAACAAGATAAAGCTGGGCAGGAGAACCAGACTAAAAATGCTGGGAGGAAAAAGGACAGTATGTGGAACAATTCTTTTCTATACTATGAATATATATTATTCTCATTTTCTAATAAAAAACTGATTGGTCAATAGCTGGGTAGTAAGATATTGAGCATGAAAGCTAGACTAGAAAAAATCTGGGAAGAGGAAGATGGAGTCAAAGAGTCACCAGCAAACACAGCATGAAGATGAGAATGTCATACTGAGAAAAGTTTCCAAGCTATATTTCTCAACATAGATAAGAATTATGGGTTAATTTGAGTATAAGAGTTATCTCGTAACAAGCCTGAGCAACCAGCCATACACTTACAATTAATATAAGCCTCTGTGTGGTAATGTGGGAAGCAGGTGCTGGGTATTTGGGAACAGGAAGTAAGGACAGGAAATGCTCATTTTCAGAGCAGAGTCTGGAGTTGTAAGCCAGATGGAGAATGAGTCTGCCACATAAAATGGGATAGAAGTAAAAGCCATAAGTCTCAGAACAGCACATAGATTAATAAAACTGTGTTAAGTTTTGTTTTTTTTTATCACCAACCAATTTTAATGAATGAGGCAATTCTTTGGCATTCAATCATGGTTTTTGAGAAAGTGTTATAAACAAATGTTTAGTGCCCAGGATAAACAAATTAAAAAGATGTATAATCATATAAATATTTTCCAATACAAAGAGGATTTATTTTCAAATTATACTGTGTTTCTCTATCCTCATATGAAATTAAGTTTACAATCTGAAAAGAAGACAAGAGTTTACTATTACAATATTCCTAATAATCCTATTTTAGGACCAGTGAAATACCTCCATGGGAAAGGTCTGTGGTGTGCAAGGACAGACAATTAAACTTGATCATCATATTAAGAGGACCAAAAGTAGAAACTGCAAAGTTGTCCTCTGGTCTCCACATATCTGCATTGGTCCTACAAACCCACAATCACATTGCACACACACACACACACACACACACACACACACACACACACAGAGAGAGAGAGAGAGAGAGAGAGAGAGAGAGAGAGAGAGAGAGACCCCATAAATCTTTAAAAGCTAGTTAGTAACAAACCTGAGCTCTTGGCCAAGCATTTATACTTAATATAAGCCTTCAGTGTATTTATTTGAGAGTGGACAGGAAAACACCTATAGTCCCTCTCAGACAACAGCCCTATGACCCAATCTGACCTAAGCTCTAGTCATATCTCATTTGAATTATTGCAATAGGTGCCTAACTGGTCTGTCTACTTAAACCATTCTTTGTCTTGCATTTTCAATAAAGAAAATAAACAAAGGCAACTCAAATAGTTAGTACATACAGAACTTTGTATCAATTGCCAGTCTCATATTCAAGTCAGTATGCACTAAGACCATCAAAGCATTCAGTGTGAGCACTGCATGACTGGTGAGTGATAAAATCTTCTCCCATTCATATTGAGGACTAGTTTTGTTTTACTTGGTTGAAGTCTTTCAGAGTGGTCTGCATCTTTAGCTCACAGTCTTTCATTTTCCACCTTTAGCTTGCCCTGGTTTAGCAATGGTGTTAATAGTTGACTTCACTCTTGGAGATATCAGCTGTGACATCATTTTTGCATGTTTGAACCTGTCAAGTTGGGACCATAGGTCCCAGCCCCTCACATCTATCCCAGCCCCCAGGCCTGGTCTGGACTCCAAATCCCAGCTGGCCAGGTCCTGAGCCTTCCCTGGGGGTGGGGTCAGGACCACTCCACAGGGTATTTAAATGAGCCCCCAAAAGAGGAACACATGGTCCCTTTTCCTTCTTCCAGGTGGTCACATTTGCATGTGTGGCTTCCCAGTTCCCCCTCAAGGGTCATCCGAGAGCGCAGAACTCCTATTAAACCTGGATATTTCTTAATTTGGCTTGTTTTGATTTGGCTTGATTGGGAATTTTTTGTTGGCAGGGAGCTAGCGTTAGGAAATATTCCTAACAGAACGCTCTAAGTTCACAAGCCTTGTGCAAAGAAGCAGATCTAGAAACAAGATAAGGTAATGCACAGTTCCAATTGCTGCCCCACCCTAAGCCAGAACTGGATCTCCCTTCCCCACATGCCTGCTCTCTAGACACTTCTATGTTTGCCTGCAGTGTCCCACCTCATCTCACTACCATAGTTATCACTAACTCTACCCTACCTGTCAGATATTGATAGCAGACAATGAGGGAGCCAAGAATATTTTTATGACCCACCAAAATGTCCCAACCTATTGGTTAGTAAAGAACATTTTATACAGGTAGCATATTGCTCACCATTTGACAAACATCCAGACAAATGCGAAGGATTGATTTAAAAAAGTGTAAGGCCTATATGATAAAAGTTGAATAAACTTATTTGATGTTATAGTAGGTTGGTTGTGTACCTTCTTAGTGAATGGGGTGACACACATAACACTGCTGTTAATGAGAGCTACCCCTCTTCCATCCATCTGTCAAACATGAACAGAATCCCCAGTTTTGAGTCAGATGTTGTCAGGTGCTGGGCTCTGAAAGAATTTCTGGTCTGAGATGGTAGATGAATATACAATAACAGAAAGGCTATTTTGCAATCAAAGGGATTGCAAAATTTTTGAGGAATTTATTATTATTTATTTGTGTGTGTGTGTGTGTGTGTGTGTGTGTGTGTGTGTGTATGTGTGTGTGTGTACATGTATGAGAATGCCTGAGGAGACCAAAAGTGGAAGTCAGATACCCTGGACCTACGGGAGGTTGAAAGCCTCCCAAAGTGAGTGCTGGGAACCAAACCCCGGGCCTCTGTAAGATGATTAACCACTGAGGCATCTGTCCAGCCCCCAGAGTAGTATATTTTTAAAGCATCATTGATTATTACGTATTTGTAGTGCTAGAGATTGAACCAAAATCTTAGCATTCATTCTACCACTGAGCTGCACCTCAACCCTGAAATCATGTTCTCTTGTTTTGAGTAATCCAAAGAGATATCTTGGATGAAATGATACCCAAAGATTTACCTTAAAGTATATGAAATCTAGCTCAACAAATGAAGGGAAGAGTATTTTAATAAGAGAAAAAGTGTGAACAAAAGATGGAAATGACTAGCCTTCTACTGTCGCTGAAACAGAAAGGAAAGGCAACAACAGCAGAAGGAGAGGAGAAGGGAAAGATGGGAAATACATATAACAGGCTGTTTAAGAATATGGAGCTATACTCCTCAAGTCCCCCTACAAGAAAGACTCAATAGTCATGGGAGCCTAGTGAGCTAATGGTTCTCAACTGTCTCAACTGTCTGCCCTTTCAGGACAGCCTCAGTTACAGAGAATCACCTCACACCATCCTGTGATCAGTTCACATAAAATAAAATACAAAGCAAGGGTATAAACGAATAATCACTTTGGCCTAATTTCAGACACCTTCAAAGAACAATCTAAGAGCTCTCAAACTCCCTAGAGGGGAGGCTGTCTCTGGGTCTTTTCCTGGTGGTTACTCCTATTTCCTCCTTCCTTCCATAGTCATTGATCCCAGAAACTCTCCTTAATAACTAACTTGCACATTAACTTGGTCTCAGAGTCTGTTACCTAGGAAACCTAAACTGTGACACAGACCATTAATGCCTACTGAGAAACTGATGTGAAGCACCAACACACACACACACACACACACACACACACACACACACACACACACACACGTACACACAGAAAGAAAGAGAGAGAGAGAGAGAGAGAGAGAGAGAGAGAGATGAAAAGAAAAAAAATGAACTTATAGCTGTACTGAGACTTTAAAATCTATCCTTCCACCACTATTGCAGGATCACTACCTGTGTGCCCCTTGAGAAAGGATGCCATCAAATCCAGGAACATCTTTCTACTTACCCTAGTAACTACCAAAAAGAGAGGTTACCTGGGGAAGAAATGCATCTCTGCCATTCGGTTTAGCCCTAAAGATGACTACAGGATTATCTGAAAAGAAGGAAGTATCCTTTGTATAGAACTTCACCTATGACTCAGCAACACTCATCCCTCTACTTAAATATTCATTCAAGAATCATATCTTGGAATAGGGATGTAACTCAGTGGCTTCATGACAGCTGTGCATGTGTGTTTGTGTATACGTTTGTATGTGTATACACATACATGTGTATGTGCACATATATATGTGTGCATGTGCCTGTGGCAATCAGAAGTTGATGTTAGATGCCCTCCTCAATTTCTCTACACCTTATTTTCTGAAACAGAGACTTTAACTCTGGATCTAGCTCACCAGTTCAGCTAGACTGGCTGATTCTGTCTCCCTGGGACTAGGATTATAAGCATCCACTGAATCCAGCTTTTTAAACATAGGTGCTGGTGATCTGAACACAGGTTCTTGTGCCTGCATGGCCAGCTCTTTATCAATGGTGCCATCTCCCATCCCAAGACTGCTCTTCATAGCTTCTTTCACTACTATCAATCACCTTGAGTAATTATTAGATTTAAGTTGTCTATGAGAAAGGTGTATAACTCTAAGGGTGAGGTGATTCTCTTCAAGTGATTGTGCCCTAGGGACAACTATGAAAGTCATTATCCACCATACTTCTAGTATCTAGGGGAATCAGGACATTGGTCCTGGAGGGAAGGATTATAGGTGACCCAGAAGATAGTGTGCCATAGAATGTGATCAGAAAGCACATTACTGTAGACAAACAAGAGAATGAAGGAGGAAGAAGGAAGAAGAAGATAAAGTTTGAAAATGAGAATCCAGACTTGATATGAGAGAGAGAGAGAGAGAGAGAGAGAGAGAGAGAGAGAGAGAGAGAGAAAGGATTATTTAGTTTGTATATGAGGCTAGGTTGGGTCATGGGTAGAAGCTGCACCACCATATTGTATTCACCAATTGCTGTTCTTCCATGTTCCAACTAGGCATCAAAGAAGGGAGAAGTGAAACATATCACAGCAAGAATAGGAAGGAGAAGAGCGAAGTGACAGGAATACAAGGAGATGGATCTGGTGACACAAACCTGTAAACCCATCACTCATGAGGCAGTGATCTCAAATTTGAGGCCAGCTTGAAGTGTATAGCGAGACTCTGTTCCAATCCATGAAATACTACACAGCTTTTTAGTGTAAATTCTACACGGAGAATTACTTTCATAATTTCCCTTTGCATCTAGAACAATGTGTGGCAAATAAAAGTTGGCTTTACTTGTCATCTTTGCTCTGATCACACTGAGCCATAGAAATTCTAAGATCTCAGGGACTTGGCTGAGAACCCTTCTTCCTAGATACATTAGGTTTGGGTCAAGTTGGCAGACACTAGGCAGCACAAAGTCAAAAAGCTTAAACATGGCAACCCAAGGCCAGACATAGAAACAAGCACTTACTTTTTATTTGTGGTCTTAACACTGGCTGTAACAACTCTGTCCTAGGTGAGGGTTTGAATTCAGGTCTGCTCTATGTAGCTTTCTATGTCAGGACCTGGTAGAATTATGTGGGAGATGCAGCATTTTTTTTAGTGAAGGACAGAATTCTGAAAAACTAGAAGTTCCACTGCCTCTCAAAGCTTCTGGTATGGTCAGGGACACTTTGACTTCCACTAGTTCTATTTGCTTGGCACTAACAATTTATATAAGCAAGCATCACTTGATTGGAACTGACAGAGAAACATACTTCTCCTTTGGAGTTCTGGAAAAGGAGAAAAAAACAGTGAAATCTAGACTAGTGACCAATAGGGATTTGTTGAGTAACTGTATGGATGAATCTACTAATATTGAAATAATTGAAATCCTAACACATTCTACTCAGACAAAAAGGTAAATCAGGGAATTAAAGGGTGGCTCAGGGTTTAAGAGCACTGGCTGCTCTTCTAGAGGACCCAAGTTTGATTCTTACAATCCAAGCAGCTTACAATCATCTACAATAGCAGGCTAAGACAATTCAATGGCTTCTTTTGGCTCTGGTGCCTGCAGGCACCAGGCATACATATAGACACAGCTATATATATATATATATATATATATATATATATATATATATATATATATATATATATATGCAGGCAAAACACTCATACATATAAAATGATTATATTTTCAAAGACAGTCACAAAGTCACAAAGCAACAAATATAATGGGATCTAATTTTAAAACAAACATACAAAACCCAGAACCAGGCATTGCTAGATGCACACCAGTGCAGAGAGAAGGGGCTGGACAAGAAAGTGGTAACTAAGCACTAGCCTAATTTCATGAAGAGAGAGTAAGACCGGGTGAAAATTAAATGGAGCATTTGCTTCTTCAGCACGTGAACAATTTTTACAAGAAGATATCTGTGCTGAAATTACATGCTTTTTTTAAAAAAAAAGAATATAAAAAATGATACAATGTCTGTTGTGAAGCATCTCACGATCCACAGTCTGCATTAGAAAAATGTCAAATGAGCAATTTGGAGGAAGTAAGTTAATGTCATAGTAAGAGTGACAAATTAATAACAAAATAAGCCCTAACAGTTATAATTGTTCAGTTACTCTGACATTTAAAACATATTACAACCTTTATGGTAAATGCCTTTATTCGCTTATGAGATGATTATGAAATTACTTTGAGAGTATCATTCACTTAGGTTGTATAAAGAGGAACATTTACTTAACCTATATCATATACTGAGTAGATATTCAGTGTTTTTTGTACTTAATATGTGAAAACCCAAGAAAGTCTATTTACTATTTCTATTTACAGTTCATGTTGGTATATTAAATCTCCTTAATAAAGAGTAATGTATTCTAAATACCATTATTTGTCTTGAAGATATTGCAAAATCCATATTGTAAAATAAGTTCAATGTTAAACTTTTCACACATTTTCTCTGAAACTGGATGTCTTGCTGGAGTAGAAGTGAATGTAAACTTTTTAATGAATCACTTTATTAAGCAGTGTCTAGAATATCTTACCAAGACTATGAATGACCACTTTGCATATGTAACATCTCAGCAAACACAGAAAATAGCAAATGAGAGCCAGAGTTGTAACTCGGTGCCAAAATGCTTACCTAGCAAAGCCCTGGGTCACATATCTACCATCATAATGAAGAAAAGAAGAGATTAAAAAATTGAATGTTTCAGTAGGTCCCATTTATTCATTGCTTCTCTTATTGTCTGCGCTCCTGAGGTTCTGCTTAGGAACTGGTCTCCTGTGCCTATATCTTGTAGACTACTTCCCACTTTCTCTTCTATCAGGTTCAAAGTGGTCGGATTAATGTTGATGTCTTTAATCCATTTGGACCTGAGTTTTGTGCATGGTGATAGATCTGGATCTATTTTCATTCTTCTACAGAATAGCCAAACTCAAAAACACCAATGATAGCCTATGCTGGAGAGGATGTGGAATGAGGGGAACACTCATCCATTGTTGGTGGGAATGCAAACTTGTGCAGCCACTGTGGAAATCAGTGTGGCGGTTTCTCAGGAAACTGGGAGTCAACCTCCCTCAGGACCCAGCAATTCCACTCTTGGGAATATTCCCAAGAGATGCCCTATCATACTACAAAAGCATTTGTTCAACTATGTTCATAGCAGCACTATTTGTAATAGCCAGAACCTGGAAACAACCTAGGTGCCCCTCAATAGAAGAATGGTTAATAAAGGTGTGGAACATATACACATTAGAGTTCTACTCAGCGGTAAAAAACAATGACATCTTGAATTTTGCATGCAAATGGATGGAAATAGAAAACGCTTTACTGAGTGAGGTAAGCCAGACCCAAAAAGAGGAATATGGTATGTATTCACTCATATGTGGATTCTAACCATAATTAAAGGTCTTTGAGCCTATTATTCGTGATCCTAGAGAAGCTAAATAAGAAGGTGAACCTGAAGAAAATCCTGTAGCTATCTGCCTGGAGATTGGAAATAGACATGAGTCCCAGGTAACCTCGGGTGCATGGGGGGGGGGTGGGAGGGTTGTTGAAAGGGGAGAGGGTTAGAGAGAAGGGAGTAGGGGAGGAATGGGGAAAGCTAGGTGGACTGGGATGGGGGGAGGGAGGAAGGATGGATATGAGATCAGGGAAGAATATATTTCAACTAAAGGAGTCATTTTAGGGTTTACAGGAGACTTGATTATAAATGGGATCCCAGGTCCAAGGAGAGATCCCCAGACTGTTCTCTAGACAGAGGAGAGGGTGCCTGAACCGGCCTTGGCCTATAACCATACTGATGAAGATTTTGCTTATCACCATAGAGCCTTCATCTGACGATGGATGGCGATACAGACGGAGACCCACATTGGAGCACCGTACTGAGCCCCCCATGGTCCAAATGAGGGGCAGAAGGAGGAAGAACATGAAAAAAACTCAGGACCGCGAGGGGTGCGATCACCCACTGATACAAGAGGACTGATCTAATGAGAGTTCACCAAGGCCAGTTGGACTGGGACTGAACAAGCATGTGATCCAATCAGATTTTCTGAATGTGGCTGGATTCTCTGAATGTGGCTGGTCCGGAGCCTTTCTGAAAAGCCACTGACAATGACACTGGGACTTGTTTCCTCTGCATATACTGGATTTTTGGGATCCAGTCTGTTCGGATACTCACCTTCCTGGACCTGGAAGGAGGGGGGAGGAACTTGAACTTCCCACAGGGCTGGAAGCCCTGACTGCTCTTAGGGATGGAGAGGGAGGAAGGGGGGGGGAGTGGGAGGGTGTTGGGAGGAGGGGCGGAAATGGAAACTTTCATATTTTAATAAACTTTGAAGAAAAAAAAATAAAACAGAAGCCACATTTCACTTACAAAAAAAACCCTGAATGTTTAAAGAGGTTGAAAAGTAGCTGTGATGGCTATTCTTTGTTTTCAACTTGCCTGTATCTGGAATTAGCTAAAATCCAAGTGGCTGGGTACACCTGGGAGGAGTTTTTGATTAATCAGAACTGGAAAGATCCACTTCTAATCTGGATCTTTAAGGTATAAAGACATGCCTGTAATCCAGATCATTTGAGAAAGACACATCTATAATCCAGATCTTCTGAGCTGAGGAAACTTGCCTCTATTGTAAGCTATGCCTTCTGCTGGAAGCTTATAGAAGAGCATGGAAGAAGAAAGCTTACTCTGTACCTGCTTGCTCACGCCTGCCCAGAAAATCCATTCCTTCACTGGCATTAGAGCCTACTTCTTTGGGATTCTGGTGTATACTGAAGACCAGTCGAGACAACCAGTCTTGTGGACTGAGTAACTACTGAATTCTTGAACCTTCCATTCATTGGCAAAAATTGTTGAATTAGCCGACAAATTATTTTATCAAATCCCCTTCTCCATATATATAATTATATGTACATATATAATATATAATATACATATTATATATATTTTTTCTCTAGAGAAAAAGTCCATCAATCTTCACTAACCACTCACATATTCCATTAAATCCATTGCAAAGAACAAATGCCAACTTTATTTCTCTATCAAGAAAAGGTAATGTATATTTTATTTAAAATTTGAATGTGTTAATTTTGTGGTTCAGGCAATAGAATCCAGGAACTAGTTCATGATAGACAAATACTCTACCACTTAGTCTCACCCCTAGCTCTACTTTGTGGCAATTCAAAGAAATCTTTAAAGTAGTTCTTGATAGTAAATATTTCTGTTTTGGATGGTGTGATGACTAATCTTGGTTGTCAACTTGACTATATATGGATTCAAAAAAACCCAAACTGCTGGACACTCCTGTAAGGAATTTGAAGCAGGAAGATCAATTTTAATTCTAGGCAGTGCCTTCTGGTGGCAGCCTAGATAAAAGAGCATGAAAGACAGAGACAGCTTTTTTGCCTGTGTGCCCTCACCCTCAATGGTAGTTTCATCTACGCTGTTGCTGTGACGTTCTTTCACCAATATTCGAACCAATGTCTTCAGGATTTCAATACAGACTGAAAACCAACAACTCTCCTGGGATCCTCCAGACCATAAATAGACAAACAACCTCATGGACTGTGCAACTATTGTATTCTTGGCATTTCCAGAATCAAAGAGTTATTCTCATACTATTTTAATGTCATCTTATAAGCCAATCTAATAAAGCTCACATATATAGGATATATCTCTCATATACATAGATTTTTATATATAAATATACATATATTCTATATATATGAAATCATATCCATTATTTCACTTCTATCTGTATTTCCTTCCCAGTGAAGAAAGTCTAACTTAAGTTCAACTGATTGGTAACAAACACTGAACTTGAAAAGAGGGAATTTCACAGTCTAAATAAAGGTTATTGATCTGTGGCATCATGGTAAGATCACAGCTAATGAAAATAACAGCCTTGCTGATTTATACCTGTGCCAGTGAAACAGAACGAGCCTCTTCCTACATGGTACCATGGGGACACTGACAAACTGTCACCTTATTAAGAGTTTACTTCCAGTGTTGGCCTGTGGCTTTTAAGGGTGTCCCAATTCCAAACTGATCTTAACTTCCCATTATACTAGTGAAGATGAACACTTTCAATTGAAAGTGGTAGAAAATTAAGACTCAAGTTAAATGAAGAACAGAATGTAAGTTATTTGTTCATCTCTGAATGAAAAGGATGAAATGCCCTGAATGTCCTTGCTTAAGTTTCTCAATGATCTCCAAGATGTGTCAACTCCTCAATACATCATAAGGATTGAGGAAACAGAGAATTCCTCCAATGGAAAAGAAGACGGATTGAGTGCTGGGAAGGCAAACAACAATATCTAGTACAATAAATTTGTGTTGAAAGTTATTACCCACATTTTCTTTTGTTAGACAGGGGAACATCAACACCCATTATAAGAAGGTATTGTCACAAGTAACTCTGTCTTGCCTTATTCTTGTTTCCTGTTTCCTTCCCTGCATATGGTTTTTTCCTTTCCATTCCATAGCTTCTTGCACTCAGAATAAGAAATTATCACTTCTGATCAGCATCGAATCTAGAAAATTGCTGATATCTGCCTATAATCCGTAACCTAGTGCACACATCAATACTCACCACTTTTTCAAAATAGTAGATGATACTTCAGTCTTTAAAATACCCACCTCCATACAGGCCATAGCATCACCAATGAAGCTTATTCTCTTTCTCCTTAGCACCCACCTCTCAGACTCTAGATTCTCAGTGGACTTTTAGTAATGTCATCAATGGCTGAATTACTATAATATAAACTGTCCTTGTTTACTTTCTTTTGCTGTGACACATACTGTGATTCAAAGCAACTTGGATAGGAAGGGCTTTATTTAGCTTACAGGCTACAATCCATCACAAAGGAGAAACCATGGTAGGGGCTCACACCAGGAACCTATTAATGGGAACTAAAGCAGAGACCATGGAGGAGCACTGTTTACTGGCTTGCCAACTATGGTTTGCTCAGGTTGCTTTCTTATACAATCCAGACCCAGAGATGACACTGCCTGCAGGGGGCTGAGCCCACCCACATCAATCACAAATCAAGAAAATGTCCCACAGACATGCCAACAGGTCAACTGATGGAGAAAATTCCTCAAAGTTCCCTCTTTTCAGATGACTATAGTTTGTGTGGAGTTAACAAAATCTAACTACCAGAGTAGCATTGCACTGTGTCCTGAGCTCTGACTCTGTAGCAGGCACCTTACATATAGAATCTTAAACTTGAGTAAGAACCTTAAAATTCCTACTGGAGAGGTCACAGTCAAGGCATAGACAACCTAAGGTATAAATTTGGGCTTCAACAAACTGAGCTGTAGGCGCCAGGTGTCATATTAATGCTACTCAAATAGCAGAGAACTTCATTCATTGAGTTTCCCAATTTAAACAAGCATTTTTTTTCTAAATGTGGTAGATAATAATCAATCTCTTCACTGAAATGTTTAAACATAAATAGAAAGTTAAAACAAAGGACAGAGACTGAGCTGAAGATGCTGTAAATTCTGAACAATTAAGTGCTTCTCCTCTTTCCTTAGCCATTACTATTCCCAATCACTTTCTTTCTGCTTTAATTTCCATGTTATGCTTTAAAAGAAAAGCTCACTGACTTAATTCCTTGCTAAGTCTTTTCCTTAATAGAAGATTCTTCTGCTTAACTGATTCAATCTCTACTCTCCTCTGGGATTACTTCCCTTCCCAGTTTTCTTTTAACTTTGTTTTGTTGTGGCTCTTAATGTTGCTTTGTTTCAGTCTGTTTTAAGTGACTGTGTAAGGTGTGGGATTTTTCCCCATTTCTATACATGTGTGACGTGTATGCATATGTTACTAACATGTGTGAGTACAGAGGTTGCCAGGTACTAGGCGCCATCGTATTAGCAGGGCCAGGCTTCTTTGAGGCCCTAGGCAGGAAGCCTTTCTTGTGTCTTCTGGCTATGGTGACCACCTGCATTCACTGGCTTGATTTCAGTTTCTACTTTTAGCTTTTACATGGTGGACTTTACTTACATTTTTCTTTTTCAAGATTTATTTTATTTATTTATGTGTATGTGCATATGTATGTGGGTGCCTGTGGAGGCCAAAGAGGTCAACAGATCTCCTGGACTAGATTTATGGGAGGGTGTAGGTCCCTTGACATGGGTGTTGAACTCAGGTCCTCTGAAAGAGGAGCAAGCACACGTCTTAAGCATGGCGCCATCCTCTGTATGTAGCCTTCCTATACATTATTTTTTCTGTTTCTTCTCTTCTTATAAATGTACTTAGCAGCACATTTAGGACCTCCTTGATCATTTTAAAATTCTTAATTATATTTGCAAAAACTCCTTTTCCAAATGAGGTCATATTTAGAGGTGTTGAGTGCCAGGACATGCACTCCACCTCTTCTGGTGTTCTGCATAGAAAACAGACCCTTCTGCATATTATCCACTTCTTCTGGTATTCTGCATAGAAAACAGATCCTTCTGCATATTATAAGATTGATCTTGGAACTACAGCCCGAGCCTCAAAATGTGGCAACATTTTTAAAGAGATAGGGTTTTGTTATGTTGTTCATGCTGGTCTCACATTCTCAAGATATTCTCCGGCCTCAGTCTGATGAGTACCTTGGACAACAGGTAGGGATTGCTGTACTAGTCCCTTATGTGTATCTTTTTTGGTGTCACAGTTCTATCCGTAACACCATCCAACTCACAGAGGTAACACTTTTCATCAAATAACCACCTAAATCCTATTTATTAAAACAAAACTTTCCTTTATCTTCATTATGACTACATGTCTTATATGATGGAATAAAAGAACATATTTCAAGTGTATAATTACTTAATGTTATTCAGTTTTGAACATTCAAGTATCACAGGAAATTAGGAAGTTCTGTTCCATCTACATTGCCTTAGATGCTCCCAATGGCACCATTTCTTGGGTCCAACATACTATTGCTTCAGATTAATTGCTTCAGGTTAAGAGTGTAGCTCAGTGGTAAGGTAGATGCATGCATGAGGTCATACGTTATACTTCGAGTTCAACAAAAACAAAATGACACAAAAGAAACCATTGCTCTAGCGGGAGAAAATCTGAGTCTCGCGGACTTGTTTAAAATCTCCTCTCTCGGTAAGTCAAGGTATCAAATATCAGGTTGGTTTTCACTTTATAAATGCATATAGAACGTACTCATCTTAAGTATTAACCTTGATAGAAAGGAGAAAAACCTATGAATGGACTAAATGCTTTTATCCCTCCAAAATGCCTATGATGATGTCAGATTCAAAACCTATGGTGATAGTGTTTGGTGGTAGATCCCTCGGGAAATAAGAAACTCCAGAAAAAAATCCCCTTAACCCTTCTGCCACAAAAAGACACAGAAAGAAGTTATTTTATATAAATCAAGATACGGCCCAGACACCAAGTCTGATGGCACCTTTATCTTGGACTTCTTAACTTCTTAGAACTGTGAGAAATAAATTTCTGTTGTTCAAAAGTCCCAGGTGTTTGGTATTTTGTCATGGAAACCACAAACTAAGAGAAACAGGTAGCATTCTGTTTTGAGATCCTCACTTACTCAGTGGGTTGTATCTGCCATACAATTGGAGCCCATTTATTAGTGGCCACCAGCTCAAAACACAATTCTTTCATGCCCACTTCTGGAGCAGTGATCATCTGTGAGTGGATTTTTTTAAGACATTTTTCTCTCTTGAAATTGTGGAGAATCTGCCCATGGGAACCAGGGCTCTTACAAACAGCGGAACCATGATGCCTTCAGGTAAGTACATATGCTCCACCTGAGAAAAGGACTTCTTAAGGAGGCTAAAGAGGACCCCTTTGCACACTGCACAAAGAGGTGTGTTTCTTCCTTTTCCAAGGACTGTGAGTACTGGAAAGTTGAAATGAGGCCAGACAGTAGGGTTGAATATCCTCCTCTGAACTTATAGAAAACAACATGGAATGGTTGTGAGTAATACAACCTTTAGACCACTCTGCAACGCAACACCTACATTCTTTCCAAGTGGGCACTGGTAGTGTTAACTCAGTTTTGTGTTTGGCTCTACAAAAACAAAAGGCAACTGTGAGACTTCTGGTGGAAGGCTGCCAAAGCCCACATCTAAAAGTATGGCAGTCATTTTCCTTAAAAGTATACTAGTTATTCCCAGGTTATCATTTATACTGACTATAAGGAAACAGGCAGTAAGAAAAGTTACATTTATCACATTATTCAGAGATTTCTTTGAAAAGAAACCCTATTTCAAAGAAAACAGTGTTTGTCATAGTAAAAGTTACTATTGCTGGGATGAAACACCATGATGAAAGTAACATGGAGAGGGAGGGTTTATTTGGCTCAGGTTTTCATGTCACTATATCATTGAAGAAAGTCAGAACAAGAACTCAAACAGTAGATGATACAGAGGTCATGGGGGGGGTGCTGCTTACTGGCTTGCTGCCTGTGGCTTGCTCAGCCTGCTTATTATAGAAGCTAGGACCACGAACCCAGGGGTGGCACCACCCACATCAATGACTAATTAAGAAAATGCTCCACAGGCAGTCCAGTCTCATGGAGACATTTTCTCAGTTGAGGTTCTTCTCTGATTACTACAGCTTGTGTCAATAAAACTAGCCAAGCACAACTGGTCCCTTGTCAACTTGAAACACAAACACAACATTTTTAAATTAGAACTGTTTTTTCTCATTTATTCCCATATGGCATATTAATATTAACATCAAAATGTAAGACATAAATAACTTTAAAAGTCCAACAGTCTTTACAAGTTCAAATACATTAAAAGTTCAGTCTTAGCTGGGCAGTGGTGGTGCATGCCTTTAATCTCAGCACTCAGGAGGCAGAGGCAGGGGGATCTCTGTGAATTCAAGGTCAGCCTGGTTCTGAGTTCCAGGACAGACCCCAAAGCTACGCAGAGAAACCCTGTCTGGAAAAACAAACAAACCAACGAAAGAAAGAAAGAAAACAAAATGAGTTCAGTCTTGTTCTATTTCCCTAGCAGTCCTAATCTCTTAAATTCATCTCTATGGCTGCTGCAGAACAGCAGCTACAGACTTGAACACCACGTCTCCACATTTCTTGTGATTCTTACAGACCATACTCTGCTGGCCTCCCTCCCCACACTTGTTCTGAATCCCAGACCCAGCTAAGGCAAACATCCTCTTGCTAAACCACAGGCAACATCTTCCAGCAGACCAGGTAGGATGTCCACAGACCTTCTCTGCTTTCTTTGTTCCCCAAGCCGACCCTATCCCTCAGGCTCAGCCCAGTTGCAGCCTCTTTTTCTGCTTTTCATGCCTCCTGTGGATACCACACACCATCCCCTCCTGACCTCCAAGAAATCAGCACCTAGCCCGATAATCACCTATAATCACCCTAGATGCTAGTGTGAAACCACAATAAATAACAGTGAAGAAAATGCATATCCACGAGAGCCCAGCTATCCTACCATAGCAGGCCCTGAATATTCCAACATAGCTGAAACACAAGAAAAAGCCCACAAACCACCTATAAGAAGATGATAGCAGTCCTTAAAGAGAAAATTAATGAATCCCTTATAGAAATCCAGGAAAATACAAACAATTAGAGGAAATGAGTAAATCCCTTAAAAGAAAAAGTCAAGAAAACATAAACTGTTGAAGGAAACAAATAAAACTTTTCAAGATGTGAAAATGGAAACAGAAGCAATAAAGAAAAACACAAACTGAGGGAATTCTAGAAATGAAAAATTTAGAAATTTGAACAGGAACTACAGAGTCAAGGTATCACTGACAGAATAGAAGAGATGGAAGAAAAATCTCAGGCATTGAAAATACGATAGAAGAAATGGATAACTTTGGTCAAAGAAAAATGTTTAAGTCTAAAAAATTCCTGAAACAAAACATCCAGGAATCTGGGATACTATCAAAAAATCAAACCTAAGAATCATAGGAATAGGGGGCTGGAGAGATGGCTCAGTGGTTAAGAGAACTGATTGCTCGTTCAGAAGACCCAGGTTGAATCCTCAGCATCCACATGGCAGTTTACAACTATCTATCACTCCAAGACCTAACACCCTCACACAGACAGACATGCAGCAAAGAAGAAAATTCACATAAAATAAAAATAAATTATTTTATAAAAGAATCATAGGAATAAAGGAAGAAGAAGAATCCAAGCTCAAAGTCCCAGAAAATATTTTCAACAAAATCATAGAAAATTTTCCTAACCTAAAGAAAGCAATGCATATCAAGGTGTGTACAAATCATACAGAACACCAAATAAAGTGGACCAGAAAATAAAGTCCCCTTAGCACACAATAATCAAAACACTAAACATAAAGAACAAAGAAAGATATTTAAAGCTGCAAGCAGAAAGGACCAAGTAACATAAAGGCAGACCTATTAGAATTACACTCGACTTCTCAACAAAGATTCTAAGAGTCAGAAGGGCCTGGCCAGATGTTCTACAGACTCTAAGAGACCACAGATACTAGCCCAGACTACCATACCAAGCAAAATTTTCAATCACCATAGATGGAAAAAATAAGATATTCCATGACAAATGTAAATTTAAACAGAATCTATCTACAAATCCAGCCCTAGAGAATATGCTAGAAAGAAAACTCCAACCTAAGGAAGTAAACAACACTAATGAAAATGCAGGAAATAAGTAATCTTATACAAGCAAAACCAAATGAAGGGAAACACCCACCACCACCACCACCACCACCACCACCACCACCACCACAGCAACAACAATAACAATAAAAGAAAGCAAGAGGAATAAACAATTGATATCTCTATATCAATGGACTCAATTCCCCTATATAAAGACACAGACTAACAGAATGAATGCAAGAACAGGATCCATCTTTCTACTGCATCCAAGAAACACACCTCAATATCAAGGATAGAAATTACCTCAGGGTAAAAGGTTAAAAAAAATATTCCAAGCAAATAGATATGAAAAGCAAACTTGTTTAGCATTTTAGTATGTAACAAAATAGACTTCAAACCAAAACTAAAGAAATGGGGAAGGGTACTTTATACTTATCAGAGAAAAATCCACCAAGATGACATTTCAATTCTTAATATTTATGTCCCAAAGACCATGACACACAAATTTGTAAAAGAAACACTACTATAGTTTAAATCACATATTGACCCTCTCACACTGGTGGTAGACTTCAATATCCCAATATCCCATTCTCACCAATGAACAGGTCATCCAGACAAAAAATAAACAGAAATACTAGAGCTAACAGATGTTCTAAACCAAACAGAACTAACAAACATTTGCAGAACATGTGACCCAAACAGAAAAGAATATGTCTTCTTCTCAGCACCTCATGGAACTTTCTCCAAAATTGATCACATACTCAGACACCAAACAAATTTCAGCAGTTACAAGACAATTAAAATAACCCCCTTCATCCTATCAGACCACTGTGGTTTAAAGCTGGATAATAGAATAGAAACAATAGAAAGCTTACAAATTCATGGAAACTAAAAAACTCTCTACTGAATGACTACTGGGTCAAGATATAAATAAAGAAACTAAAGACTATCTAGAATTCAATGAAAATGAATACACAGCATAATCAAACTTATGGGGCTCAATGAAAGCAGAGCTTAGAGGAAATATCATAGCACTAAGTGCCTACATAAAAAAATAATTGGAGAGTGTTATGGTTTTGCCAGAAGATGTTCCCTTATAGGCCTTGGGTGCCACTGTTTCACGGGTTTTCACAATTTTGGCTCTGGATAACAATCGGCTCCCCAGTTTTTTTTAAAATTCCAGCCATGGCATGGTGCAGTTTTTTTTTTTTCAGTTCCAGCCTTTTGCTCCCCTTTGCGACTTGTGTTGTGGCATGACGGCTCAGTGACAGGGCAGATCACGCCTTTAGGTCCCTCTCATTAAGCTTAAAATACTTACAGCTCAAAAATTGTGACTTTTTTTCATACAGCATGTGGCTGCCACCATTTTGACTGGGGTCATGTGACTTTATCACCATCTTGACTGAGGGCCAGGTCAGGTGACCAAATTCTACCATCTTTACTGAGGTATTACCTGCGAGTTAACTTTATTACATAGGTGACCTCGCCACCATCTTGGCTGAGAGCCAGGTCAGGTGACCAAGCTCTCTCATTTTTACTTATAGTATATTCTGCCTTGTTCCCCGGTTTTCACTAAAATCCTCTTGTTAACTATGTTACATGTGTTTTGCGCAGTGGCATGCCTTTGATAGGGCCCATCAAAAGCATCCACATTGCCCAATTCCTGTTCACTCTTTCTGTGTATAATAATTGTTCATTATATCTCATTTCAGACTACAAAATCATAAGTCTCATGTTTTAAACTGTTATGTACTTTTTAAGTTTCTTACAAAAATACCTTATATTTAATCCAACCCTCATTTAAAATATATTAAGTTGTTCTCCGCTATTGTCAATTCTGCCGTTAACCTTCTATTGCAAGCAGTTTCTTCTTTCTGTCTTTTTATGAGTATAAATCTTACCTGTTAAGAGCTAGTAGTACAGTCAGGCTCAGACCCAGCCTTCCAGGCAGATCCTATACTGCAGTTATACCTAATAAACAGCCCTTAACTGCTCAGAGATTTGGGGAATGTGATATTTAAATATTTAATTATTAAAAACTTTTCATAACAAAAAGAGACAGGTTGGCTCCCAGCAGCAGCACTCTGTTTCCTCCAAAGAAGACAGAAGACAAATAGGCACAGAACAACGTCCATCTGCAGTTCACTTCGACTGCCGAGCGCTGACCATTGGGCAAAACTGCCTTTCATCTAAATTAAAGACCTCCAGACATGGACAGAATCGCTGGAATTGACAGCCTAGCTGCTCAGGTCAAGGAAGGTCTGTCTTCCTACAGATTTCTTAGCCCACAGGGTCTTCTGGAGCCTGGCAGGCCTGGCGCTAAACAGCAAAGGTCAAGTACAACCTTCAGTGACCATGGAGGACCCAAAAGAGTAGCTCTGGGTGCCAACCAAGTAAGTTTTCTGTCTTTTTTAATCAGTAACTCAAATAAAATTGTATCCTTCTCAAAGATCTCTGATACAGTCTGATAGCTGAAAGGTTTTGCCAGGTTACCTCACCCAAACAAATTTCAAATCAACTTTCTCTCTTATGCTGCCTTCCATACTCTTAAAAAATACTTTTCATTGTACAAAAATATGCCACAGTCATTATGTGTCTAAAACTTCTGTTTTCACAAACCCAAGGAATTCTTGTGAGTTCCAGGGAGCCAAATTAAAGGATCCACCCTAAACAGGTCAGATACCCCCTCAATTCCCTGGTCCAAAATTTTTTTTCCTTAATTTAACTTTGTTCTTTGTTCTGCTAATACCTTAAACAGGATAAGAGACACCAGACATTTCCATGCCACAGACACCGGTTGGGAGCAAAGAGACCAGCTATGCCAGGGTATGGCCAGCACACAGCCTTCTCAGGTCCCCCTCCCAAAGATGACATCCACAAATAAGCCAGAAGCAGTTTTGAGAATCCGCTGCCCCAATTCCGTCAAACTGTGGTGTCTAATTTCCTGCTTTTTATTATAAAAAAGAGCTGAGAATGTTATAGCTTTCGTCTCTTTAAGAGACAAGCCACACCCACTCCCTCCCCTATCCGCTGAGCCAGGCTGATCTTCAGCTTCTGGCCTGAGCTCTCTCTCTCTTCCATTTCCTCTTGGAGAGGCAGCTTTGCTTCTACCTCTCTCCCCACTTCTCCGCCCACACTTTCTCTCTCTCTCTCTCTCTCTCTCTCTCTCTCTCTCTCTCTCTCTCTCTCTCTGTCTGTGTGTGTGTGTGTGTGTCTGTGTGTCCTCTTCTCCTTTGCTCCCCACTCTTTCTCTCCTCTAAGTAATAAATATCCAATTCTGATCAATATGATGTGTCTGCCCATGTGCCTTCTACCCGCTGCCTGCTCACACCCCCGAGCTCGCCTGGGACCAGTCACTGCTTGGGCCCGCCAGGGATCTTGCAGCATTTTAACAGAGAGATCTCCTACTAGCAACTTAACAGCTTACCTGAAAGTTCTAGGACAAAAAGAAGTAAACACACTCAAGAGGAATAAATGGTAAGAAATAATCAAACTTAGGGATGAAACCAACAAAATAGAAACAAAGATAACAATACAAAAAATCAATGAACAGAGTTGGTTCTTTGAGAAAAATCAACAAGATAGAAATACCCTTATCCAATCCAACTAAATGACACAGAGAGTAGAGTACCTTCCCACACTGAAGAGATTAGAATATAGAGTACTTTGATTACAGGTGTGGTTAGCACATCTGACTATCGTTCCCCACCCCACCGGCCCCATGCATACATGTGTATGTTTGTGTGTGTCTATGTGTGTACTAGGTTTGGAATCTAGGAACCTGTGCATGCCAGGCAACCCTGAGCCATGTCCTCAACCCCTCATCCACCTTGATAGTTTTTGTCCGTTCCATTTTCCTTCCTTCACCCCTTTCCTTAGAGTATCCCTCAGTAAATCAGTTGCCCAAGAGACCCAGTTTGAGGTTTTGCTCAAAAACCTTAATAAAGATACATCTCTTTTGTTGTTCGTAAGGGTTGGAGATGCTTGTAACCTGTCACTGAGTTATATTCCCAGCAGACAGAACGTTTAGGTGGAGTACAAGAGAAACCCGACATAGCAGAAATGGCTTGCCACAGAAGTTGTACTCTGCTCTCTGACCACTGCTTTATCAGATTCCCCATCTTTATTCCCAGTGAGAAATTAAATAAAGTTTCTTTCTCCTCGAGGTCTTATCATGCTATGATCTCCCCATCCACCACCTCAGTTCAGGTTCTCTGGACTTAACTAGAAGTTACCTATTATCTGTTCACCCCAGATAGGGTTGTATGACTTTGACTAGGTTCCTTACCTTTCCTGGGATTCAGTGTTCTGTGCAAATATGTGGAGATCAGCAATTTGTTATAATTTTACTTTACAGGAGAAGTTAATGAATGGAAACCATTATGACTCTGGTAGTGATAAGATAGCCAATGAAGTGTTTTGGAGATGAAGTAACATGCTCAGAGATGCCATTTAGAAAGACATCAATAGGCAGCTAATAGGCTCTATCTTGGGTGAATACACGTTTCTTCATGTTTTCCCAGGGGAAAAAAAATCACACAAGAGCCAACTATATGAGCCCTTTACTTGTTCAGATGACCACAGTCCTAATTGCCCCTGATTATAGGGACTTGAGAAACCCTAATCAACAATAATTTGATTAAGAGTTTTCTTCATTCCTAAACATGAAATTATGAGCAAACTAGAATGACTGCTCAGTGTTACCAAGTTCTGGAGTAAATAGTTAGACAACAATAACCATGCTAGCCTTACAATCTTCCAACACAGTTATTAAATCCCTTTCCTATAGGGAACCTCATAGTGTAATCAAATTCAGTGGCTTTACATCTTGGTGAATTAGAGAGCCTATGCAAGCATACCTTGTTCATAGACACAAAGAAATGGAGCAATATTTTTTAATCTAAAGTAGGCATGGAGCTCACAGGAGTGGTTTCCAAAACAATGTCCTTCAGCAAAAAAAAACTTGAGGATTTTACTCACAGAACCAATTGTCCTAGTAAGCTTTACCTATCAACTTGATACAACCTAGAATTGTGTGAGAATGGAATCTCAATGAGGGGTGGCACAGTTCAGATTGACTTGTGACTATGTCTGTGGTGGATTGTCTTGATTAGTAACTGATGAAGGAGAACCCAGCCCACTGTATATTGCACAGTTTCTTGGGATGTATGAGAAAGCTAGCTAGACATGGGCTGCAAATGAGCCAGAAAGCAGCATTTTTGTTTTTTTTCTCTGCTTCATGTTTGCATTTGATATGTAGGCTCACAGCTGCAGTTGCTGTCATACTTCCCCACCATAGTGCTGATGAATCCTCTGGAACTGTATCCCAACATAAACTCTTCCTTCTCTAAGTTGCCTTGGTGTTAATGTTAATGTTATATCATAGCAATAGAAAAGTAACTAATATATACTGCTTAACTACTGTTATCAGCATGCAGTACTGTAGCACATCAGAACTTAATGAAAATGACTAAAGCTAATGAAAATGCATCAGAACTGAACTGAACTCTGGACAAGTTGAATCTAATAGCCATACACAAAATATTCTGCTCCATGGCTGCCAAGAACACATTCTACTCAATAGTAACATTAACTCAATAGAAAACATTCTCGGCAACAGGTCATATGATATGCCACAAAACAAGATTCAATAAATGTTTAAAACTTGAAATCATATTGGGAAGCTTTTCTGATGATAATACAATAAAGCAAAAAAATCAATAACTCAGAAAACTCTAGAAATTATCCAAACCTTTGTAGTATATAACCATAGCTCTAATGCCTGGTGCCCGAGAGGGAGTTAGTGAAGACTTGTCGTCTTTCACCTCCACAGAAGTAATGAAACGAAAAGTCTAAGCTGCAATTTGGATCCAGGCATGATGGTTTGAATGAAAATGGCTCCCATGGGCTCACAGGGAGTGGCCCTATTCAGAGGTGTGGCCTTGTTGAAGTAGGTGTGTTCATGGTGTCTCTACACAGCAATATAAACTCTTGTTAAGACATCATATAAAAGAGGAATTCTCAATCAGAGCAAAATGCCCTAATTCAATATAAGAGATATGGGCTGTTTCTCAGGTCAGTAGGAATTCATTTGCCTAGCTTGTGTCAGACCCTTGTGTGGAATGCTGATTTCCAGGCATGACAACTGTTGCACTCTTGAACTCATAGTTGTGATTACCTGCATAAGATCTCCATAGATTATTCTTATCAATACCCTGTGATGGGAGGGGAGGGGTTCATGGGACCCTGTGATGGTTTGAAAGAAAATGTCCCCCAAAGGCAGTGGCATTATTGGGAGGTGTGGCTTTGTTGGAATAGGTCCAGCCTTGTAGGAGGAAGTGTGTCACTGTGGGGCGGAGCTTTGAGGTTTCATATATGCTCAAGCCACACCTTATATCTCAGACTACTTCCTATTGCCTACAAATCAAGATGCAGGACTCTAGAAGCTTCTTCTCTAGCACCACATCTGCCTGCATGGCCCCATGTTGCACCATGATGATAATGGACTAAACCTCTGAAAATATAATCTATGCCAATTAAATATTTTTCTTTTATAAGAGTTATCATGGTCATGGTGTCCCTTCACAACAATAGAACCTAACTAAGACAGGCCCCATCCCTCCTGAGGGTTTGTACTCAGACAGCAGTTGATGGGGAGAGGGAGAAAATCTCATGGGTGATATGGCCTCTTGTAAGGTTCATGTGCTCCTGTAAAAAATCCCCAACTCATGTGCCTGTAGCAAACCTAAATGAATTCATTGGGTCACAAACACTAGGCATGAAAGTAGAAGGGGGACTAGTTGGGAGGGTGAAAAGAGAATGCAAAAGGGGTGAATATGATTGAAATATAGCATATATATGTATAAAATGCCATGGTTATATATGCATAAGCTATATATGCAAGTTATTTTGCATATAAGAATTCCAGTTATCTTTGATACAAAATAAATGAATACTGCCAACTTCTTACAGTTTCCTTTAACAGAAAATGTAATGATTTTGTAAAGCACCATGATGGCTAGTTTATGTCAACTTGACAAAAGCTAGGGTCATCCGAAAAGAGGAGCCTCAATTGAAAATCATCTCCATAAGAGCAGGCCATAGGGAAACCTGTAGTGCACTTTCTTAATAAGTGCTTGATGGGGGAGGGCGCAGGCTATTATGGATGGTGTCACCTCTGGGCTGGTGGTCCTGGTTTCTATAAGAAAGCAAACTGAGCAAGCCATGGAGAGCAAGCCAGTAAGCAGCTCCCCTCCATGGCCTCTGCATCGGCTCCTACCTCCAGGTTCCTGCCATGTTTGAGTTCTCATCTTGATTTTCTTTAATAATGAACAGTGCTGTCAGACTGTAAACCAAAATAACTCCTTCCTCCCCAAGTTTTTCTGGTCACAGTGTTTCATCACAGCAACAGAAACCCTAACTAGGACAAGCATCTACTTTCATTTATTTAATTGAAAATATTTTTTCATTCAATATGTTTGGATCACAGTTTCCCTTCCCCTCAACTCCTCCCAGATCCTCCCCACTTCCCAACCCACCCAACTCCATACCTTCTCTCTCTTTAGAAAACAAACAGGAAAATAAGTGAAACAAAGGTGAACTGAACAAGGGAAAGCACAAGCGGCACACACACAAACAAAACACAAAACCAGGAACCATGATTCATAAGGAAAAGACCAGGAAGATAAAAAATTCTCAAAGAACACAATATGGGGCAAAAACATCGACAAAAATATCTTTGAATTTGTTTGGTCTTAGCCATCTGCTGCTGGGCATGGGGCCTACCCTTAAGTGTGGTTTACATATCAGTGCGACTCCATGGAAGAAAACTAAAGTGTCCATTACAAGCAGTTGTCAATTGGAGATAGGGAAAACACTCTGAGGCTTTGGCAATAATCCTTCTATAAATCTATAAATGGTAGGTATTCACCTATGATATAGGTCACGAGCATATATTAAAATTCCTGAGACAATAACAACTTCATTTTCAGCTTTCTACACAATGATTTCTCACATAAATAATTGAAATTTACTTGTAAGACTCACTTTAATTCTATGCATTGACACAAATAATTATTTTCTAGACTGTCTTAGCAATTCTGACCATTCGATTTCTTCACTACAGGGGGAGAGGGTATATGGAGAGAGAACCCTAGGTATATGGTTTACTTCCAATCTGTGTTTCTAAGGTCTGTAAAGTTTAAGTACTGAGAGGCTCTTTATTCTTGGAAAAGAGGATAAATAATTCATGGATAGAATATTTTGCAAGATGCAGAGACATGCTCTCAAGCTATTGTCTAACATGAAAGGCTCAAAACAGACTTGGTTTTCTTATTTTTCCCAAACAGTAAAAACACTCAATATAAAGTTTTCTTAAGCAAATGCTCCAATTTTCTCTTCTCCAAAGATTCCACTTGTGCCACCCAAACAAATAAGCATATAAATGGGCTCCACAGCTATACTCATTATACAACGGCAACATTTGTGCACAGACCAGCAGTGGGAAACAAATATAATGCAATAGAGAATTGAAACCCATCCCCCAAATGATGTTAAAGCATAATGAAAGCATAATTTTTGGAAAAATACAAACTTTGGCTTTGTTCTTAATGTGTGTGTTTTGTACTATGTGTGGAGCTCTTTTGAGTAGCTTATACAATACAAAACCCATGTGAAATTAGGAAGCTGGACTATGCTCAAATAACCAGAGGCAATGTGTTCACAGTCTGGTATCTTCCAGCACAGAGAATCTGGAAAGAGCTTGCTTAAGTCTCTCCTACTCCCATCTGCCCCAGTTGTTCCATTTCCTTTCATGTTCTCTTCAGAGGAAATGAGAAAATTTCTCCCCAGTCAGTGTCTGTTCTCCATGTGGATCCTTAGTTTTCTCAAACATTTGTTAGAAGTGAGTATCCAGCTTCCACATGCCCTGGCTCGCTCATGCTGGCTCCCTAGGCAAATCCTTAGATGTACTGGGCAACTGCCAGTGATACTTGGGTCTTTGTTAGTATAGGAGGATTGGAACAGTTCATTGTGAAGAAGTAGGGAAAAGGAGAGCTGAAAAACAGATAGCCTCCTCCCAGGTTTCCTTCTGTTGTTCCAAACCTACTTTTGCCATGTTGGAACATTCAGTATACTTCTTGAAAGTGCCCCAGTCATAACCATACTTCCTGCTGCTACCCACTTACAAATAAAATTAAAAAAAATGATTGATCAAAACAGACTGGTTCTATGTGGCTGGGAAGACAAAGTGATGGTCTTAAAGTTGGCCCTCTGTATCTACACGTTCTTCAGCTACAGATTTGACCATCTATGGATCCAAAACAGTTCAACAAATGCTATACTATTACTGACATGTACTATAATGTTAAGTCTGTAAATGTTGTGTCTGGACTGAAAATGTAGTTTGTTTTTTTGCTTTTTTTGTTGTTGTTACTATTTACTATTGCAACTATTTCCATTGTATCAGATAATCTTTTTCAAAATAAAGCATTTTTCCCCAAAAGCAATACTCATGTCTGCATGAGTTTATGCATACCACGTGTATACAGGTGTTCATGTAGGTCATATTAAAGGCCTGGTTTCTACCCTGGTACTATTTGGAGGCAGTAGGAGGTAGGACCTGGGGGAAGGAACTTAGATCTCTGGGGATATACCTTTGAAGTAGATTGTGGGATTCCAGCTTCTTCTTGTCTTTCTTTGCTTCCTAGATGCTATAGTGTAGTGTTTTCTATCATTGTGAGCCCCAGTCATGATGTGCTGCCTCATTATAGGCCCAAAGCATCAAAACCAAGTGGACCATGGTCTGAAGTTGTGAGCCAGAATAGGCATCTTCTCCTATTTAGGGTGACTTTATCAAGTATTCTGCCACAGTGATCAAAGACTGACTAACAACACTGAAGTTATTTACAACACCTAGTTGAAGGTGTAGCTGAATGGTAGAGTGCATTGCTAGTGTGTATGAGCACCACAGGGGCAGGAAAGAATAAGAACAGTGTTGTGGTCGATTCCCATAAACCCTGAACTTCAGAGGCACAGGCAAGAGGATCACAAGCTGGGATATAGAATGCAAAAAGAGTGATCGCAAAATGTTCTCCTCTCAAAAAAGTATATGAGGTGATGCATATATTAATTGGTTGGTCTTAATCATTCCACAATATAATTAGAAATTAAACCATTATGTTATATAAGATATATATGCTCAACTTTAGATAATGAAGCAAATAAAATACAATTTTAGAAAAGGGGGATAATCACCAAAGAAATTGAAGAAGGGTGATGAGAAGAGGAAGAAGGGAAAAGATGACCCCGGAAGCAAGGAGCAAAGATGAACAAAGGCCGAATTTTCTCAAAGCGGCCATCAGACAGTGCTGCAAAGCAGAGAAATAACAAATGCTCTTTGGGACTTGAGTATGTGACATGGTGAAAATCTTTAGAAAGAAAACTCTGTCAATCTAGACAAGACATAAACATGAGTCTGTGGAAATTGGAGTACTCTTCTGACCGCTTGCTTTCAACCTTCAAGTCTGCTTGTTTGCTGGTTTGTGGTGGGTTTTCTTTTGTTTATTTTGTTCTTTGGTTTGTTTTGGTTTGAGAAGGTTCACACTGGTCAGACTGGTCTAGAATTCGCTAAGTATTCCAAGCCAGTGGTAATTCCAGACTCCTGATCATCTTCACGCCTCGGCCTCCAGAGTGCTAGGATTATCGGTGCGAGCTCTGCTGTGCTAAAGCAAGTTTGCTTCAAGCGGCTGATTCCTTGAGTGCTCCAATTGGAACTTGAAGCAGGTGCTCAGTGAATTTCCAGAAAGCAATCCCTTCCAGAACGGATGCTGTAGGTTTGGAACAGGAGCTCAGAATATTCCTTTGACCTTCGGCCCCAAAGACCTACCAGTGCCCCCTGGAGAAGTGTGTGTGTTAAAGAGCCTCCTCAGGCCCCTCACTCACCATAGGAAAAGCATCCTCTTAGCCTAGAGGGTGCAGCTCTGTAGGCTGAGCAGTAAGCTGTGTTTTGAGGTGCATGCCATCTTGATTTATGGCTGTTCTGTGGGAAGGACAGTTGGTCATGCTTGATGTCACACATGCTTGATCTCCATTCAGAGCTGAGGGATGTGTCTGAAGGAGCTTCTATAATGTAATACCAGAGAAGATAACCACATGTCAGTACAAATGCCAGGCATGAACACAGGCAAATATTCTGAAAGAAGAGTGGACATGGAGTGCAGAGGGCAGGTTTGCTCAAGTTTATCCTTCTGTTCCCCTTCTTCAGAAGGGGAAGAGAAGTTAGTAAATTCCAGTAGAATTGTGAACTTTGGGTTATTCCAGCTGTACAGCGGTACAGATGAACCTAGAGGGATGTGTTCCAGAAGGAAGCAAGGTCCAGTGAGGGAGAACTGTGAGGAAGTTGACCACAATGCAGTCTGCTTTCTAGGCTGACGACAAACCAAGCTTCTATATTGGGGAAGTAGCCCATGTCATGAGTTGGCATGTCATGAGTTGTGACATCACACTGACAACACTAGTCAGATTTTCTCAGAGAGGCAGAACCACAAAATATCCATGATGGTTAAACTGTAATGTCAATTTGACTGGACTTAGAAACACACAAGAGAAACACCTTTGGACATGTTTTTGGGAGCATTTCTGAGTATGTTTAACTGGGGTAGGAAGACATACCCAAATTTGTTTGGCACTGGGCTGTGGGCTTCAATCGCAGATTGAATAAGCAATGAGAAAGTAAGCTTAGCTCTAGCAGTTAGCTTACTGTGTTTCCTGGTTGCTGATGCAAAGTGACCAGCCACCTCACACACTGGCCACTGTCTTAGCCAGGGTTTTATGGCTGTGATGAGACACCATGACCGCAGCAACTCATAAATGAAAACATTTCATTGGGGCTGGCTTACACTTTCAGAGGTTTTAGTCATTGTCATCATGGTGGGAAACATGGCAGCATGCAGGCAGGGAAGGTGCTGGAGAGGGAGCTCAGGTAAGAGTGAGGCTTGCCTGGCTTGAGCATCTGAAACCTCAAAGCCTACTGATATACCTCCTCCAACAAGGCCACACCTACTAATAGTGCCAGTCCCTATGGGCCTATGAGGACCAGTTTCATTCAAAGCACCACAGTCACCATACCTTCCCTGTCATGATGTACTAGACCCCTGTATAGTGGGCCAAAAATAAACCCTTTCTTAAATTGCTTTGCCAAAAAATTTGTCACAGCAATAAGAAAAGTCGCTACTACAATAGATGTATTAGCTGAGAGATGTATTAGAGTAATGGGTCCATGTGACCAAATTGTTTGACAGACCCTATAAGATGCCATCTGCAAGCCAGAGATCCAGAGACACTGATAGCATACCTTAGTCCAGCCCATAAAACCTCAGCACCAGGGAAAGTGACAGGGCAACCTCTACCTGACTTTCAAAAGCCTGATAACTCTCAAGGAGCCACCAGTGCAAGTTTCAGAGTCAGAGACTGAAGAATTCAGAGTTCTGATGTCCACCGAGAGGAAGACTTGTATTAGAAACAAAAACTAATCTCTCCGTCATAGCTCAGCAAGGCTTTTTTTTTTTCACAAACTGGCAGCTCCAAGACACAAAGCAAGCTAGCAAGCATACTAGGAGGACAGGCAAAAACACCTAGATAACTGTGCCTTTTCCCTATTGGCTAAGGTTGGGCCTCACCATCTTTCAAGATTGGCTAGTTTTAAAAGAATCAGCACAAAGGAAAGAAGGAAGGTGGGAAGGGGTCACTTAGTTCCCAGAATGAAGTAGGCGCTCTGTGTAAACAAAGGTTTTACAAGGTACAGAGTGTGAAATATTTGCATAAAGGTTTTGCAACATAGGGGGAGATAAAATAATTTGCATAAAATATTATAGGGGGTTAATACTTAATTATCATACTTTAGCATGTCTTCCTATGTGAGGGAGTCAAAAACAGAAAGGACAAAACAGAGACAGACAAGGCTTTCCCACATTGTCCACTGGTCCCAACTCACACACCAACTTTCTCTGAAAATACCCTCATATATGCACATTTAAAAAACCCACATTTTACTAGTTTGCTAAACATCTTTAGCTTTGCCCAGGCTGATCTTGAACTTGTTATCCTATTGTATTGGCATTCTGAGTAGCTGGGATTAAAGGCCCGTGCTTGTAGGCTAGGCACAATCTAGGCACCTCTCAATTAGTCAGGCTGATAACCAACATTTACCATACTGACCAGAAAGAAAGCGTCTCTTCCAAAAGTCAAAGTGAAGAAATCATAGACTATACCTGATAATGTTCTTCTCTCACCAGCCCAAACTGACAACTTCATTGCTTCGTCTTTGGACTATCTAGAAAAATAGCTATACTTCAGGACCTCAAGGAGTTCCAACTACACAGAGCTCTCCTTCTGGAATACTGCAGAGAAAAGGCTTCAGAAGATCAACACTCTTAAATTTAGAACTACAGTCTTCCTTAGACATCTCATGGGGCCTCAGAGCCTGGGCCCAAAGCACTCTTTTATGAGTATTGTCAATAGTGTGAGAGTTTCACTCTGGCATCCCACTCAGTTCCATTTGGCGTCAACCTCCCAGAAGACAATCTTCCTCCTCTGAGTCCCTGTGACTGTTTCTCCATGGCTGCCTTGAGAGGCAGTTCAGTCCCCAGTAGCAGTTCTCCTGAGAGTCATCCTCCCCTTCTGTGAGCCTTGTGGGGAAACATTCGGCAGACTCCACTGGGCTCTTTTCCACCCTTTTTAGTTGTTGTGACAAAATCCCACAGACTTAGCTATATCCTACTTTGATTCTCTGTTGCTGTGGTAAAATACTCACCAAAGCACATGAAGAGAGAGTTTATTTGGCTTATAACCCATCGCTGAGGGAAGCCAAGACAAAAACACAAGCATGAACCTAGAGGCACGAACTGAAACAAAGGCCATGGAAGGAGTGCTGCCTACTAGCTTGCTCCCCATGACTTGCTTAGCCTGCTTTATTATAGCACTGAGGACCATCTATCCAGGTCTGGCACCACTCACAGTGGGCTAGGCCCTCCACAAAGATTATTAACAAAAAAAAATGCTCCACAGACATGTCCATAAACTAATCTGATGAAGACATTTTCTCAGGTGAGGTTTCCTCTTCTCAGAGGACCAGAGCTTATGTCAAGTTAACAAAAACCTAACCAGCACACTAGGTAATTTGTAAAGATAAGACATTTGTTCAGCCCATGGTTCTGGAAGTCAGAAAGTAGCCAGAATTACAGACCTGTGCCACCAGTCTGTGCCTATTTTTAATGACAGTATTTCACTGTGTAGTCCAGGCTGGCCTATAACTCACTAAATAGCCCGAGTGGGTTTCAAACTTATAGTGATCTTCCAACTGCAGCCTGAGTTCTGGAGTTACAAGCATCTACCAAATGGCTTGGCATTGGTTCACAGTGCCCCATAGATTCCTTATGGCCAAGAAAGAATTTGGCCACACAGAGATTCATGAACTTGCCTCTCAGGCTGCAAGTTCCACAAGGATAAAAATGTAGACAAAAGCCACAATGGAGAGACCTAGCCTTGTCTCTTTGAAAATATGTTAAGAACACTTGCTGCCTACTCATTTGGTGAGCACAGTCTTCCATGAACAAGTCCTTGAAGCCATTTTATAGCCGTGATTTTTTATAGATTCACCATGTCAGACCATTGTGAAAGAAGGTTTAAAGATACTTTTTTAGGGCTGAATTTTGGCCAGTACTTGTAAGCACGCTGGAAAGAATGGGGTTGCTCACAGCCTTTCTTACTATAGGAAGACAATTCCAGTGCATTTATGTGGGAGCAGAATCATATCATCCACATCTATTTTAGTGTCCAATTTAGTCTATATTATGCAGAGCCAATTTTTTGAAACATGGTCATCCTATATAGCTCAGGATTGCTTTGAACTTCAGATCCTCCCACCTCAGCCTGAGTGCTGAATTACAGATGTAAACCATCTTTCCTGGTTTAATTGATTTTTTTTACAGTTATAAAAATGTGATCTTCTAACTTGAAAAGCACCTGAGCTTAGAAACCAGATTTCCAATCTGACCAGAATTTTGTTTCTGTTTTTCTAGAGTTACTAACAGTGGACCCCAGAAATCCGAAATCCCATTACTAGAAGAGGTTGTAACTGTTGATGTCACCGATTGCTCCTGGAAATTCCCTTAACTAACACTGTAATAGCTGGTCGCCAGAAGAATCTATCCTAGAGATATGGACTTTCAAGTTCAGGGACCGCACGCAGTAGTCAGCTTAAGGAAACATACATGCAATCAGCTTTCAAGGTAGATCAAGGATGGATGAGATCAGAGAGAAATTCTAGAGTTTGCACATTACTAAGCTGTTCATAAAATGCTTCCCAGTGTTTACAGGGCCTCATTCTGGCCTCCTGCCTGTTTCCTTGTCCATGTGATTTACATCAAATGAATACAAGAAGATGGCGTACAGTGTAAACGCCAGTCAGAGTTTGTTATGAAGCACTCTCAAATGTGACAGTGGGCAATGATGAAAGGGGCCACTATGGAGGAAAATATCCTCATGGTATGAGAATGGACAAGGACCAGAGAGATCATTATAGCAACCTATCTGCTTAGATAGGCTTTAAGCTCTTTTCTAAAGTTTCTGGAACAGACAGCTTTCTTGCAGCGCAGTTTCTGTGTAGGCAATTGACAGCCTCATTTAGATTAATGCTTTTTTAATTAAAAATCATTTTAATAAGCTTTTCCTTAAAATCCTATCTCACCTTTCATTCTATTTTTTAATTGATTTTATTGAGCTCTACATTTTTCTCTGCTCCCCTCCTTTCCTCTCCCCTCCCTCTCAACCCTCTCCCATGGTCCTCATGCTCCCAGTTTACTCAGGAGATTTCTTAAAGAAAGGGACAGTAATAGATCTGTGTCCTTTACCAGAAGCCTCCTGCTAAATAGTTGTCCTATAACCAATCTTTCTGGCAGCTGAAAATTTCATGCATCCATCTAGGGCTATGACTCATCCTATTCTTTTGGTCATGTTATAGAACAGATTTAGAAGTAATGTGAAGAGAAACTTAAAAAATAAATCTCTAAAAATAGTCATATGGTTCTCAAAGAAGTCCTATTGGCTCCATCCCTCCATATGATATTTTAAATCTTGGGGTTGAGAAGATGGCTCAGTAGGGAAAGTGCTTGCCACTCAGGCTGGAGGACCTGAGTTCTGGTCTTGTTCTCACATAAAAGCTGTATGCAGTAGTGCATCTTTGTAACCTCAGTGTAGACTGAGGGGAGCCAAGTTGATCCCCAGAGCTTCTTGTATAGCCACACAGCCCAAACAGCAAGTTCCAGGTTCATGAGAGACCCTGACTCACAAAATAAATACAAAAATAAAGTGGAAAATGATAACGGAAGGCAGCCACTATTGCCCTCTAGCTTCCATGTACATATGCAAGGACATGTACACCTGACACACACACACCTGACACGCAGAAACTTTTTGAAGAAAAATCTTTTCATCTTAAGTAGGGACAATTGCAGTGCTTGTTCTTCTCACATGGCATTTTCAGATTCTAAGGAGGGGCAATTGTTATACTCTGTCATTTCTAAAAATTACAATGTTACCAGAAGTAGGGCTTGATGTAGTGGCATTTCATTTGTATTTTAATAAATAAAGCTTGTCTGAAGATCAGAGAGTAAAACAGCCATGCTGGTCAGCCTTACAGACCAGGCAGTGGTAACACACACCTTTAATCCCAGTAGCCACACTAGTTGCCCATAGAAGCCAAGTGGTGCATTCCTTTAATCCCAGTGGTACACACCTTTAATCCCAGAATTAGAGAGGATTATAAAAGGGAGGAGACAGTTCTCAGTCTCATTCTGAGGTTTCCTGGAGGCAGAATCACGATTTTTGGACTGGGGTCAAGGTAAGTTGCTGGCTGCTATGCTTTTCTTGTCTTCATGTTGAACCTCAATATTATCTGTCTCTGAGTTTTTATTAATCATGCTGAAGCTCATTATGAGGGAGGAAATCCATCCTCAATGACTTGTGAGCTTACTAATTCCTAATTATCTACCTAACATGAGATCTTAGACTTGTGCTTCTACAGTTTCTACTACAAAGTGTGTTTGAACTGTCTGTTTTAGCTAATTAGAATTTGTTAAGTTTAAACAGTATCTGGGTGGATTTTATAGTTATATAATTTATGCAAAATCCGGAATGTGGTAGACACTATAGAACAAATGACTCATTTTGTTCCACAAATAAATTGTAATGAAAAAAATTAAGAAGGAAGGAAAATCAATAAACTTAGAGAACCTTTAGATGCAAAACAACCAAGTAAATGTGCAAAGCTAATGTTAGGTACTGTTCTGTAGATGGCAGATCACATAGGGAGGGAACCTGTTCCCACCCTTCACTGCCTGTAAGAACAGGCTGTTCCAGATACCAAAACTGTAAATGGAGAAAGGCTACAGATAGGACAAGTGACTACTGTCACATTGTATACTAACTTGGTCATTTATTCTTTCAGTAGTTTTATTGGGACTTTTCAAAATCCTGTCTCAGCTAGAACTACAAGAAAACACTGTCTCCTTGGACCTATTTCTTCCTGACATGACACCTCCACTCCCTGCTCCCACACAGGACTTTCAAAGAACAGACTTGATTTGCTCTAGGGCAGTGTTTCTCAATTTGTGGGTCTTGACCTCTTTGGCAAACCTCCACCTCCAAAAATACTTATTTTGCAATTCATAACGTAATTACAGTAGCAAAATTACAGTTATGAAGTAGCAACAACAATAATTTTATGGTTGGGGTCACCAGAGCATGAGGAACTGTATTAAAGGGTTGCAGCAGTAGGAAGGTTGAGAATCACTGCCTTGGAGCTTCCTAAGTTAGTAGTACTTCTTCCATATATTGCCTAATACTGATGTTGAGAGGGTGCCACTATCTGTGAGGATGCGGAAGGTTCATATCTGATACCTTCCAAGTTCAAGATTCTCTTGAATATATATCCGTGTATGTCTTATAATTTGCATCTTTGCCTATAGAACACATAGATGTAAATATGTCAGGATTCTATTAATTTTGTACCTTTCAAGTAAAGTGTTAAAAGCAAGGAGAGCTTGGAGAACACCTTTGAACTTGTGATTGGTGTCAGAAACCTTCATCAGATTTGGCAATCTGGATGATTGTGCTCTTACCCTTAAGTTTGACTAATTCCAAGTAGGAAAAAAAGAAAGGAGAGAAAAGGGAAAGTAGAAGAACAATAAAAGGAAATACATCTTTGAAGGCAGATATAGAAATATTTAAAGATAAATTGGTGCCTTTGGTTTATAGCAAATTAACCTAGGGGAGTTAGGAAAAATGAATTGATATTTAAAATGCTCATTTGGATTCACACAAAACAAAGGGCTCAGACAATTATTGTGTTACTCCTGTACATATTTTAAATTTTCTGAAATGAAATAATATATAGAAAAAGTATGTTTTTCCACTTCATACCATATGGTAGGTAAAGTTCTAAGATGGTCCCTAGATTGATGGTACACACACACACACACACACACACCTTCTCTCAGATATTAAAACAAACTACAATCTATACAGTGTTGTGCCAGAGTTTTGCAGCTGGGATTAAATTCTTAAATCAGTTGATGTTAACTCACAACTATGGTAGTTTGAAGAAGACTTCCAACTTTTAAATGAGAAAGTAGACAGCTACCAACTTGATGCCAACCCTGTGAGCTTCTTTGTGGATAAATTCTATGCCTTTTACCAGACTTCTGAGACTGACAGTAATTGAGTTGGTAATGGTGATCTGTCTTCAGCTGTCAAATTTGTGGAAATCTGTTGTTTTTAGAGGACAACGTATACAATAAATAAAATAACCAATTCTAGTTGTGAAAAACAAAGCTTCTCCAATTTTTAAATTCAATTTAGAAAATTATACTCATGACTGTGGTTCCAGGAAGGATTTCTCAAAATACAAAACTCCTACAAAGCAACATGGAAAAGGCAAACAAATTCACAAAAAAATACAAATTTGTAATTCAAAGAGGAAGAAGATGTCCAATGTGAGTATTCACTACAGGAAAAAATGGAATGAAATATTAACTGTACCCCATCACAAGGCAAAAACTAAGAGTTCAGACACTATGGAGTTGGATATAGGAGTAAAACGGTTCTTTCCCTACTGATGAGAGTGGAAACTTTTCCAAGCACTTTGGAAAACAATATGTAATACCAAGTAAAATTGAAATGATGAGTATCCCATCCTCTAGTGATTCTACAAATAGAAATGTTTTCTAGGAAAAAGTAATCATACACATCAAGCCAGGAAAAGATACATATGGAGAATGATCCTTGGTGGCTGTGCTTTTGGTTTCGAAGGAGTATGTTAAGTACACAGCAAGCAGGAATAAAAGAATAAAACAGTAAGCAGCAGAAAGACAGAAAAGCATCAGACCAGACCTTCACACCATCTGGCAGAAACCAACTGAAGCCCTGAAAATCAAAATGCCCTCTCACCTATAAGAGGATCACAGAAAGAAGGTTTTCTCCTGGTCAATACTTCTGCTTAGCCATTTACACAATAGACATCTTTCCAGCATGGATTAAACAGTAGCATTTGCTTTGGAAGGTGACTGAGCATGATTTTCCTCTAAGCTCTGACGACTTACTCTCCGTCTGTACTCAAGGACATAGTATCGTCCCTCTTGAGCTCTTCCGTATTCTTTCCATTTCTTACAGGGCCGCTCTGTCTTTGGACAAGGAATTTTAGAAGACATTTTAAGATAAACATGCTTAAAACTAAAGCAAGGGCTAACCCTGCCTCCAGAGTCAGTGTCTCAGTGAACCTAAACATCATGGGACAATTTGCTAATACAATGAATGCCGCACTACACATTATCATCCCCATAGCATTTATTATGCTGAAACCAACAACCTGAGTGTCTGTTGACATAGGAAAGAAAGTATTGAACTGTAAGGTTTTTTGGTGTTTTGGTTACTCTTTGAGGGCCTATGACCCAGCTCCCAAATAAATATTTAGAGATTTATGCTTACTTATGAATGTCTGGCCTTAGCTTGGCTTATTTCTAGCCAGCGTTTCTATTTAAATTATCTCTTTTCTCTTTAACTACATTTTGTCTTGGGTTTATTTTTACCTTTCTTTATTCTCTATATCTTTCTTTATTATTCCATGCTGGCTATGTGGATGGCCACTGGTGTCCCTTTCTCCCTTTCTCTTTCCTTCCTCTCTACTCTAGAGTTCTCTCCCTATTTATTCTCTCTGCATGCCAGCCCCACCTGTTTTCCTCTTCTGCCTTGCTATTGGTCATTCAGCTCTTTATTAGACCAATAAGGTGTTTTAGGCAGGTGAAGTAACACAGATTTACAGAGCTGAACAAATGCAACACATCTTTGCATCATTAAAACAAATATTCCACAGCATAAACAAATGTAACACATCTTAAACAGATAATTCACAACATTGAAGTTTTCTTTTGCATCTGTTCTCAGTATGTTTTTTTTTAATCTTGATGGTCAAAGCATCCACAAATCTATCAGTGAAGCACTCCAACTGGAAATGAGTGGCTAATTTCTCCAGTTCTAAGGGTTCCCTGTGATTCACTCAATTCTTGTCATCTACAGGATAAAGAAAAAGATGTTGTTACTGTGGCTTCTGTTGATGAGCTGCTGAGCCCACAGGATCAACAGTGTCAAATATACCTAGAAATGGACTTCCACCAAGGATGAAATAAATGACTTGCTAATGTAAGCTGAAAATTGCTGAACCAAGAGAGAATGTGGATAATCCAAGTGATGGGAGTGACTGCTTTGAAGCTACTGAGAAGGGAATTCTCTTTTTAAGTTTTTCATTATTTTATTTTATGTGTATAAGTGTCTTGTATGTATGTGTGTTTGTGCACCACATGCATGCCTAATGCCTGAGGAGGCCAGAAGAGTGAATAAGATCCCTTGGAACTGGACATACTGGTAGTTGTGAACCACCATGTACATTCTGGGTATTCAATCTAGGGTCCTCTACAAGAGAAACAAGTGTTTTTAACTGCTGAGCTATCTATCCAACTTTGAGAATCCTCTTAATATTGTTGCTTTTTCTGTGGATGTGTCTGAGTGAGTGTGTATGTGTGTGTGCGCACACGCACCTGTGACACACACACATGTATAATGGTTCTCCTATGCTTGTCAGAGGACAACTTATTCTCCTCTTCCACCATGTGTCCCAGGAAGTCTAATGCAGGTCTTCAGGGTTGGAGGTCTTAAGGTTGAAAGCTAGCACTTTTACCCATTGATCCATCTCTCTAGACTTGAAATCCACTTTTGAAAGGAACCTCCTGGTCCACATGAGAATTAATTTCACTTAGTGAAACTGAGACAAGCACAACTCAACATACTGACACCTCCAAACATTAAGAGTCATTTTTTTGTGTGGTTTAAAATACACCTAGCTTTGAAAATCACCTCCAAATTCTATCATCTTCTTTTTTGTTTTATACACATTTCTGTCTCAGATGGGAATACACTGAGTAAGATACCAAGCTAGCTTTAAAAATATGAGACACCCTCAAAAAGTCCCTTCATGTACAGATTTAGCGAAATGTTTAGAGAATGGATTTTTTTTTTGTCCTTTTTGTGTTCTTAAAAGCAGTACTTCTCGCCAGGTGGTGGTGGCGCATGCCTTAAATTCCAGCACTCAGGAGGCAGAGGCAGGCAGACCTCTGTGAGTTCAAGGCCAGCCTGGTCTACAAGAGCTAGTTCCAGGACAGGCTCCAAAGTCACAGAGAAATCCTGTCTTGAGAAACCAAAAAGTAAATAAATAAAAAGCAGCATTTCTCAAGCTTTTTAAATATTAATTCCACATCCCAGGCATATTTTATGTGTTGTGGTGGTTAATTTTGATTGCCAACTTGATTGGATTTAGAATCGCCTAAGAGACAACTTTCTGAGTCTGTCTATAAGTGTTTCTGGAAAGATTTAAATGAAGCAAGAAAACCAGTACTGTACATGAGTGTCACCAATCCATGGGCTGAGGTTCTAGGCTGATTAAGAAGGAGAAGGAGCAGAAAGCCAGGACTAATTTCTCTCTGCTTTCTGTTTGTAGACACATGTGTCCAGATACCTCATGCCCTTGCCACCATGACTGCCCCTCCAGAATGAAGCCTACCCTCAAGCAGTGACTGGCATAAACCACTTCATTAAGTTGCTGTTCTCAGGTGTTTTGCAGCAGGGATTTATCAGGGAGAACACTTTGAAAGTGAGCAGACATTGTATTATTTATAATTATGTTTCTTGGATATTACCTGACATCTTCTATTATAAGAATTGACTACAACGAGCTAAGATACATTCTTCCATATTTGTTGATAAATATTTGCAACGGAGAGATATTTAAAATTCTAATAATATATTGTCCAAAATATTCCAATTGCCAAGTTATGTTTGAGATGCTGCAAGTGTATGTGAGTCAGAGTTTAATTAATAATTTTATGAATAATCATCATATAATTACCTGGATTTATCAGTACTTTAAATTTAATGAATTTTTTGTGACAGAAGTTTTGTAAGAATATTGAAGTGCATAATTTTTTCTTCTTTGCGCAACTTAATTATTTGACACGTGTTTCTGTGGTAGTTTGAATGAGAATGGCCTCCATGAAAAAAGATTTCACACAATATATTCTGATCATGGTTCCCTCCTCCCAGAGCCTCCCCATCTCTTCATGAACCCAGCTCCACACCCTTTGTTTCTCTTTCTTTTAAGAAAACAAACAAAAGAAAACAAACCAGAATAAATAAAAGGAAAAATACAAGAAACACACACAGGAATCATAAAAACACAGAATCAGAAAGCATAATATACAAGCAAAGCACTAGTAAAACAAAACAAAAATGCCCAGACAGAGCAATATGAGACAAAAAGTTTACAAAAATATGTCTGAATTCACTTTGTCTTGGCCATCTACTTATGGGCAAACTCACTCAAGTGTGGTTAACATATCCAGTGATACTCCAATGGAGAAAACTAATCTTTCCTTTATAAGCAGATGTCAATTGCAGATAACTTTTTGGTTAGGGATGGGAACCTGTGTCCACTTCTCCCTCTCAGCAATGGGACCATGTCTGGCATGAACATATACAGGTCCTGTGCATGTTTCAGTCTCTGCGTTCATATGTGCATCAATCCTGTTGTGTCTAAAAGACACTGTTTCATCCTTTTGGAGCCGTCCTTCTCTTCTGATTCTTACAATCTTCCCACCTCCTTTTCCATGAGCTCTGAAGGGAGGGGTTGAATGATGACATCCCATGTAGTCTGAGTGCTCCATAATCTTTTCCTCACTGCACATTGTCCAGTTGTGGGTCTTGTGTTAGCTCTCATCTACTGCATGATGATGAATGAATGGGGCACTGCTCAATGGGTATAGCCTCATAGGTCTAAATGCTTGGTCCTTGGCTCATGGAACTATTTGAGAAGGACTAGGAAGTGTGACCTTGTTGAGGAAGTATGTCACTGACAGTGGGCCTTGAAGTTTCAAAAGCGTACACCATGTTCAGTTCTCTGTTTCTTACATGTGGTAATGATGTAAGTTCTTAGTGATCCAGTGCCACACCTCCCTATGTGCTGCTAAGGTATCTGTCATGATGGGCATAGACTCTAATCCTCTGGAACTATAATCCCTGATAAACTCTCCGAAAGGTGCCTTGGATGTGGTGTCTCTTCTCAGTAACAGAAAAGCAACTAAGACTATTTCCCTGAGAAGGTGGGTAGGCACTTGGGAAGTATGTGGGATATGGCAAGTCCCTTACCCTGCACCTGGCTCTGCGTGTAGAGCCTACCTTAAGTACCTGTCTGTATCTCCAAACACAGATGCATTTCCAGTTGCTGCTGTTTCTGCCCCGAGTCAGTCCTAGGGAGGGGTGGGAGGGGTAGGAAGGTGATGGAAGACAATAATTGGCCTATCAAATGTCAGGCAGAAGTAAATGCTGAAATTCTAGGGTAGGGGCATCTACAACTGGGAAGGACTCAAGATGAACAATTAGGAGCTATCATATAAGATTAAAGGAAGAGCTAAATTCAATGTTTATTTGAGTTCTAGAATCTCCACCCTCTGGGATTTCAGAGAAGGACCTGAACTCTCCTCTGGGAGGCTTGTATAGTGTTTTGAAAAAAAATGGCCCCCAAAAGGAGTGGTACTATTAGGAGGTGTAACCTAGTCAGAGGAAGTGTGCCACTATGGAGGCAGGCTTTGAGGTCCCTTTTGTTCTTTTGTTCAAACTTCCCTGCAGTGTGACTATCCTGTTGTCTGCAAGATATAACAATCTCTGCTCTAGCACCACCCACCATGATGCTAATGGGCTGAACCTTTGCAACTGTAAGTGAGCCATCCTAGTTAATTATTTCTTTTGTAAGAGTAATCCACTTTTGAAACAGGGTTTCACTGTGTGGCCCTGGCTATCCTGGAATTGCTCTGTAGACTAGGCTGGCCTCAAACTCATAGAGATCTGCCTATCTCTGCCTCCTGAGTGCTGGGATTAAAGGTGTGCAGCACCACCACCACCACCTGGCTGGGATTTTTGCTTGGTTTGCCATAGGAAGATCTACTTGGTTTTTTTCTCTGTGAGACTTGGGAGGAGCCTTTATACCTCCTGGGTGGGCAACGTTCTAGGACCACACAGTATATTCTAGAAAGATGCAGATAAGGCACAAGTTGTTTACTTCCTAGTGCTCAGGCAATTGGGAAGCTGAAGCTGAATAGAGGCCAGGCTTAGGGGCCAGTTCTGTTTGGGAAACATGTCATAACAATCCACATGAGCATCCTAGACCTTTATAGCCAGGAAACCTATAAGGGTTAGGTAGTTAGGGCAAAAGATCCCCAAAGAGTACATGGAGGGCTTATGGAGGCATGTCACCCAGGCTTAATAATAATACCTGGCTTAACAATATTTACAGTAACAACAATTTGTATATATATTTATATGGTGGCCACAATCATGAGGAAGTGGGGTCTGTGACAAGATTTGTCATCTTCTGACTGTGACTCTTTCTCTAGGTCTGAGTTGCTAGTCCCTCTGTTACAGCCCTGTCTGCAAGTCATACTGGGGCATTTGTGAGAGCTCCTAGGAGCTCAAAGGAGAAGCCAGAAGGAAGGAGAAGCTCAGACAGCAATGTTATCACTCTGTCTGTAGGCAAGAGAACTTGCTCATTAAGTCAAATCGAATAAGGGTTTCTACAAAAACAAGACAAGATGACATTCTACAGGGAGCCTTCACACACTGTCTGCTAGCTGTCTGCTGCCGGGTCTGGTGGGAAATAATCTGCACCATACAAGCACACATGATCATGGTATTAATGAGGCCTCAAGAGCTCAGAAGTGATGCCAGGAGCTGGAACAGGCCTCTGGGTGGAGGAAGTTCTGAGAAGAGTCAGGAGAAGCAGCCAAGCCAAGCACTATCAGTGATGAAATATAATGCAAATAGATAAGCAGTGAGGGATGACCAGCCTGCTTATGGACTCAGAAGTAGCTGTGGGTCAAAAATGGTTGACATGAGAGATTGGAAGCTTTCCTATCAGAGGGACAAGAGGAAAAGTTGAGAAGATTAGATATAATGCACAGTTTCACTAAATCCCCAATCCGAAACACTGATCTAGGCAGTGTTTGAAACTCAACCAGGGCCAATCTGAAGGGCGTGGTCGATTGGTAGTTAAAAATTAACCAGACTAGCTTAATATAAAAGATTTAGCTTTAATAAACAGAAGAGAGGAAAACTTACAAAACCAGGGTTCCAGCGATCTGGGAACGCAGCCGCCAAAGAGAGAGGAAGTGACAAGCGCACGTGGATCTTTTATTTGTTTTGTGTGGCCCCAGGGGGACACACCCTAAGCAGAATGTGATTGGCTGAAGTTCCCCATCATCTCCCCCTTTGTCTAAACAAGATTGAACTAAACCCAACACAACTATATACAATAGGAACAGATAGCAAATATAAAATTACAAACAACAAACAATATTAAGCAAGAAACATATAACAAAAGCTTTACTAAGGAGTTTAAATAATGTAGAGGGTAACTACAAATATCTAATCTTTAACTCCATCAAAGATCTGAGAAGGGAAGTAATTTTACTTAAGCAGCCAGGAAGTACAAACGAGAAACTTCCGAATTGTGCAACAAATGACTGAGACAACTGGCTACCGGGGCAATCACCCAAAATCTCATTTGCAATGTTGAGGCAACCAACTTTGGCTAAGGCCTAACTGACATGCCATTTTCAAAGGCAAGGAACTTTATCTTACCCTGTCTTGGCAGGATAAGACAATCCTGTTTTTATTTATTTACAGATACTCTGTAACTCTGTCAGTGGTCGAGGTATGGGCTTTTCTTTGCCCAAAGGCCACTGCTGCCAAGACAAAGACAATCTCCAAGTGGAGTGTCTTTGGTGCCCGACGTTCTCTCGGGAGTAGAACGGTGTTGCCAGGAGTGATTGTGTCTCGTTAGAACAGAACTCTAGGTTAGAGTAAAGGCCATTTTCACAGCTCTTTGAAGAGGTTGAAGATTATACTATCTGTACTAAATATAATCTCTATGTATCTAAAGAACCTGATTAGCCTAAATATAAATATGACAAACATATATGACTATTGATTTATAATTCTCGATAACTATCTAACTTAAAGACTAAGAGAATAAACAACTGTGCAATAAATGAGGACAATGACCATCAAATATAAACAATGTATATCATTACATAAATAATATACAAGTATCTTAATCAGAGGTAGAATGAGTATTTGATATAATCATAACTGATCTGGCCAGATTAATCCAGATTGCTCAGTGAATGATCCAATCATCACTTGATTCTATTTGAAGGCTGATTCAGTCAAGAGTTGATTTATTCTATTCTCTGCTTGATACAAATAGGGACTCAATTTAGGACTTGATCCAATCAGTATTTGAACCATTCAATGCTAGATTCAAATGGTGGCTAATAAAATCAGGGGATTGAGTGTCTCAGCAGCTAACCTAATGAGCTACCTATCTTTGCTTGTTAGTTTTTGGACAACTTGACACAAGCTAGATTTATCAGGAAAGCAAGAACTGTGATTGAGGAAATGCTTTCATCAGATTGCTAATATTAATGAAAGATGTGGAAGGGCTCAACCCACTGTGGGCAATGCCACCCCTGGGCAGGGGATAGTAGTGGATACAAAAGAAGGCTGAGTAAGCCATGGAGAGCAAGCCTGTAAGTATCATTTTGCTTTGGTCTCTTCTTTACCTCTGGGCCCTGTTTGGGTTCCTGCCTTGGATTTTGATCAAAACTGATGGGGAAACTCTATCAACCAATCACATCTAGTTAATGCGTGGCTACCTGGGGCCCAGGTAGAAAAACTGGGAGGATCCAAGTGAGCTCTCTTACTGTGTGGATCCCGCTAGATGAATAGGAAGTTGAACCTCCCATTCTTGTAGCGTGAGTTTCCCCTTATAACCATTAAATTATAATTGTTATTCTTGAGTTGGCCTGGTTATTTATCATACCTACCTAATTTGCAACTCCTGGCACCCTGATTCATGGGGCCACTAGAGTCTCTGGGAGCTCTGACCAGCCGAGGCCATGCAGCACTACCAGCTCAGCACTCACCTCTGAGCACCATAGCCATCCCCATGCTCCCCCACCCCAGATCCCCTCTGCTCCCCTTGCAATCTTACCAGACATTAATCTTAAAACTTAACCATCATTTTACTTTCATCGGATCCCAAAGAAATAACGTCACCCCCATGACAGTTGGAAGTAATTCTAGACAACAACATCCCCTCTCCCAACAAAGTTTGTTCTCAAGGTTAGGAATATCATTTAGGAGTTGATTATAATTGGTATACAGTTGAGGATTGGGGGAAATTTTATAAGCTTTTGTAAATAAAAAAGGGGAAATTGAATGATGGGATAATAGATTGGTTTGTGAGTTAATATTTATGAACAATTATATTGGTATAAATTCTTGTATATTGATACAAAGTTAAATTTATTAAATATTGTATGCATGTATGCTTCTACCTCTGTTTAAAATATTGTTTATGTATTGATATATATATTTACCATATTGCAGTGTACATTACTACCTCTGATCAAGATACTTATACATTGTTTACATTTGAAGGTCATTGTCCTCATTTATTGCACAGTTGTTTATTGTCTTAGTCTTTAAGTTAGATAGGTATTAAGAATTATAGATCAATAGCCATCTATGTTTGTCATATTTATAATTAGACTAATCAGGTTCTTTATATACATAGAGATTATATTCAATATAGATAGATAATCTTCAACCTCTTCAAAGAGCTGTAGAAAATGACATTTAATTTAACTTAAAGTTCCATGGCAGTGAGACACAATCACTCCTGGCAACAACGATCTATTCCCAAGAGAATGTTGAGCACCAAAGACATTCACCTGGGTCTTTTCTTCTTGGCAGAATTGGCCTTTGGGTAAAGAGATGCCCATACCTCAACCTGTATCTGTAAATGGATAAAACAGGACTGTCATTGTCCTGCACTTTTCTGTGAAATCTCACTCTCCTGGTACAGGGCGCACTTCCCATACCAGACCACGAGACTGGATCAATATCCTAGGAGTTGAACAGACACACACAGAGAGACCAGATCATTTGCCCAAAGGGTAAATGTCAATCTTTATTCAGCACACGTAGGCTTATATACTTGGAGGCAAGAGGACGAGAGCCCCCTCCCACCTGGGAGTGAGAAGAGGGGTGTTGGCCGCATGGTGCCAGCAGCCGGAGCCTCCTTGCAGGGGGTATCGAGCTGGGAACCCTGACAGACAGATGGGAGGAGATTTAGGGCGCCTGTGAGGACCTTCTTAGCAGGTGAAATTATTATAGCAATGACAGAAACAAGGCTTTGAACTAATTCCCTCTGGCTGGCAGAATGAGCAGGGGAAGCCAAGCTGGTTATCGTCAACAATTCTTGCATCCTGTGCTTCGGCCTCAAGGAACAGGGAAGACAGGGCCCTACAGTCATATCCTGCCAAGACAGGGTAAGATAGTTTTGAAAAGTTTCTTGCCTTTGAAAATGGTATGTCAGTTATGTTAGGCCTTAGTCAAAGTTGGTTGCTTCAACATTGCAAATGAGACTTTGGGTGATTGCCCAGGTATCCAGTTGTCTCTGTCATTTGTTGCACAATTCGGAAGTTTCTCGTTTGTACTTCCTGGCTGCTTAAGTAAAATTACTTCCCTTCTCAGATCTTTGATGGAGTTAAAGATTAGATAATTGTAGTTACCTTCCTCATGATTTAGCCAAGCTTAATTTCAATGCAATAGTTAAACTCCTTAAACTAAAATGTTTAGTAAACCTTTTGTTATGCATTCCTTGCTTAATATTGTTTATTGTTTGTAACTTTATATTTGCTATCTGTTCCTATTGTATATAGTTGTATTGGGTTTGGATCGATCTTGTTTAGACGAAAGGGGAGCTCATTGTATCACCCAGTGGATCTTTTGTTCTATCAGCTTTACTTGTAAATATTCCTTGTAGTGAGTCACTGGTCTTGTTCAAGACCTCCGGTTTCTGGTCCACTATCATCACTGGATCCTCATTGGAACTCCTCTGGGATATCCTGTAGCCGTCCCTAGTCTTGGAGGTCTTATGAATTTTGTTCCAATCCCTTCAGTAGCTCTAGCAGGTCCTAGATGGAGTAGATGCTAGGCTGGGTCAACCCCAGGCCCAGATGGGTGGTAGCTGAGCTGGTCCTTCTGGGCCACTGGGGTCACCTGCCTCAGGTGAGGGGGAGGAATCAGCTCCCCTATGCTCATATCCTCAGGCTTAGTTCACCCTCACTTGTGGTGAGGGGTAGGGCCGTCTCTCCTGAGTGCAGAAGCCAGTTCTCTTGTGAGGATCAGGGCTAGCTCTCTTGCTGCCATATCCAGTGAGAGGCATGGCCAGCTTTCCCAGGGCCAGAGACGAGTGGATTTGGCTCAGCATGTCCTTCTGATTTCATCTCACATGGTTTCTAAGGCCCTCTGAGGTGACACAGGCAGCAGACATCAACACAGACCCCAGCTGCAGCTGGACCATGGACCCCAGACATGTTCTTAGGCAGCAGCTTGGGCCTGATTGACATTATGACTCCAGGTGAAAGCACTGTCCACTTGGGTCAGGACAGTTCTGACAGTAGTATGGCCCCCAGATACCACCAAGGCCTCAGGTTGCAGCCCCAACTTTGGGCTTCTATGTGATCTTTGGTGGCAATATGGGGACTCGGACTTCAACACAGACTCGAGCAGAAGCAGAACTGTGGACCTAGACATTGTCCTCAGCAGCAGTTGGACCTGGATGTCTCCATTGTCCTAGGTGGCAGTGAAGACCATTCAGATGGGTACAGGCCCCAGCAACAGTGTGTGGCCCTCAGACATCAACATGGCCCCAGACCTTAGCCATCTGTAAGGCCTTTGATGGTAACAGGAGCCTCAGACATCAGCATAACCCCTTGGTGCAATAAGGCCATGGACCCAGACACCGCCCTCAGTTACAGCTCTGGCCCAGACATCACCATGGCATTGGGTAGTCATGCAGGCCACTCAGATCTGCATACATCATGGCCTCGAACACCAACCTGGACTCAGGTGGCTGACTTGACCCTGGGTGTCCTCATGGCCTTTGGTGGCAACAGGAGCCACATACATCAATCCAGACCCTGTCCACTACAGGGCCACAGACCCAGGCATGGCTCTGGGCAGCAGCTTCGGCTCAGATGACACCATGGTCCCAGGAGGCAGTATGGGCTCTCAAGATCTGTATGGCTCCTGATGCAGCATGGGCCTCAGACTTCAACAATGCCACATATTGTGGCCCATATCCCAGGTCTCTGTTTAGGCCATAGTGGCAACCTGGTCCACAGACTGCAACACAGGCCACAGCGGTAGCTGGGTCACAGACCCAGACATACTTAGGTAGCAGCTCAGCAGCTAGACCTGTTGACATCCTAGCTCCAGGTGGTAGCCCCAGCCATTCAGATCAGGATGGCTCAGCAGCAACATGCCGCCAACAGACACAAACAAGGTCCTTGGGTATGGCCCAGACCCCAAGCTTCATGTGGCCTTTGGTGGCAACATGGACCACAGACTTCAGCACAGACCTGGGCTGCAGTAGGACCACAGACCCAGACATGGTCCTTGGTGTCAGCTTGGGTCTGGATGTCATCATGGCCGCAGGTGGTGGTAAAGACCACCCAGCTCAGCAGGGTCTAAGCCGCAGAGTGGCTTCTGTACTCCAACACGGCCTCAAGTGGAGGTCCAGACCACTGGAATCAGCATGGTCCTTGGTGGCAACAGGAGTCACAGACATCAACACAGACCCTGGCTGCTGTAGGACCAGAGACCCAGACATGGCACTTGGCAGCAGCCCAACCCAGACATCACCATGGTCCTGGGTGGCAAGCAAACCTCCTCCATCAGTCTACTCCTCACTGTCTTCATTTCTTCCATTCTGTCTCTTTCCACAGCACACGAACCATTCGTTCTGCTTCTCTTTTCCTCCCATTTTACCACCACATATTTGCTCATCATAATGGGGCCCACCTGCCTGGCACTGCACAGCCTCGCTTGGTTTGAGCAGAACTGCATCAGGGTGGGCGTAGATTTCCTTGAGGACCGTGGCTAGCTAGCCTCCATCTCAGCAGAACTGTCGCAAATCTTGAATTAATTCAACAATAGCTAACTCAACCTGAAGGCTGACCCACCATATTTAGATTCTTATCTTATAGGATCTAATATAATGGTGGTTTACCTAAGCAGCAACTTCAACTTTATGGGTGATCCAATTAATAAGCAATAAATTTAGTGGACAGAACACGGGAGATTATTTTGTATCATATCCATAGAATTTGAGGGATTTTCAATCTTTATACATAAATTAAAATGTGGAATGAGAGTTTGATACTGTTGATCAATGAAAATTTTACATATATTTCTATCAGGAGGGAGCAATGTTTATAGTTCAGCATTTTATTTTAGTGGAATTTTAAGATTTCAATAGACAAATACATATTACAGAAATTCAATTAAGCTAATTAACATGTCCATCACCTCAATAACCTGTCATTAACTTTAAATATGTTTAAGTTAATTTTAAATATTTCCATTTTCAGCCGGGCGGTGGTGGCGCACGCCTTTAATCCCAGCACTCGGGAGGCAGAGGCGGGCGGATCTTTGTGAGTTCGAGGCCAGCCTGGTCTACAAGAGCTAGTTCCAGGACAGGTACCAAAGCTACAGAGAAACCCTGTCTCGAAAAAAAAATTTCCATTTTCTCCCACTATTTCAACTTATTTAAACATTGTATAAAAATGAAAATGGAAGTTTTTATGTACCTAAATTCATACAATATTGGTTATTATAGAAAAAATTAGGGAGCATTCACTGTTCATCATTAAAATCCAAAGCACTTATCAACAACTCCATGAAGTACACCACACAAATGTTGAAATTAATATTTCATGCATTAATGTTTTGTAATTACTGGCAAATGTGAGATTATTTTAAACATCATATTTATTCCCTACCCTTTGATTTTAATATTTCAGTATTCCTTTAGTGTCATTATTTGACTGTCTTTGCATTAAATATTTTATTGCTCTACTTTTCTCAATATAAACTTGTTATAATCTGTGATTATAATCATGATTATATCATGACTAGTAATGATTAAATCATGACTACTTTGTGTACTCTAAAACAAATACCAATTTTATCACTTTCCCCAAATGCTAATGCTATCTTAGAACATCTTAACCGTAGTTTTATTTTTCTAGATTTCCGTATTATCATTGTCATGGTTTTTCTGTTTTGGTTTGTTTGGTTTCTTTTTTCCTTCTTTGTTTGAGATAAGATCCCTAAGGAGGTCTGGCTGTCGGGAAACTCTTGTGTAGATTAGGCTGGCCTAGAACACACAGATATCCACTTTCCTCTGCTTCCCAAGCACTAGGATTAAAGGAGTGCACCACCATGCTCAGCTCCTTGTTATGAATTTTAATTCTTTGTATATTTTTATCTCCATGCATCATTCCATCTTCCTAGTATTATCTCACTTATAATTTTAATCTACGTATTTTATTTTCTGTTCCTCTTCATTCCTTTCTTCCAGTTTTCATCTGGAATTATTTGCCTTTGAATTAAGAAATCACTATTTTCCTAGTTTTAACTTGATTTTTTTTCTTTTTCTTTTTTAAATTTTTTTCTTTTTCATGAGTGGTAAATCAATTAAACTTTCTGGGTATTGAAGGAGCAATAAACATAAAATCAATCAACTAATTAATTAATTAAGAATCAATTGGCATTGAAAGAATAAAATCATAAATAAAACTTCATCAACTAAAAAGCTTCTATGAAGCAAAAGACATGGTCAACAAGACAAAAATGACAGCCTACATAATGGGAAAAGATCTTCACTAACCTCACATCAGACAGAGGTCTGATCTCGAAAATATACAAAGAACTCAAGAAAGTGAACATCAGAAGAACAAATAATCCAACAAAAAATGGAGTACAGAGCTAAACAGAGAACTCTCAACAAAAGAATCTAAAATGGCTAAAAGACACTTAAGGAAATGTTCAACATCCTTAGTCATCAGAGAAATGCAAATCAAAACAACTCTGAGATTTCATCTTACACCTATAAGAATGGCCAAGATCAAAAGCACTGATGACAACTTATGCTGGAGAGGTTGTGGGGTAAAGGGAACACTTCTGCATTGCTGGTGGGAATGCAAGCTGGTAGAGCCCCTTTGGATGTAAGCGTGGTGATTTCTCAGAAAATTAGGAAACAACCTTCCTCAAGACCCAGTAATACCACTTTTGGGTATATATCCAAAGGATGCTCAATCGTGTCACAAGGACATGTGCTCAACTATGTTCATAGCAGCTTTGTTTGTCATAGCCTAAACAACCTAAATGCCCCTTGACTGAAGAATGGATAAGGAAAATGTGGTACATTTACACAGTGGAGTACTACACAGCAGAAAAGAATAATGACAGCTTGAATTTTGCAGGAAAATGGATGGAGCTAGAAAACATTATTTTGAGTGAGGTAACCCAGACACAGAAAGACAATTATCACACGTACTCACTCATAGGTCGTTTTTAAACATAAAGCAAAGAAAACCAGCCTACAAATCACAATCCCAGAGAACTTAGACAACAATGAGAACACTAAGAGAGACTCACATAGATCTAATCTACATGAGAAGTAGAAAGTAGAAAAAGACAAGATCTTCTGAGTAAATTGGGAGCATGGGGACCTTGGGGGAGGGTTAAAGGGGGGAAGGGAAAGGCAGGGAGGGGAGCGGAGAAAAAGTAAAGCTCAATAAATATCAATAAAAATAAAAAATAAATACACAAAGTCTTATTATTACTTATAAAAATAAAACTTCATCGACTGATTCATTCTAATTGTACAGAAACTCACTCAGATGTGAAGGGGGATTGGACAAATGTTTTCATGTCTTCCTTATGCAAACTGTGTGATGTTTTTATATTTCGGTTAAATAAAATGACTTTATTTTATTAAAGGAAAGGAAAAAAAGAACTCATGCTTTAATTTTTTTCCAACTCTGACCCTTACACACACTAGGCAAGAACTATACCATAAGCGGTATCATCAGTCCCAGAATTTGCTTTCTTATTTCAAAGCTGCTAACACAATTTCATGTTTTCTTAAGTCTAGGTATATGGGTTCAATATTCCTTCTGCCTATAACATTTTAGTCTGACAGATTTGTCATTTTTATTTTATTTTGGAGACTGAGTCTTGCTGTGTGGCTCAGACTAACCTTGAACTTGTTATCCCCCTTCTTTGGCCTCTCTAGTTCTAGGGTTTCAGGAGTATCCTACAACATCAGGCTTGATGAGAGATTTCTCTCCTGGAATACTTAATGAGAAATATTTTGAGAGAACATGTAATACAAGAAAATGGAAGCTGGCATATCAACATATATAAACCAAGGCAAAAGTATACTGTGGAGCACCTTTATTAAACTGCTGAAAGAAACCAGTCATTGAAGTCCATACATCTTAGCAAAGAGAATACTGAGGGAACAATAAGGAATTCACTGAATTTGAGATGTAAGGATTACTGCCATGAAACAGAAGACAAATAAACCTTGGGTCCTTGTCAGTTACCCATAAAAATAAAATATGGGTTTTTTTTTCTGCCACTATTGTTGTAATTTCTCAAGCTTTGTCAGAAAACATCACATTGGGCCATAGGAAAAGGCTGTTTACATGCTCAGAACTCCTTGGGTTGAAGATGACTGACCACACAATAACAAAGATAAGTGGGAATTCATACCAAAGAAAAACCTAAATAAACACTACTGAATTTTTTTTACTTAAAAAAGTCATTAATTTTAGAGGCTACACAGCTAAACAGTATATCATTCTCATCCCACCTCTGAAATGTGGGATGATAACAGTTGCTTAACTTATTGAGTTGAAACTTGAGATGACTCGGAGTAAAGGCACCTGCTCTCAAGCCTGATGACATGAGTTCTATCCCCATTATCCACATGGTGTGGTGAGCGACAATTGTTTATATTCTGTCAATTATGTTTTAAGTAAATGCTGATTGACCAGTAGCCAGACAGGAAGTATAGGTGGGACAATCAGACAGGAAGTAGAGGTGGGTCAATGAGAACAGGAGAATTCTGGGAAGGAGGAAGTCCATTTCTCCCCAGAAAATGAAAGATGTGACCTGCCCCACAGAAAAAGTTACCAAGCCATTTGGCTAACATAGATAAGAATAATGGGTTAATATAAGTTACAAGAGTTAATAAGAAGCCTGAGATAATGGGCCAATAAGTTTATGATTGATGTAGACCTCTGTGTGATTTCTTTGGGGGATAAATGGCTGTGGGACCTAGTAGGAGAACAGAAACCAGGAAGGACAGAAACCTCAGTCAACAATGGTGGACGAATAGAACTAACTCCTACAGGTTTTCTTCCAACCTCCACTTGTGCATGTCCATATACATAAACACACATAAAATAAAAACAAATGTATGTGGGTCTCAAACCTCTATCACAAAAAATATTTACATTATGTTATTTACAACAGTATCAAAATGGTGATTATGAAGTAGCAACAAAAATAATTTTATGGCTATGGTCATCACATGAGGAACTCTATTAAAGAGTCGCAGCACCAGGAAGGTTGAGAGCCACTGGCCTAGAAGGAGCAGATAACAAATGTTTTAGGCTTCACCATCCATATGTAAACTGTGACAACCTTCATATCTGCTGCTGCTCCCCTAAAGTAGCCCTAGACAATATGTAAACAACTGGGTAGTGTGGCATGGCTACAAGAAAACTTATTACAAAAATATACATTAGGATGAATTTGATCTATAAGCTGTATTTTACCAAACCCTGACTAAAGATACCAGAACATAACATATTGTATAAACTAAACTAGTACGGAGTTCTTCACTACATTAAGAAGTCCTCTCATGCCAGGCATGGTGACACATCTGTAACCCTAGCACTCAGGAGACAAAGGCAATGGATACCAAGTTTGAGAGTTCCAGACAAGTCTCAGCTACCTAATGAGACACTATCTCAAAAACAAACAAAAAACAGGAAAATCCTTTCATGCTGGCCATGGTGGTGTACATCTGTAATCTCAGCACTCCAGAGGCTGAAGCATAAAGACTGTAAATTCAGACCATCCTGGGCCAACATTCACAGAATGCCATTGTGACTGGAAAGATTCCTGATCAGGGATTTTGGTTAGTCTCCTAATACGAAATAAATCTGTGTCTAAATTGCCTCAAAATGACAAGAATTTGATGATCCACTAAGAGCTACAAGAAAGATTGATCCAAAATTGCCTTAATGGTCCATGCTGCCCTCCAAATAAAATTGCTTTTCTTTATATCTAACCTCAATATGTTGCTGCTATTCAGAGCAATTTCTTTTTGGCCTGTCTTCTTCGGGAAGAATAAACATTCAGTTCCTTCAATGTCATTCTCCTCAAAACAATTCACTCACAAAGCTGGCCTGGGATAATTCAAACTCCAATGGATACCAGCAGCATGTCCCCTTGCATAGCCCCTTAGAATCGCAAGCATTTTCCTAGAGACAGTAATGTCTCACCATGTCATTTGTAATCCATGGTGCCTCTCTTAGTCAGCATTATCCCAATCCCTTCCCCTCCCTGTCACACTCCACATAGATATAGTATTTTAAAAACCAGAGCTCTGGTGTACCCCAGTTTGTAGAATACTTGGCTAGCATGCACAAAGACCTAGGTTTGATCCCCAGCATTCAGGAAAACCCACCATGGTGGCACAAGTCTTTGAAAGGAAGAAGATCAGAAGTTCAAGGTCATTCTCAGATACAGAGAAATCTGAACACCAGCCCAGACAGTCATGAGAGTCTGTGACAAGAAAAAAAATAAAAATAGAAGGAGTGGCAAAAGATTAAATGGCTATGACAGTGGGTAAAAAGTGACTTCAAAATAATTTATCACAACTAACCATTTCTGTAAACTCCTATGGAGAGCAAAATGCACAAGGAAGTATAAGAGGTGACTTGGGAGAGGCATCTCATAGGTGTGTCAGGTGAGTCTCTTTAAGCCTGGCAGCAGTGGGTTTACTGTAGGGCTTTTCTGTGGTGCCCTATTACATGCCTACTTTACATGTGTCCTAGGAGTCCTAGCCATGTTTATGCAACCAGATGTTTCTATAAAGAAAGTTCACAAAAGGCACTAATCATATCAGACCTCGACCTCTTTCTTTCTTCTGGTTTTCTGGCTTTGTTGTTTTCTTAACACTTGGACCTCATTGTGTAGACCAAGATGACCAAAACCTCACAGAGATCCGCCTGCCTCTGCCTTCTGAGTGCTGGCATTAAGGTGTGCACCACCAGGTCTGGCAAACATTGTTGCTTGCCACTGTCACATTTGAGTTGCAGGGCTGGGAATGGAAACTAGAGCCTGACACCTGCACGGTAGCCACTCTACCTCCAGCTCTTCTTCATTCCATAGACTTCTGCAGAGTGAGGGGAGAGGGGTGGCAGACAGTTCTAAACATATGCTCTCGGAAATTTGTTTATTTCTTAATAAATACTTATATTCAAATCTAATTTATTTCCATTGATCCAGTGAGAACCCTAGTCTACATTCTAAACAAACAAACACATACACACAAACACACACACACACACACACACACACACACACACACACACAGAGAGAGAGAGAGAGAGAGAGAGAGAGAGAGAGAGATCTATGTCTACACCCTGATTACTGTCTCAGAAAAGAAAATGATCAAATGTGCCTATATGCAGTAGCTGGGAATAAATCAATTGAATTTATCACTTAGACTAGGGGAAAAAAAATCTGAGGGTGCACGGCATGACTGCTCAGTAATGTCTGAGATGAATCATTTCCAGCCAGGATGAATAAGCTATCGAGTTCATTTGCCATACCTCTGATGCACCCTCCCTATTCTCATAACAATACCATGTACCCTAATTTCACTCATCAGAAGACAGTAATTGGCTGAGAGCAGGAGGTTCCGATATTCAGATCAGATTGTGTCTTAAGGTGAATTTTTGGTACGTTTGCATTATGTCTCTTAACAACAAATGTCAGATTCTTCAGAGCCCACAACATACTGTAGCAACAGCCAAAGCTCAGAGCTCATCTGCAAGGCTGAAGGAAACCTGGGCATCTGGGTCTGAAGAGCCTGGAATAGTCTTTGATGTTGATGCCTCCACTAAAGTGTGGTTCTTTCAGGAAAAGATGACTGCAAGCAATGGCAAAATAACACTACATTTTTTGCTAGATATGATGGGTCCTGAAGTGTTTTGAGCCAGAGGGCCATTGCCCTGCTACCTCAAGGGAGTTGTTCCCAAAGAGCTGAACACACTCTCCATATACAGTCAACACTTTTTGACAAGGAACTTCTCAAATTCTGGGCAGGAAAACAGTTTTTTTCCCCCCACAGGGTCTCACATAGCCCAGTCTGGCATCAAACTATGGATATGCATCTATGCATGTATGGATAACTTGGAAATTTTGATCCTCCTGCCTCCACCTCTCCAGTGCTGGGAGTTCAGTTTAACCACCAGTGCTGGGGATCAAATTTAAACCCAGGACTTCATGAATATGAGGCAGGCGCTCTACCAACTGAACCATACCTCTAGACCTAGGAAAGAAATTCTTGACTGTTATCAGTGAAGTAAAACCCTCTCTGCTCTAGTTCTGAAAACTTTCGACATTCCAATTCTCTATCCCTTTGACCCAATCCCAGCTATACACCAAACACTAAAAGCTGTTTGCAGCCCTCCCCACTATGTTTCTAAGTAAGAACTATTATTTCTGTTACACAGAAGATACTGAGTGTTGCAGAGGTCAATTGAATTGCCCATACTGACAAAGCCATTAAGCAAAAGAGTCAAAATTAGAACGATGCTCTGAAAGTCACTCTACCTCTCTAAAACAGCCAGTAATTTCCAGATTACCTTAAATCCAGAATAAATGGCATGATTCTGGCCCTAAAATTTATACTTAACATATCTAGTTCTGTTTATGATAGGTGGGAGATAGACAGAAATTTACCTGTGATTGAGCTGGCAAACGGGCAAATGAGCCAAAGAATGGCTGGGTTGTTATTAGTCATAAAAACTTACGAAAAAGAGATTGTAGCCACTTCAAAGCTTCAGAGGAGTAGGTTTCCTTTAATTAGTCTTGGCTGCTCTAGATATTGTGGATATTCTGGGAAGCTGATAACATTCTCATCTTGTTTGGACAGGTGGTGTCACAGGTACACACAGAGAACAAACTTCACTGGCTTGTATACACAAGCCCCAATGCCCTTTTCTATATGTGCACTATACTTCAGTTTTTGAAAAGGTATGATAAAGCACGTACAGACAGTTCCTGTGCAGACAAAGAGACCCTTGGACTCTCTGAGCACCTGGTGGAACAGGCGACAGATGGGTCTGGATGCAAGGAAAGCTGGTGATAATTGTTGTTAGGGGTGCACTTTGATAAGATCAAGACTTCTGCTCTGTATATCTTCTTGTGTCCGGTGAAGGTTTACCAAATGATCGATTTAATTACTTATAACCCTAGTGAAGAACTAATTTCAAAGAAAAAGGAACACAAAACCAGACTGACAAGATGGCTCAATCAGCAAAGGCACTTGCTGCCAAGCCCTGAGACCTTGACTTTGATTCCTACAGCCTTGATGGTAGAAAGAACCTCCTCCCACAAGTTGTCTTCTCATCCCTACATAGGAACTGTGGCATGCATAAGTAAGTAAGTCAATAGATAAATAAATAATCAGTATAAAAATGTTTTAAAACTCACAAGTTCCCATGAATGTACTCGCCAAACTGGTCTAGGTTCGTGAATGTAATACTCCAAGGTGATGCCTATTATGGCAGAGACTCTCAGGTACAGTATCTGGAGAAACTTTTAAAAAAATTGCACTCTTTCTCTCCACACCAGCCATTATTACATGCAGTTAATGATGGGGAACAAGGGCCAGGCTAATTGGAACCTGAGCACGAAACATCTACCATATCTGGAAGCAAGTGTACATTGGTATGAATGAATAGCTGTTGCAGCTTGCCTTTTGGAGTTTTTTGCTTTCAACCCTTGACTTTCCTTCACTCTAGTCCCAGGCCTGTGTACATCCCAGACATACAGACGAAGCATTCAGAGGAAGCCCTTAAATGAGCTAAACTGAGAATGGATGAAGGGAAGGAAACACAAGTCAAACTAGAAAAAAAAAATGAATCCATGTGCTTTTTTTTTCAGATTCCTGATCCTATGTAACTTGTCACTTCTCCCTAACTTCTGACACAAATTGCTTGCTATTTTCTTTCTTAATTTTTAAAATTTATTCTATGTGTCTTTGATGGAGGAGAGTTATCTGTCTATGTGTTACTTTCATTGGTTAATAAAGAAACTGCTTGGCCTGATAGGTCAGAACATAGGTGGGCAGAGTAGACAGAACAGAATGCTGGGAAGAAGGGAAGTGAGGCAGATGCCATGCAGCCAGCAGCCAGGTCAGACAAGCTGAATTTTTCCTGGTAAGCCACGACCTCGTGGTGACATACAGATTATTAGAAATGGGTTGACTCAAGATGTGAGAGTTAGCCAAGAAGAGGCTACAGATAATGCATCAGGCAGTGTTTAAATTAATACAGTTTCTGTGTAATTATTTCAAGTGTAAACTAGCCGGGAGCTGGGTGGTGGGAACACGACCTGCCACTCCTTTCTACATGTCTTTCACATGTATCTCAATCCCATTCTTTCCCCATCACTTTGCATCCACCCTCTCTCTGCTCCTGCACTCCTCACCAGCATTCAAGAGAAAAAAAAGGGGGGGGATGAAAAAAGTTTAAAAAGGGAAAAAATTAAAAATCTTGTCATGGAAGCTACAGTGCAACCCATGTTTGTTCCTTTTTGTTTGTTTGGTTGGTTAGGTGGTGGTGCTGCTGGGAAATACAGCCCACTGTTGTAAGCAAGCCACTTGTTTGTCCTGGCCACCCAGAATCAAAATAATTGCACAGAAACTGTATTAATTAAATCACTGCTTGGCCAATTAGCTCTAGCTTCTTATTGGCTAACTCTTATATTAATTTAGCCCCTTTCTATTAATCTGAGTATGGCTGTGGCTTAACAGCTAAAGTTCTGGTGTCTGTCTCTAGTGGGGCTACATGGCGTTTCTCCATCCGCCCTTCTTTCTCCCAGCATTCCGTTTAGCTTTCCCCACCTACCTAAGTTCTGCCCTATCAACAGGCCCAAAGCAGCTCTTTATTCATCAACTAATAAAAGCAACACATAGACAGAAGGACCTTCCACACCAGCCCAGGAACTCTCACATGCTAAGTTAAGTGCTCTATAAATGAATTGCACACAAAGCACCAAATTCATTCATTCTTTGGTATAAGTCTGTGTGTCAGAGGATAACAGTTGTCATCCTGAAAAAGATGGGTTGTTTTCTATTATCTGAAGATTTTTTTACCACTTTGCAGAAAATGTATGAGTATTTCAAATCTAAATGAGAAAATGGGAGAATGGGAAAACTAAAATGATACACCCAAGGTACTTTCAGAAAAATAATTTTACAAACAGGAAATTAAAGTTAAAACAAAAAACACTCTTCAAGCTGTAGTGATATTTTGTTATGTATCAAGCTTGCCTGAAGATCAGAGTGCAGAGTTAAGTTACTAGAGGCCAGGGAGTGGTAGCACACACCTTTAATCCCAGGATTCGGGTGACAGAGGCAGAGGGACCTCTGTTAGTTCAAGGCTACCCTGGCCTACACAAGACTGAGTCTGTCTAAAAGAGAAGCAGAGCTCACACAAAGCACTTGGGATCACATGCCTTTAATCCCAGCACTTGGGAGGTGGAGACAGGAGTGATATGGCTGAGCAGAGAGAGGAATATAAGATGGAAGGAGACAAGAGCTCAGTGCAGTCAGAGGTTTGGTGGAGACAGACACGGTCTGGAGATGCAGTCTGAGGACAGGATCACCCCTTCGGTCTGAGGATTGGTGGAGGTAAAAGAACTCTCTAGTGGTTGGCCTCTCTGCTTCTCTGATCTTCAGCATTAACCCCTATATCTGACTCTGATTTTTATTATTAAGACCAACTAGAATTTGTGCTACATCAAGTCTTTGTTTCTTCTTAGTGATGCTGAAGTTCCCTGAGTATATCAACACAGCTTCACACAACTATGCTTCTGAATAGAATCAGAGATGAATCTGCCATTTCTTTAGAAAGATTTAGCTGCATTTTATTTATTTATTATATTGTGGGGGTAAGGACATGCATCAGCCACAGCACACACATGCCACGGCACCCATGTCAATGGCAGAGGGCAATGTCAAGAGTCATTTTCCTCCTTTCACCATGTGGATCCCAGGGATTAAATTCAGATCATCAGGCTTGGTGACAAGCACCTTTACCTGCTGAGTCATTTATCTGGCCCTGATCTACCACTTTCTAAAACAAGACTGGGCACTACCAGAACTAATAATGTTTGGGAATGGGTAATTCTTTGTTGTGAGGGATCTACTGTCCAGCCTAGAACATTTAGCAGCACCCTTATTCTCTACTAGATCAATGGCATACTCAAGTCATCATAACCAAAGCTATCCCAGACACTGACAAATGACCCCTGGATCAGAGGAGCAGGACAAAATTGTTCCTAGTTGAGAGCCACTGTCCTAAAGGATATTATATACAAAATTTTATTCTAGGAACAACATTAGCCATCTCTTATTTCTGGAAAAGAATATGTGTGTGACACAGTGCATTAACATACCCTAACGTGCAAGGAGCAAACACAGAGACATACACTGAGGTCAGTCATTTAATTTTAATTTTTTTTAAATTTTACAGATAAATAAATGGATGGTATACAGTTTTAACAAATGAAGTAGAGCAAAACATTAGTTACAGAATCTAGGTGTTCAGGTTTTTGAGTGTTCATTGCAACATTATTCCAACTTTCCTGTGTGTTTGAAAATGTTCATAATAAAATGATGGTGGAAAAGAATTCATGCATAATTAACTATTACAACTAGGATATCAAGAGGTTCAATTCACTTAATTATCTTAGAGAAAAACTGCAGGAAGAGAACTTGTCAGTCCTGACAGGGATATTCTTTTTCCTCCAAAATTGTACTATTACATCTAATTAATCTAATCACATGAAAAAAAAAAAGCTACCTAGTATTCACAGAGCAATTCAAAATACTGAACATTGGCCAGAGTTGAAAGAGGTTTCAGAGTCATTAATTTTACTGTTTTGCAGCTGGAGAAGCTAAGTCTTGGCGGGATCATACCCTATATTTTTAGAGAACTGCATTGCACAGTAATCTTTTCTGTTTTCCAATTTCAGGGATTCTATCATTATCTTGACACTTTATTAATTAAAAATGACCATTAAAAACTATTTTCCCTCTAGGAGCTTCACCATCGAATGAAGTCAGAGATTTTCAAATATTCAAGTAAAATTACATACATCACCTCCTGTGCAACCCTTCTGACCCTTCATTATGGTGACTGTTTCCTTGGAGCACTTCATTAGGATTTCATAGTTGGGTCAATGTTTATTGAACCTACTGAATGTTTGAAACTGTGTGTATCATACCCATTCTAAGGGCACTGGAAATTTCAGACATCTCTACCAATGTAAAATATTGGCAGTGCAATTGTCATTCTGAAACTTTTACTGCCAGATAACTCCATGACTAAAGGCTAACATTTTGAGTACAATGTCATGCAAATGCTTAAAGAGCAGGTATGAAATGAAAGTTGCTAAAAAGCATTTGTCATCATAGAAATGCAAATTAAAATTACAATGTGATTCTACTATAGTTCTGGTAGAATGTCTAAAATTGTGACCATCTGATCATTCAAGTTGCCAATGCAACACAAATGGCGCTACCATGTCCTGCTCAAAGCGACAAAATATGGCATATTCACAGTGGAAACCACTTTGACAGCTGCTGCTCCCAGAGGTACAATCATGGCCATAACCTAGAGATTCTGCTATTAGAGTCTTATCCATGATAATGACCATAAACACCCATTCAAAGCATACACAATTGCTCATCACAGCTTTAGTAAAACATAAAACAGTCAGAAATCGTTCTCATCAATTTAAAAACCATTACATAAACAGTATATGTGTGCAATACAGTACTACCAAACAACTTAACGAAGGGATTGACGTAGACAAAATTGATTCTTCTTCCATGCACTCAAGGCAGAGAACCCACAGTTTCAAAACTGCCAGGTTACTTCAGTACTTACCATGTGCCCAGTCCCATACAGCCCCATATAGCTACTTGGTGTATATGATATATTTTCTCACTGACACAGCAGAAGAAGTATCTCATTTTACCATTAACATACGATCCAAGAAGTGCCTCCACAAGCACTGTGACTGAAGACTTGGTCTTAAAACTGTATCTTGGTCACTTTTCTATTGTTGTGATAAAAACACTATGATCAAGGCAAGCTATAAAAATTGGGCTTATGGTTCCATAGGCTTAGATCCCATGATGGTGGATTGAAGGCATAGTGGCAGGAACAGCTGAGAACTCACATCTCAAACCATAAACATGAGGCAGGGAGCACACTGGGAATGGCACAAGTAGTTTGGAACCTCAAGGCTGACCCCCACTGACATACCTCTCCTAATCTTTCCTTAATAGCCACCAACTGGAGATTAAAGTATTCAAATGCCCAAGACCTATGGGGGGCATTTTATTCAATCCACCACAAACTGTAAGGCAGTTTTGAGATCATTTACCACAACTCCTTAACCCTTTTAAGAATAGCTCTTTAAGGGGATAGCAAGTGAAATGACTCTGCAGGTAAAGACATTTGATGCATAAACCAGATGACCTGAGCTCAATCCCTGAAACCAATAAAAGGTGGAAGAAGAGAACCAATCCCACAAAGTTATCTTCTGACCTTTAAAATGTACCACTGAACATGTGCCCATGTATATAACACATTTATGTTTAAACAGTAAGTATGGAATAAACACAATGAAAGAGAGAGAGAGAAAGAGAGACAGACCTCTTTAGGGTCAAGCATCAGGTACCATAATAAAACCAGAGGATTAAATTCCAGTGTTTCATCATCCAGTAATTTGAGAACAGTTTACTATGGATTTTTTTAAGGAACTAGAAGAACTAAAAACATGGTAAATGCTTAAGGGGGTTCAAATGCTAATTATCCTTATTTAATCATTATATATTGTATATGAGCATCAAATGATCATAATGCATTCATAAACATGTACAATTATTATGGGTCAGGAAAAATGGTTTCCAGTGGTGGGGATCAAACTGAAGGTCTTGCTCATGCTAGGTCAATGTTCTACAACTGAACTCTTGACCCTCAGTTAATAATTCAGATAATACAAATTTTAATTAAAAATTATGTCTCCTTAAAATATATAACTTTTCTTTTTGCCTTGTTAAACTCAGAATGCTGAAAGGAATGGAATTTTCATCAGTTTTGGATTATATTCTTCCAAGTTGTCATCCAAAAGGTCAATTTTCATTTTCCAGGTGACCTGTGTAGAGAACAGATTGGTGTGTATGCTTTGGGATTCTTTTCTTTCTTCTCACAAGGTTCCCATCTTCAGTGAGTTACTTCAGTGACAGTGGCAGTTCCACTCACCTCCCTATCCTCCCACTGTCATCCTAAATGAACTGCACAGCTTTCCTTGGGTTTCTGCCATTTTCCCCAGTTAGTAAACAGTCAGTCATGACAAGTTTTTGTATGCTGTGTTGTATTATTGTTTTGTACCTTAAACCTCAAGCTATGAGAATTCTGTTTCTACAGGTTTTTTTTTCCCCCTACTGGTGCTGGAGATTGAACCCAGGAACACTAAAGAATATACTCTGCCTATTTCTTTTTTCTTCCCTTGCATTCTTCCTGCCTTTCTTCCTTCCTTGTTCTTTTAAATGGGGTCTTATGTAGCCTAGGCTGCCCTTGAACTTGCTATGTATAGATAACTCACTGAAAAGTGGGTTTTCCTGCCTGTACCTCTCAAGTGTTGAAATTGGGGCATGCACCACCACATCTGGCTTCTTAGCCTCTCTTTGTACAGTTTCATTGAATATCTTGATAATATCCTCAATTAAAATGTTCACAAAGAACACTGATGAGGGGGTAGAGAATTATGCATTACATTATGACTCTTAGACAGCTAAACACCTTGAGGAATAGCTTAGCCTTTATCATGTTCGTTCTTATTGAGTCTGTTTCTCTTCCAAATCATTTATCCTTGGAGTCCACCTCATTTTCAGCAAAATTCTCAGCCAACTTTTGCTTTACAGAATATAAAATTACTTCTATCATTAAACAGGCAACAACTATATTGTCTGAACTACTATAAACCAGAAATTCCATGATCTTTTTAAAACTAAAGACATGGAAAGAAAAAAATACTTCCTTTTAAAGAATAACTACTTGAAAATTTCTGGTGTTGGTTATAATAAATGATGGTAGAAATTATAGCCTTCCCTCAATATAAACAGTCAGTGGGAAGATATCCTTTACAGTTAAAGTTTACATCCTTTTAACTTCTTAGACATAGGTTATATATTCATATAATTCAAAATCAAATCAGAATGCAGATTCATAAGTCCTGGCCTTGGTGTGGCTCCTGTATGTCTCAATTCCTCCATCATCTCATAAAGATATTTACTTTCATTTATTTCTTACATGTTTTCCTTCCCCTAAGCAAATGTATACAGCCCAGTATGTGTGAATTTCACATAAGCTTATCTTTCTCCTTCAGAAAAGATAGCATTCACTGATCTCTGCCTTATTGCTCTCTTAACAATAAAGCCTGCAAGTGTTTAATATCAGTATAGAAAGTGTTTTCTTATTTGCTAACTAAATAGTATGTGTGTAATTCTAATGTATGGCTATGTCAGGATTTAATTACTCTCTGATTAACTAGGTTCTTTTCAAACTTATATTATTATTTACGTTTCAACAACCTTACATATGTATCAAGAAAATTTAATAGTGATTATCTAGTCTCTCAAAAATACAGATTCCTTGTTTCCATCATACTTTTTTCCATTTCTAAATTTGCCTTTCAAGTGTGATGGTTCATCTTGTCAACTTGATTGGATTTAGAATCACCATGGCAACACACTTCTGGGTATGTGTAGCAAAGAGTTGCCAGAAAGGTATAATTGAATAGAGATGACCAACCCTGAATGTGAGTTGCATCATACCATGGACTGAAGTCCTGAGTTGAATAAAAAACAAGAAAGAAATTTGGGCCCAGTGATCATTCCTTTCTGCTCCCTGACTGCCGACACGATGTGAGCAGCTGTCCTGCTCCTGCTTCCCTGACTCCTTCACCATGACAGACTGCTCCATAAAGCTGAAAGCCCAAATAAACCTGTTTTGCCTTAAGTTGGTTTTTCAGGGTTGTGAGAAAAATGACTAAGACAACGTGTATTGCTTTTATCAGGAATAAAACGGTGTTTTGCTCTTTTTCAAGAATCTAATGCTTTCTGCAAACAATAGCTTAGAATTCTTAGAGCTTTTGAAAACACTCTTTGCTATTTTGTTATATACAGTAAAAGCTAAAACAGTGATTATGGATACTTAAAAATGGGCTTTTCTGTAGTTGTTCATTAGGTTTCACAAATAGCATGTTGCTATATTCAGTAGCCTCTTTACATAAAAAAACTAATGCATATCACCATGAAGTGGAAAAGACTTCTTTCTACTACCAGCAAGGAGATGTAGCACAGTGCTTCAAGCTATAAATGGAAAATTTTCCCTTCGAAAGACTTACACTCGAGTATGGCCAGGATCTTGACTTACACAACAGAACAGAATTTCAGGATGAATCCATCTGAAGCAGAACTAGGATTTACTAAGAAAGGGACAAGAAAAAGGAAGGAAATGTTTTAGATTTATGTGTAGGCATTTGAAGAGGAAGATACAACTGTTACACTGTAAATGTGAACTAACCACAACAGGCTTATGTGTTTGAACATTTAGACTCTTCCTGGCAGGGATATTTTGGGAGATTATAGAATCTTTTGGACACGGGGCTTAACTGACAGAGGAGAGCTGAAGAGCCACCTTGGGAAGTTATTTTCCAAGATTCAGTTTTAAAAACACACAACAGTTTTAAGTGTGGTCCAAAGAGGGCAGGCTATATCTGAAGATGGCAGCAGAACTTGCTGTCATCTAAGTGGTACTGATGCTACAGGCATGCAAAATAGAAGTGATATGAATAGGAGTGATATGAGGTCATGGAGGCTTGCATCAAAGTTTCAGAAATCCACTGAGATCAGACAATGTCTGGCAGAATCATGGAGCTTCTGAGTGTGCTATATACAACGCGACGACTGTGAAGTCTAAGTCACCATGCAGACTACAGGATGTTGGCGATGCCAGGAATGGGGAAAGTCTGCCTAGAAAAGTTGTAGGCACTAAGACAAGGTAGGAAAAGAAAGAAACTATGTGTGCTGCTGGCAACAGAGCTCCATGCTTGTTGAATCTCAAATGATGATACCATTAGTCCTTGATGCTAGACATGGAGCTAGAAGATTTGGTGTCAGTCTTGAGTTGATATTTTCTTTCTTTGCTATGTCCTCACTTCTCCGTTTTGGAATGATGTTTAATCTGTGCCAGTGTATACTGGAAGTATATAAATTGTTTTGTTTTCTAATTTTACAAGGGCTTACAGATAAAAGATTTCCTTAAGTTTCAGAAGATACTTGAGATTTTGTACTTTTTAACAATGCCGAAGCTGTTAAGAATGTGGAGACTTTTGAAGTCAGATGGAGTACATTTTGAATTATGGAATGTACAAGAAGTTATGAAGTCAGGGGCAGGTTTGAACATAAAATGTTCCCCACAATCTCATGTGTTTGAACACTCAGTCTTCAGCTGGTAGCAATTATCAGGGAGGTTGTTGAGCCCTTTGGACAAGTACTAGAAAATAGTACTATAGGGGTAGAGCTATGAGCTATGGCCTGGCTCCAGTGTTGACCTGTATTATGATCTGTTGGCCTGGTCTGTCACCTGGGAACCCTGTTCCTTTAAGAGACAAACCCTGCCCACTCCCAACCCTCTCCTTCCACTGAGGCAAGCAGATCTCAAGTGTATCTCCCGTTTCCTCCAGCCTGCACTCTCTCTTTTCATCTCTCTCCTGAAGAGGTAATTCCTGCTCTCTCCACCCCTGTCTCTGTCTCTCTGCCTCACTCACTTCTTCCCCCTATCCTTTGTCCTCCATAACTCAATAAATAAACTCTATACCCAAATTCTCTCTGCATGGAGTATCTGTCTATCTCTCACCCACCTTGGTCTCCTACCCGCCAAGGTGACCCACCAAAACCTCAGAGGACTTACAGAGGCCTGGGCCTTAGGTCACCGCCACGACCCTTCGTGGGACTGGCTGCCCCTTGTGGGATTGCCATCCCTTGTGGGACCAGTCCTCCACCACTATATTTTTCTTAAAAAAATAACAACCTGCGCTGGCTCTCTCTCTCTGTCTCTCTCTGCTTCCTGGTTGGTGCTATATGACAAGTTGTTGTTGCACACTTCTGTCTCCATACCTTTTTCACTATGATGGGTTATAACTTTTCAAACAAATCTTTCCTGTCTAAAGTTGTTTTTGTCATGTATTTAGTTAGTGATGAGAAAAATAACAATACAGAGACTGTATTTTAATAACTCTCTATATAAGATATTGTGGATTTTGAAGTTATATTCCCCAAAGGATATAATTTATAACCAGAATAAAAGATTAAGTAAATTTTAAAACATAAAGTTTAAAAACTAAATAAAATATATAAATTTGAAGACTTACGTTATCTTGATTTTTTTATTAATGAAACTATAAAATGGCTTATGACGTGTATCATAAGTATACTGACAAAGTCAAACTCAAAAGTCACATGCATTTGGTCTCAAACAAACATGGTCCACCTGGTTTTTCTTTTTTCTTTTTTTTTTTTTTTCAGTTTTTCGAGACAAAGTTTCCCTGTAGCTTTGGAGCCTATCCTGGAATTAACTCTTGTAGAACAAGGCTGGCCTCAAAATCACAGAGATTCACCTGACTCTGCCTCCTGAGTGCTGTGATTAAATGTGTGCACCACGACCATCCAGCTTGGTCCACTTGTTTTTTGAGTTATATCTCAAAAAATGTCTTGTCTCTATAGGTAATTTTCACTGATGGTTTTTCAGTTGTATGGAAATTCCTGTGTATCAGCTTATGAAAATTGTAAACCTGGTACTAGACTGAAGGGCTTTTTTCCCTTTCCATGTTCCTTTAAGTTTACCTGACTTTTTAGCTTGTCTCACAATGAAGGACCAAGAAAAGATAAAGTGGTTTCCATGTGTCTTATGCTATCAGATAACATTTGTGGTGCTTACTAATTCCTCTAACTTCAAGGTAGCTGATACTTATCCAGAACACAAAGTCATCATAAATTGCTTTAACAAACCATCACAATAAAATAAAATAGGAAGACATAGTTCACTGTTCTATATCTTTAGCAATTACATTTAGCTATTTTCTAAACAAATCAAAAGCATTTCAAGGAACATAAAATAAATCCAAGGGAATCATGTTACTCTGTAGTGATCCCTAATGCTTACATCATTTTTTTCTATTTTCAAACACTGCTTTACACTTCCATCTTTTGTTTCTAATGTGAAGATTTTAATAGATTGTGATCAGTAGTAAATTTCATTTTCCTACACTCATTTTGTTTACAATGAACAAATTTGCTTAGACATAAAAGAACAGAATGTTCTGTTTCAATTCTGAATTTTCTGACACATTATAAATATTAAGAAATTCCTAATTTGAATAATCTCTTCTTCTTGAATGCCACTTGTATGTAACTTTTCATTTATTTTTTTTCTATATTGTAGGAACACTTTACATCAAAACCCTAAAGTGGTCCTGGAATGTATCAAGAATCAACAATATTTAAACATAATTTAAAAAGGAAAAAAAATCAGGTAAGTATTGAAAAAAAATTAGAATATTTATTCATTCAAATGAAAGAATACCAAATATGGACTGGTAAGCTACCTCAACTGGTTGTCAAGCCTGATGACCTGTGTTTGACTCCCAGGATCCACATAGTGGTAGGAAAGAACTGACTCCCTCAAGTTGCCATCTGACCTACATATGAACATCGTGGCATGAGTGTAACCCTGGTATACACACACACACACACAAACTGTTAAAAAGAATATTCTACAAAAAAATTGTATGGGGATACTATTATGCAATAAAAGGATATGAAAGTTTGATAGAAGCTGCAACCTGGATGAACCTTGAAAACATTATGCTTGATGAAATCAGCCAAATATGAGAGGACAAATATTGTATGGTTCAATTTCTATGAGATATCCTGGAATAAACAAATTCATTCAAGCAAAAAATAGAAGAGAAGTCATAAAAGGCTGGGGAAAGAAGTGTAATATTACACAATATATATTAAATTTCAATCATCTTCTTTCTGTTTCCTAGTGTACAATTTCTAAAAATCCTCTGAACCTACAGAGGGATAAAATGTCATTTGTATGCTCATGGTATTAAAAAATGGAAAAAATGCTAGAAGTTTAAGAGTTTTAGCCTTTCTCTTTTTATCTCAGGGAAGGGAAGAGAAGCTAAGTGCTGAGTTACTGCTGACAACCAGTGTTATAATCAAGCACGCCAATGCAGTGAAGCCTTCATTAAAAAAAAGACTACAGCAAAAACACAAAAAGATGGGGTTGTGGGGGAGGTTCTGAATAGTGGAGATTTTGGAAGGTCATGAATCTGGAGAGTGTAGCACGAATAATAAAAACTCAGAGACAGATATTGGGGTTCAACCTGAGGATCAGAAAGCAAAGCAGCCAAACCACTAGAGAGCTCTTACCTATATGAAATCTTCAGACTGAAAGGGCAAGTTCCTGCCACATCCTGCCTTATACTCCTCTCTACTGCTGGCATTAAAAGCATGTACCACCACTGCCTGGCCTCTATGGCTAACTATTGTGGCTGCTGGAACAAAAGGTGTGTGCCACCACTGCATGGCCTGTATGGCTGACTAGTGTGGCATCTTTGCACTCTGATCTTCAGGCAAGCTTTATTTATTAAAACACAAATAAACCACTATAGGAGAGGGCATGGAAACTCTGCATCCTTGGCCCCATGCCTTGCCCTGTACATCTCTCTCACCTAGCTGTCCATCTATATATGATGTGGGATTTCCCTCTGTATGCTGTGATTATCATTGATAAATAAAGGAATTGCTTTGGGCCTATAGCAGAGCTATAGACGAACAGAGCTAGGCAGGGAAAACTAAGCTGAATCCTGGGAGAGAGAAACCATGTAGCCCCTGCTGGAGACAGATGCCAGAACTTTAGCCAGTAAACCATCACCACATGGCGATACACAGATTACTAGAAATGGGTTAAATTAAGATGTAGAAGTTAGCCAATAAGAAGCTAGAGCTAATGGGCCAAGCAGTGATTTAATTAGTACAGTTTCTGCATGGTTATTTTGGTTCTAGGCAGCCAGGACAAACAGGCAGCCTCCGCCTACATGTATATTTTTGTGAGCAGTTCTAGAAAATTAATAGGATATGAGTGGGGGATCACAGTGATCCCAAATCATAGCCTTACAACTTGTCTGTTCTGTTGCTTTTCTTAAATTAACAAAATTATCTTAAAACTTTTGAGTTCATTCCTAAATTCTTTTGCTAACCAGACTAAAAACTTGAATGAAAAATAGAAATAAAAAAGGAAAAGACATAACTGGTCCATGTTTCAGCACTAGATGAATGAAAAAAAGAAAAGAAAAAGAAAGCACATGATTGTTCTTAGGTATGGAGGAGAAGAAAGTTTATTGTAGATAAAAGGGATAGCATAGCCAGAGGCAGGGACATCTAATGGAAGGTGGGGGGATTCCAGAGTGGACATGACCCCAAGCCATGTGTGGAGAGCAGAGAAGGGAGAGCCAGACCAACAGGCCAGGAGGGTAAAGGGTAGATGAAAAAGACCAGGTAACCAAAATGGATTACATAGAGAAGGGCAGCCCAACCCCCGGGGTGATCAAGTTTAGGGTAGAGAGTGGGGTATGTCAGTCAGAGGGCCCTATAACAGGTAGGAACTGAGGAATACAAGGAGAACCTGGTGACCAGCATCTATCTGCTTTAATATGCTAAATAGGCACCTCAGCAATTTGTCTCAAATTTGAGACCTAACAGAAATCTGAGAGAGGACCCTCTCTCATTTCTGGTAGCAAAAGGTAGTCTAAAGAGTGGAAGTAAGCCAGAGAGCTGGGAAAGAGGCTTAAAAGTCTTGGGCCACAAGGGTCTTGATTCTTCATAGACCATTCACACAGCATCTGCCTTTTCCCACTTTTTTTTTCTGAGACAGAGTTTCTCTGTAGCTTTGAAGCCTGTCCTGGAACTAGCTCTTGTAGACCAGGCTGACCTCAAACTCACAGAGATCCGCCTGCATCTGCTTCCCGAGTGCTGGGATTAAAGGCTTGTGCCATCACGAGATTTTACCAAGCAGACAGGCTGCTTTGTTCCTCTTTGGATGGGTAGGGAGATTCCCAGTCTTCCTCAACTATTGGCTTCTTTCATGTTAATCTTTCTGCCTCTTTCTCCACATCCTGCTCTCCTACAACTTCACTCTGTTGCTTCTCTTAGGGGCATCTGTCTGTGCCCCCAAGAAATTTCTTTTCCCAAGGTGTCAGACATTTAGACAAAGGTCCACATTCCCTCAGGGGCTGAGAGAGAGTGTGTGTGTAGTAAAAGGAGCTGCTTTCCCAGCACCCGGCTGCCCAGCTAGTTTACACCTGAAAAAATTAAACGGAAACAATATTCATTTAAACACTGCCTGGCCCATTATATCTAGCCTCTTATTGGCTAACTCTTACATATTAGTTTAGCCCATTTCTAATAATCTGTATCACCATGAAAGATACCCAATTTGGGTGTTTTCCCCTTGGGGACCACGACACCCAAAAACCAAGACTAGTCCGCACTGGATGCAAAAGCAAGAGGTAGTTTATTACTGAAAGAAAAAAAACCATATGATCATCTCATTGGATGCTGAAAAAGCATTTGAAAAAATTCAACACCCATTTATGATAAAGGTGTTGGAGAGACTGGGGATACAAGGATCATACCTAAATATAATAAAAGCAATATACAGCAAGCCGACAGCTAACATCAAATTGAATGGAGAGAAACTCAAAGCCTTTCCACTAAAATCAGGAACACGACAAGGCTGTCCACTCTCTCCATACCTCTTCAATATAGTGCTTGAAGTTCTAGCAATAGCAATAAGACAACATAAGGAGATCAAGGGGATTCGAATTGGAAAGGATGAAGTTAAACTTTCGTTATTTGCTGACGATATGATAGTGTACATAAGTGACCCCAAAAACTCTACCGAAGAACTCCTACAGCTGATAAACACCTTTAGTAACGTGGCAGGATACAAGATCAACTCCAAAAAATCAGTGGCCCTCCTATACACAAAGGATAAAGAAGCAGAGAGGGAAATCAGAGAAACATAACCTTTCACGATAGCCAAAAATAGCATAAAATATCTTGGGGTTACTCTAACCAAGGAAGTGAAAGACCTATTTGACAAGAACTTTAAGTCTTTGAAGAAAGAAATTGAGGAGGATACCAGAAAATGGAAAGATCTCCCTTGTTCTTGGATTGGGAGGATCAACATAGTAAAAATGGCAATTCTACCAAAAGCAATCTATAGATTCAATGCAATCCCCATCAAAATCCCATCAAACTTCTTCACAGACCTTGAGAAAACAATAATCAAGTTTATATGGCAAAACAAAAAACCCAGGATAGCCAAAACAATCTTATACAATAAAGGAACTTCAGGAGGCATTACCATCCCTGACTTCAAACTCTATTACAGAGCTACAGTATTGAAAACAGCTTGGTATTGGCATAAGAACAGAGAAATCGACCTTTGGAATCGAATAGAAGACCCGGATATTAACCCACAAACCTATGAGCACCTAATTTTTGACAAGGGAGCTAAAGGTATACAATGGAAGAAAGAAAGCATCTTTAACAAATGGTGCTGGCATAACTGGATGTCAACCTGTAAAAGGATGAAAGTAGATCCATACCTATCACCATGCACAAAACTCAGGTCCAAATGGATTAAAGACATCAACATTAATCCGTCCACTTTGAACCTGATAGAAGAGAAAGTGGGAAGTAGTCTACAAGATATAGGCACAGGAGGCCTCTTCCTAAGCAGGACCCCAGCTGCACAGACAATAAGAGAAACAATGAATAAATGGGATCTACTAAAACTGAGAAGCTTCTGTAAAGCAAAGGACACTGTCAGTAAGACAAAAAGGCTACCTTCTGACTGGGAGAAGATCTTCACCAACCCTTCATCAGACAAAGGTCTGATCTCCAAAATATACAAAGAACTCAAGAAACTAGGCACTAAAACTCTAATTAACCCAATTAAAAAATGGGGTACTGAACTGAACAGAGAATTCACAACAGATGAACTTCGAATGGCCAGAAGACACTTAAGGTCATGCTCAACCTCCTTAGTGATCAGGGAAATGCAAATCAAAACCACTTTGAGATACCATCTTACACCTGTCAGAATAGCTAAAGTCAAAAACACCAATGATAGCCTATGCTGGAGAGGATGTGGGGTGAGGGGAACACTCATCCATTGTTGGTGGGAATGCAAACTTGTGCAGCCACTGTGGAAATCAGTGTGGCGGTTTCTCAGGAAACTGGGAGTCAATCTCCCTCAGGACCCAGCAATTCCACTCTTGGGAATATACCCTAGAGATTCCCTAGCATACTACAAAAGCATTTGTTCAACTATGTTCATAGCAGCACTATTTGTAATAGCCAGAACCTGGAAACAGTCTAGGTGCCCCTCAATAGAAGAATGGTTAAAAAAGGTGTGGAACATATACACATTAGAGTTTTACTCAGCGGTAAAAAATAATGACATCTTGAATTTTGCATGCAAATGGATGGACATAGAAAACGCTTTACTGAGTGAGGTAAGCCAGACCCAAAAGGAGGAACACGGTATGTATTCACTCATAAGTGGATTCTAACCATAATTTAAAGGTCTTTGAGCCTATTATTCGTGATCCTAGAGAAGCTAAATAAGAAGACGAACCTGATGAAGATTATTTAGCTATCCGCCAGGAGGTAGGAAATAGTCAAGAGTCCCAGGTAACCTTGGGTGCATGGGGGGGAGTGGGAGGGTTGTTGGAAGGGGAGAGGGTTAGAGAGAAGGGAGTAGGGGAGGAATGGAGAAAGCTCGGTTGACCGGGATAGGGGGAAGGGAGGAAGGATGAATATGGGATCAGGGAAGAATATATTTCAACTAAGGGAGTCATTTTAGGGTTTATAGGAAACTTGATTATATATGGGATCCCAGGTCCAAGGAGAGATCCCCCAGATTGTTCTCTGGACAGAGGAGAGGGTGCCTGAACCGGCCTTGGCCCATAACCATACTGATGAATATTTTGCTTATCACCATAGATCCTTCATCTGGCGATGGATGGCGATACAGACGGAGACCCACATTGGAGCATCGGACTGAGCCCCCAAAGGTCCAAATGAGGATCAGAAGCACGAAGAAAATGACGAAGGACTGCGAGGGATGCTATCACCCACTGATACAAGGGGTCGGATCTAATGAGAGTTTACCAAGGGCAGTTGGACTGCGACTGAACGAGCACGTGATCCAGCCAGATTCTCTGAATGCCGCCGGATTTTCTGAATGTGGCTGGCCCGGAGTCTTTCTGAAAAGCCATTGACAGTGTCACTGGGACTAGTTTCCTCTGCATATACTGGATTTTTGGGATCCAGTCTGTTTGGATACTCACCTTCCTGGACCTGGAGGGAGGGGGGACGATCTTGAACTTCCCATAGGGCTTGAAACCCTGACTGCCCTTAGGGACAAAGAGGGAGGAGGAGAGGGAGGGGGGAGTGGGAGGGTGTTGGGAAGAGGGGCGTAAATGGAAACTTTTATAATTTAATAAAATTACTTAAAAAAAAAAAGAGGTAGTTTATTCACACTGGTGCCTGGGACGCAACAGTCTTCGGGTGACTGCGCGTTCCGGGCTGAATTTGGGGTTGATTATATAGCAAGAAGCATGTTTTCAGAAGCAGATGCATTCTCAGTGGTTATTTCAGATAAAACAATGGGGTTAGGTTAGGGGCAGGTCAGAGAAACATATTTCAGATAAGAGATGGGGTCAGGTTAGGGGCAGGTCAGGGAAATATATGGTTACAGGGTTGTCTATTTATCTTGAATATATGGGAATCAGTTAAGGCTCATTTCAGCACACTCTGGGCTCCCTGTTCCCTTTTGTCTTCCTGTTGGCCAAAAGCTGACCTCTAAGTATCTGACTATAGGTATCCTGTTTTCTCATCATCAGGGACCCATCTAATCTCAGGGTGATTATGCTGGCCTGGGAACAGCTTGACCTGGCCGCAACGGAGATTCCTCGAAGCAGGCGGGGTAGCTGTGAGGGCAGACGGGCAGGGATCTTCTCAACCACTTGACTGTGGCTTAGTGGGATGAGTCTAACCAGCACCCGTCTGTCTCGGACAGGAGAATCATAGAGTCTGCCTGCCTCTGCTTTCTTTCTCCCAGCATTCTGTTCAGTCTATTCCACCTATCTAAATTCTGCCCTATCAAAAAGCCAAGACGGTTTCTTTATTTGACCAATGAAAGCAACACATAGAAAGACGACCCTCCTACACACACACACACACACACACACACACACACACACACTGAGAGAGAGAGAGAGAGTGAGAGAGAGAGAGCCTCTAGGCTCCCTCAATCCTGACTCACAAGCCCCACCCTAGCTCACAAACTCCTATTCCCACTTAACCCTGTGAATTTTTCTATTGTTACTTCTCCCTGTTTTCCTGGAAGATAACCTTAACAGTTTGGAATAAACTTTTCTCTTTTCACCCACAGGGCAGATATTTTGGTTTCTTTACTGTGCCCATTTTTCATTCAGTATCACACTGAAATAATATCCTTCTATATCTCCATTTAAAAAATATAAAAGAATTTTTTTAAGTATAATGCTTTAATAATGATCTGAATATCCAGAAACGGGCCTGCTTGCTTATGGAAATTTGGCACGATAAAGATGAGATCTCAAAATAGTGGAGGAAAGAAGGTCTCTTAAATAAGCAGTATTGACTTGTTAATTATACAGAAAAAGAAAAACTGGGATCTCACATATTCCAAATGGGAACTTTAAATCCTGTACACCTAGAAAAAAATGAATTCTTCAATTGTCATTTACAAAAAGCCTTCATAATTAGAACTCAAATATCAGAAACAAAAAGAGGAAAATGTTGCTAAATTTGATCATACAAAGTTGAAAAAGAAAACTACATGAAAAAAAATGAGAAATACCAAGGAAAATAACCAAGTGTCAAACTGGAAAAAAGCAATTACAATTTGCATCCCAGATAAAGGTTAAATTTCTTTAATTATTTGTTTAAAAGTAGAAAAGGCCCTCTACTTCATAGAAAAAAATGGAAAAAAGAAATTAATACACATTTCAAGAAAAAGAAATGCAAATGGCCCCTGAGCACAAAGGATGTGCAAGCTGCTGGAAATAAAAGATATGCAAATTAAAGTTACACTGAGAAACCATTTCTCACCTATCAGATTGGAAGAAACAAAGTTTACTAACAAACTGCCTAGAGCTCCTAGCGTAGTGTTGAATAGAACTGTTCAAATAGACTTCCTGGTCTCATTCCAACTACACTGAGCATTTTATCATTACGAATGATGCTAGCTGTAGGCATTTTGTAGAAACCCTTTATCAGAATACATATGTTTCCTTTATTCTGAGTTTGTTGATTCAGTTTTTAATTATATATAAATGTCATATTTTATTAAATGTTTTCTTTTTCTGTATCTCGCAGTGTAATATGGACCCCACCTCTATTCTGTTAATATAATGGTAGTTTTAGAGCAAGAGCCTTACCTGCCTCGCACAGCTTCAACATGATAGGCTCAGCCAAGAATCCCAATAGGACAATTAAAGAGATGGGCAGTAGTGAAAAGTAGACAGATACATCATGAGGAGAGAGCTTGGGTATAGA